>NC_143025.1:363750-687500 GCF_057628025.1 Oncorhynchus mykiss
ATTTCCAGAGTTAGCCATCCCTGACACCGGGTGTGGTAACTCCTACGTGTAAAGGTTATTCATGATGTTAGGTACAGAGGGAGTTTTTGCAAAAGAGCTTTATGAATGAAAAAAGAGCAATGTAATTACTTTTATACAACGGGTGGGTCTAATCCTGGATGCTGATTGGTTAAAATTGTGTTCCAGACGGTGTCTACAGGTCGTTATCAATAAAACATCACAAGGTGCAGAGCAATCCATTTTCATTCCCGGGGCAAGGAGACCCCCAGCTCCACTAAATCATTGACAACTTCGTGCCATTTTCAAGGGATTGTTAAATAAATGTTAACTATCTGGTTGTAATATCATCACTACAACACATGTAATATCATCAGCGCGACACGCCCCCCAATGTCAGTGAGTGTGTTGATGAAACGTGTTTTGCTAGCCTGAATTACAATACTCCGCCATTCATTTATCACAACGTAAATTTCACAAAATGTTTAATTCTGTGTTTGGTTTACCCGGGACAATGTGGTCTGCCAGGACTTCCAATGTAGCTGCTATTTGCTTGCGGAGGCCTACAGGTGCAAAGTGGCTACTTTTAGCAAACAAGTAGTGAACGTACACAAGCTACTAGGGAATCCACACCCGCCTACTTCTTCTTTGTTTTCTACCCCAGTAGTCAGATACCGCTCTGGCCTAGTGGAAGTGTCTCCGCTGTGTCGGCTCTCTACAGCCGACTGGCCGTTACTCTGCAGGGATCCCTCCCAGAAGGGGTCTTCCCCTTTCCTGGATAATGGAGTTAGTAGGATGTTCCTATTCTGAATCCTACCAACCAGCCATGGAGACATGTCACTCGCCGTGGAAGTTGAAAACAGAGACCTCTGGCAATGGGGGCCTCCTTGGCGAAGGTGAGCCCGGACCGGACACAGACTAGAAACGGCTTCGATGCCCTGGTTCCAGAGGTTACGGCGCCGCCTTCCCTGGGGGCTTAAGATTTGAGATCGGATACAGAGGTACCTGCGCCTTCATCCTCTATTTTGTCTCCCTCTCCGGTGGCTTCTACCTTGGGTTCAGATCCTCAGAGCTCAGCCCTCGTCGGACCGTGAGGCTGTCTAAGACTCCGACCCATTCATCATCATCCACAATGGATACCACAGCTGGCTAGGGTCCATCAGGCCCCACCGCCCTTTGGTCCTCGGGGGGTTTGCGAAACCACTCGAGGCAAAAGAACGGCAAGACCTCCTCAGCCATTGCACCAGCTGTCGTCATAGGCAGCTCTATGTAAGAAACATTTTGGTTCCGGGGCAAAAACCCTGTGCGATCCTGGAACACGAATACAGGACATTACAAGGCTGCTTTCTACCATTCTACGACAGATGCCGGGTGCTGACACTGTTGTAGACCATGTGGGGTCAAACAACATTAAGAGGGCTAGCACGGAACTCCTGAAAATGAATTTTAAAGAACTGATTCTAGATTAAAGATTCCAAAAAGCGACCAATCATTTCAGGTCCGGTACCAACGATGTACCGTGAAAGATTCAGCAGGCTTCTGGCATTAGATACCTGGCTAAAATATTACTGTAGCTCTGTTGGAATAACTTTTATAGATAACTTTGAAACCAGGAAACAGAAGATGCTCTACAGGATTGGAGTCCATCCAAATCATCTTGACTCCTGGACTCTGTCCACGCATTTTAAGGCCACGTTCAAACAATGACTTATCAATGGCCCAAGCCCATCTCAGATAATCCTTACCATTGTGTTGCTGAGTTGTCATAATTCTGCAGCAAATGTAGGGGCATTGGCAGTCACAAGGCAGTCACAAGGCACAAACTCAACCTGCAGCTCAACCTTTTTGTTTCAGTCTGTTGTTTCAGATGTTTTATTTTGCTTTATTTTTTATTTTTTTTCATAAGTGTTTGTGTCAAAACCTGCTACCAAGTAGCCAGGTAGCCAGCTAGGTTGCAATGGATCCCGCTTCAACCTAGAATAGCTAACAAACTTTTCCAGCACTGTAGAAGCTGTGTTTATTGCGCTCTTGTCCGGGACAATATTGACAATCTGGAGTTCCAATGTGGCAATTGTTTGCTTATGGAGGATTACAGGAATGAGGTGGCATTCCTTAGCAAGCAAATTTCAATTCTGCACAGACTTTTGGGGAAAACGCAAATTGGAACTTTCTCGTTCTCACCCATCAGCTGAAACATAAATAACATTGTCATGTCTACTTCTGATAAGCTTCCCAGTAAATCAATAAAAATAGATCAAGCATTCCAGGAAAGTGCTAAAAATAGCCCATATTAACATATTAGCATATGTAGTCTAAGAAACAAGGTTCATGAAATCAATATCTTGCTAGAAACAGACAACATTAATTGAAAAATCCAAGATGCCGTTGCAGTAGGACGTGTGTATCTGTCTTTGTCTTATCCCGTGTCTTATCCCGTGTATATAGCCAGTCTTTTTCATATATATATCTTAATATCACTTTCTATCTACAAACTAAATATACTTTCCTGCAACCCGCCTCACCCAATGTGGTACGGATCTGCTATTTTTATTCCTTATAACTGGAACTTCCATCAGGAGCTAGCCAGCTAACAAGCCTTTGTTGGCCATGGCTAGCGGTCTTCGCCTTTTTCCCCGTCATCAGCCAGCCTTAGATCGGACATCACCTGCCAGTCTGCACAACTCGATATCAACCTAGAGACTATCGGACTGCTTCTCTCTACAATATCACCAGATTCCTGCCGCTCTGGATTATTACACCGGATCATCGCAGCTAGCAAGCTGAAAACGAGTGGCTACTGTTAGCTAACGCCCATGTACCAAAGCAAGCACCAGCTAACATTGAGCTAGCCTCGAGCTAAAATACTTCCTTTGGCAATTGGCCAAATTATTGTCGACTGGACTGCCGAAGTGATGGCCCGATGTGGTCTCAACAGGCTATTCTGTTATGATGTTGCCGAAGACCCATCTACTAGCCACGGCCCGCTCGCTTTTCTGAATGCTGTGTCCCCTGCTCGCCTAGCATTGTAGTGACTACCGAATGGCACCCTGACTCACCTATTGCTGCTTTTCTGACCCTATGATCCTATGATCCTGACCCTATGATCACTCGGCTACACAGCTTATAAAGCTTATATGTTTCTACAACCGTATCTTAAGGCAGATAAGAGCTTCTGGATATCAGGACAGTGATCACTCACCTCAGATTAGACAAAGATTTTTTCTACAACAAGGACGATGCACAAGACATTCTCCAACCACCCAACAGGGCCGACATCCCAGTTGTTCGCAAGAGGAAGTGACGCAGGTACAGAGGACGAAGAGCCGGATGCCTGGTCAGGATCCAGAGAAGGTGACTGGGAAAGCTGCCGTTACCGTCAATACTACTCGCCAACGTGCAATCATTGGACAATAAATTAGACGAGATACGATCACGAATATCCTACCAACGGGACATCAAAAACTGTAATATCCTATGTTTCACGGAATCGTGACTGAATGACGACATGGATATTCAGCTAGCGGGATATACGCTGCACCAGCAAGATAGAACATCGCACTCCGGTAAGACAAGGGGGGATCGGTCTGTGCATATTTGTAAACAACAACTAGTGCATAAAATCTATGGAAGTCTCTAGATTTTGCTCGCCTGAAGAAGAGTATATTGTGATAAATTGCAGGCCACACTACTTGCCTAGAGAGTTTTCAGCTATACTTTTCGTGGCTGTTTATTTACCACCACAGACAGATTCTGGCACTAAGACCGCACTCAGTCAGATGTATATGGAAATAAGCAAACAAGAAACCACTCACCCAGAGGCGGCCCTCCTAGTGGCCGGAGACTTTAATGCAGGGAAACCTAAATCAGTTCTACCAAATTTCTATCAACATGTTAAATGTGCAACCAGAGGGAAAACAATTCTTGATCACCTTTACTCCACACACAGAGACACAAACAAAGCTCTCCCTCTCCCCCCATTTGGTAAATCCGACCACAACTCTATCCTCCTGCTTCTTCCTGCTTACAAGCAAAAATTTAAGCAGGAAGCACCAGTGACTCGGTCTATTAAAAAAGTGGTCAGATGAAGCAGATGATAAACTACAGGACTGTTTTGCTATCACAGACTGGAACATGTTCCGGGATTCTTCCGATGGCCTTGAGGAGTACACCACATCCATCACTGGCTTTATCAATACGTGCTTCGAGGACGTTGTTCCCACAGCGACTGTATGTACATACCCCAACCAGAAGCCATGGATTACAGGCAACTTTCACACTGAGCTAAAGGGTAGAGCTGCAGCTTTCAAGGTGTGGGACTCTAACCCGGAAGCTTACAAGAAATCCCGCTATGCCCTGCGACGAACCATCAAACAGGAAGAGCGTCAATACAGGGCTAAGATAAAATCATACTACACCGGCTCCGACGCTCATTTTATGTGGCAGGGCTTGCAAACTATTACAGACTACAAAGGGAAGCACAGCTGTGAGCTGTCCAGTGACACGAGCCTACCAGATGAGCAAAATCACTTCTATGCTCGCTTTGAAGCAAGCAACACTGAGGCATGCATGAGAGCATCAGCTGTTCCGGATGACTGTGAGATCACGCTCTCCGTAGCCGACGTGAGTAAGACATTTAAACAGGTCAACATACACAAGGCTGCAGGGCCAGACGGATTACCAGGACATGTGTTCCGGGCATGTGCTGACCAACTGGCAGGTGTCTTCACTGACATTTTCAACATGTCCCTGATTGAGTCTGTAATACCAACATGTTTCAAGCAGACCACCATAGTCCCTGTGCCCAAGAACACAAAGGCAACCTCCCTAAATGACTACAGAACCGTAGAACTCACATCCGTAACTATGAAGTGCTTTGAAAGGATGGTCATGGCTCACATTAACACCATTATCCCAGAAACCCTAGACCCACTCCAATTTGCATACCGCCCAAACAGATTGGGCATACCGCCTCCACACTGCCCTTTCCCACCTGGACAAAAGGTAACACTTATGTCAGAATGCTATTCATTGACAATAGCTCAGTGTTCAACATCATAATACCCTCAAAGCTCATCACTAAGCTAAAGATCCTGGAACTAAACACCTCCCTCTGCAACTGGATCCTGGACTTCCTGACGGGCCGCCCCCAGGTGGTGAGGGTAGGTGGCAACACATCTGCCGTGCTGATCCTCAACGCTGGAGCTCCACAGAGGTGCATGCTTATGTAACAGGGTTATATTGGTGATTCCACTTGCCACTTTATTGTTAAGCCAATGGGTTTTTGGTTTGAGTTTGTTTTGCCTTCACCTACTCAACATGGCATCTTATTGGCTGGTTTGCGTAGCTTGCTTACGAGGGGGGATGTTCCAGTTAGAATCGTCCCAGTGAACAAGCACCAAACCAGCGGTAAGTTGTTGGTTGCAAAGCACTGTACATCAAAAGTGATTTTTATACTCTCAAGTGATAATTTAAATGTACAATTTATATCAAATTGTTTGTAAATGTTATTCGATAAGATGCAGCGGTTTTTGGAGAATATTTGTTGTGCATTTTGTTGTAGAGAATTCCCGCCAGTATTAGCTAGCAACTTACTGTGTCTGGTGGGGGGGGTTCATATATTTTGTGCAGTGCGTGAGTGCAGAGTTGGATGGTGAGACGTGCATTGCATGACGTGCAATTTTGTGTCGTTCTTATCAGGTACATTGTTAAATATATTATATTGTAATTGTATTATTTTGGTAACTGTCCCAGTGAACAAGCACCAAACCAGCGTGCGTGAGTGCAGAGTTGGATGGTGAGACGTGCATTGCATGACGTGCAATTTTGTGTCGTTCTTATCAGAATAAAGCTACATGACTGGTGCTACATGTTGGAGTTCCGTGTCGATGACTGATTGTACACAACGCAAGACGAGTACTGTTACAGTGGTGCCGTTACCGTTCTTCTGGATCGGATCATCCTTCGCTGGATTTCTATCTCAGAACTTCGCCGTGGTTGCTGTTGAAGAATCAGATAAGACGTTGCTGGTGCAGTTTATAGCGATATCGCATTTCGCCACAAGAGGGCGCCACTAGAACGTTTTATTATCGAAATTGATGAACTTTTGTGTTACTTGTTTAATTGCAATTCTAATGTATATCTGATATAAGTAGGGTGAGTTTTACCAGTGTACTAGATATAGGTTAGATTTTGATGTGAGGTTTAAAATATATATATATATATATATATATATATATATGTTTTGCTATTTAAATTTTTATTAGGGTGTTGATTTCCCATTGTTAAAATGGAAGGTGTTGGGAGAGGTAGGGGTTTCCTGTCATTTAATATGTCACCATCTGTTGGTAGGGGTTCAGCCAAAATTCCAGTTACTTCTACACCTATGCCCAAATTGGAGGGTTTTGATGATAGGTTACCCATGGACACGCCCAGGGATGTGTATGAAAGAGTTTTGCCAAATACAGGGAGTGGGGAGGTCTCCATGGATTTGATAGCAGACTTAGTACAGCAGATTGGTCATTCCATTGGGGAGAACATTGCCTCCTGTTTGGAGTCAAAGGCAATTGTTGGGCATGTTGGGGACAATGTTATGGGGAGTGTATGCAGCTCGAGGGGTATGGATGTGTCAGGCCTGAACCTGGTATTGAAGTCTGATATCAGGGAACCGGTGTACTTTCGGGGGGATGGCTCTGAAAAGTGCACAGTGCACGAGTGGGAGGATATGGTAATGGTTTACATGCGTAAGAGGGGCGTGTCTGTGATGGACCAAGCAGTTGAGGTTATGGGCAGGCTAATGGGAAGGGCCCGCGATGTTGTTAAAGTTGGCATACGCAGCAATCCCTCCATTGATTTATCTAAAGGCCCGAGTCCCATCTTTGACATACTGAAACAACATTTTAGTGACACTGTTTTTTCAAGCATGCCCCTTGCTGACTTTTATGCCACATTATCTCTGACTGATGAACAACCATTTGAATATTGGCTCAGACTGAACAGGGCTATGGAGGTTGCTGAAGATTGTCTAAAGAGACAGGGAAAAAGTGTTGAAGACCCATCTCGTGAGCTCACAGTCATGTTTATCAGACATTGCCCTAATGCTGAACTGTCGCTTATCTTTAAGTGCAAGCCATTACAGCAGTGGACTGCTGCAGATGTTCATGAGAGGCTGGATGAATACAGGAGGGAGCGGAGGTGCTCTCACTTATCTAAGTTGACCCCAGCCATCGCAACAATGAAGCAGGAAGTTGGTGCTGTCATGCCAATCACCATGCCTGCTGTGAGAACCCACATGGAAGTACCCAATACGTTGCCTTTCCCAGCCCAGACTATTCAGGGCTCAGCTGAGCCGATGGAACGTATCCTTGCCATGCTGGAGCGTGTGCTGGAGCAGAGGCCACAACAGTCTGACCATAAGTTCCAAAAAGGGAATAGGAGCAAAGTGAAGTCTAATGGGCCATGTAACGTGTGCGGGGATGCTGGACATGATACTTACTTTCACTGCAGGGCCAATCACCTCTGCTTTCTTTGTCATGTAGCTGGCCACGCACGCTCTCAGTGCCCCAAGGCCGCAGCTCTGAGCACAGCTGGTGGAGTCCCTACAGTAATAACTGCTCAGCTTCCGGAAAACTAGTAGGCCTGCATGTAGAAGGGGAGAGTGTTGGGCCTTTTGTAGAGTCCCCATCAGTGAGAGCTGTTGATTTGGAGTCTGTATATAAAAGTGTTTGTGACGAAATGGAGACTGAGAAGAGTATCATAATGCAGAACACACAGAGACTTACCCCGTATGACGATTTATTCTATGCCAAGGTGTTAATAGGAGGAGAAGTAGAAGTGAGAGCTATGCTTGACAGTGGATCCATGGCTTGTACCTTGAGCTCTAGGGTCTTACCTGAACTGTTGCATGCAGGAGTGTTGAAAAGTCCATCATTGAGTCCTACAGAGGTAGTCTTGGTTGGTTGTGGTGGGTTGAAGACGAGGCCTTTGGGAGTATGTGAGCTGGAGATGGAGGTGTACGGATGTAGAGTGGCTGTGCCTACACTGGTGGTGGAAGGCCAGAGTGATGACCTCATCTTGGGCAGCAATCTCCTAAAGCACTTGATTCGCCACCTGAAGACGGATGGAGATCTCTGGAAGAGGGTTTATACTCCTGTGTGTGACGGGGGTGAGGAGAGCAAGCTAATCGATATGATGGCTAATGTGGAGAGATGGAGAGACAGTGAAGTACCTGACAAAGTTGGAACTGTGAGACTAAAAGGGGCTGTGACTCTAGAGCCTATGCAGGAGCACTTAGTCTGGGGCAGACTACGAAACACTCAGAATCTATCAGCTGGCAGTGCTGTTGTCATTGAGCCCAGCAGTTCAAGGTCAACACCAAGGTCAATACTGGTAGGGAGGACAGTAGCTCTATTGCGGGGGGATGGGTGGCTCCCTGTCAGAGTGATTAACCCTTCTCAGAAGACAGTGACATTGAGACGAAACGCCACTCTAGCCGATGTCTTTCCTTGCATGGCTCTAGAGGACTTTGACTGTTCGTGTGTGAATGATGATTCATCAGCAGCTTTCCAGCAGCAAGTGCAGAGAACGGCTGATATACTCACTGACTGCCAAGATGACTTGACACTGACTGACGGTTCCAGCCAACTTCACGATACTGACGGACCGGACAGTTCAAGCGATCCTGAGGTCTTACGTGACTTAGGTTTGACCGATATTGATGTCTCCTCCTGTCAAGCGTCTCCTGCTGGTAAGAAGAAACTCATCCAGCTCATAGCTGAGTATCAGTCTATTTTTTCCAGGCACAAGTTGGATTGTGGAAAAGCTTCCGGATGTCTTCACCGCATTCAACTGAGTGATGAGAAACCCTTTCGGATGCCCTACCGACGCCTTTCACCAAATAATTATGAGAAGCTCAAACAAGCATTGAATGAGATGGAAGAACGTGATATCATAAGGAAGTCTAGTAGTGAGTTCGCCTCTCCCCTTGTCCTTGTATGGAAGAAGTCTGGAGACCTGAGACTCTGTACTGATTTTCGTTTGCTCAATGCTCGCACCATCAAAGACGCCCACCCACTCCCTCACCAGGCTGACGCGCTGGCTGCGTTAGGTGGAAATGCCTTTTTCTCGACAATGGACCTTACCTCTGGCTACTACAATGTGGAAGTGCATGAGGATGACCGGAGATTCACAGCTTTTACGTCACCATTTGGATTGTACGAATACAATCGAATGCCACAGGGGTTATGTAATAGTCCGGCAACCTTTATGAGGATGATGCTAAACATCTTTGGGGATCAGAACTTTCTTAGCCTGCTGTGTTACCTTGATGATGTCTTGGTCTATGCGCCCACTGAAGATCTGGCTATACAGCGCCTGGAAATGGTTTTTGAGCGTCTCAAGGCTCACAACCTGAAGTTGGCGCCAAAAAAGTGTAACTTTCTGCAGAGGTCTGTGAAGTTTCTGGGGCATATCATTAGTGCGGATGGTGTAGCTACAGACCCTGAGAAGGTGAGGGCCATTACAGGAGTAACAGAAGCCGATCTGATGAAAGATGGCACTGACATTCCATCTCAGAAGAAATTGAGGTCATTCCTTGGGATGGTGGTGTATTATCAACAGTTCATTGAAGGTTGCTCGACCATTGCAAAGCCTCTCTTTGGATTGACTACTGGACACAAGGCTCCACGCTGGAAAAAGAAGCGAAGCTCACCTGTCAGGAAGTTGACGGCTGCCGACTGGACAACAGAATGCAGACAGGCCTTATTCCAGCTAAAGCAAGCCTTACTGGACCAGGTTTTGTTGGCCCACCCCAACTTCGAAAAACCCTTTCTACTCTCGGTGGATGCATCCAGCAATGGCTTAGGTGCTGTGCTATCTCAGGTGCAGGAACCGGGAACTACAGCGAGACCTATAGCCTTCGCGAGCAAGTCCCTCAGTTATGCACAGTCGAGGTATCCTGCGCACAGGCTCGAGTTCTTTGCCATGAAATGGGCTATCTGTGACAAGTTCCACCACTGGCTACGGGGACAGCAGTTCACGGTATGGACGGATAATAATCCCTTGACATACATTCTGACCAAAGCAAAGCTTGATGCTTGTGAACAGAGATGGGTCGCCAAGCTGGCACCGTACGATTTTGACATCAAGTACATCCCTGGAAAAATAAATGTTGTTGCAGATGCTTTGAGCAGAGAGCCCTTCGTACGACCCAGTGCACTCCATCGCCTGACAAGGGTTCCGTACGAGACCTTACTAGCTGAAGCCGACGCTGTGCGCACAGACAGAGTGCAAGATGTGTTTCGCTGGTCCAGCCACCCCTTTGACAAAGCCTCTGACTCCAACGAAGTGGTCATTAGCTGTCAGGCTACTGTTGACCCCCCATCTGGTGCTTTATCAAGACATGAAGTTGCAGCTGTTCTTCATTCACACAGGTGCTGGGTGGGTGAAGTGGGCTCACATGCACTGCTGTTGCCACAGCTCCCACAGGCTGTTATGCCATCAGAGCAGACCGATGTCGATGTTCTGCCACACGACTTACTGATGAGTAAGCAGCGTGATGACAACGTGATCAGCAAAGTCATCTTCTTTGTGGAGAGGGGGAGAAGACCATCCCGGAGAGAGCGTGCCCATGAGAGTGTTGAGGTTTTGTATCTTCTCAGAAGTTGGGACAAGTTGACCATGAAGATGGGTGTACTGTATCGTGTTTCGAAGAATGTGGTTACAAAGAGGAAAATGTATCTGTATGTGGTTCCAGCCTCCATGAAAGCAATGGTATTGAAGGGTGTCCATGATGAAGCTGGCCACCAGGGCCAACAGAGAACAGTCTACCTGACAAGACAGAGGTTCTTCTGGCATGGCCTGGAGAGGGAGGTAAAAGCTTATGTGAAGTGCTGCAGGAGATGCGTGGTGAGCAAGACTCCTGATCCGGAAGCAAGAGCTCCTCTTGAGAGCATAATAACAACTGAGCCTCTTGAACTAGTGTGCATAGACTTCTGGTCTGCAGAAGATTCTTCAAACAAATCCTTGGATGTGCTCGTTGTTACTGACCACTTTACCAAATTGGCGCATGCCTTCTTGTGTCCGAACCAGTCTGCTAAGTCAGTAGCTCATCAGTTGTGGAACAACTATTTCTGTGTCTACGGGATGCCTCGCCGTATACACTCAGACCAGGGAGCCAACTTTGAGAGCGCTTTAATAGCCGAACTGTTGAGTGTTGCAGGCGTTCAGAAGTCTCACACCACGCCATACCATCCGATGGGGAACGGGTCCTGCGAAAGGATGAATAGGACTTTGGGAAATATGATCCGGGCCCTGCCAACGAGAGCAAAGCACAGATGGCCTCAGGCGCTGAAGTCCCTTACGTTTGCATACAATTGTACAATCCACGAGACCACAGGCTTTGCCCCTTTCCTGCTAATGTTTGGGAGGACGCCAAGACTGCCTGTTGACATAGTCTTTGGCTCTGTCATAGAGAACCCAGAAGTTGTCGACTATGACCAGTTTGTTCAGTCTTTGAGGAGAGATCTGAAAGAAGCCATGAATGCAGCACAGGCATCTGCAGCGAAGCAGTTGAAGAGGCATGCTGACCTTTATGACAGAAGAGTCAGAGGAGCACCAGTGGAGATTGGGGATCGAGTATTGCTGGCTAACAAGGGGGAGCGGGGACGGCGGAAGCTCGCTGACCGTTGGGAGGATACTGTCTACCTTGTCACTGGATTGAATGCTGTCAGTCACACTTTTAAGATTCAGAACAGCTCCACTGGACGGGAGAAGACGGTACATCGCAACCTGATAATGCCAGTCAACTTTCTTCCTCTTCCCCATGCTGCTGTTGAGGAGAGAACAGACATGTCTGAGGACATGAATGACAGCCTTGTGGTCTCAGCTGCCATGGACACTGCAGTGGATGATGGTGCTGAGTACAGAACCAGAGTGTGGGTGTCAGAGTTGTCTTCTGAAGGAACAGGTGACACAAGCCTGGAGGGTGATGTGCGATCCTTGGATGCTCAGGATATTTCACCTTTGGATTCCGTGGATGATATACTGCAGCTGGAAGGTAGTCGGGGTCATATTAGGTCAAGGGCAGGAAGGCTATTTAAACCAGTGTCAAGACTGATTGAGATTATGAATCAGCAGAAAGTTAGCTCTTGAAGGTTAAATATGTGAATAGAGGGTCAATGGTATTGACATCTTTTATTTGTTTTGCTTTTACATCATTGTGACCATGATTAGAGGTTGCAGGATGGTAATGGACGGATATGATAGTCTCTTATGGTGGTTTATTTTATTACTTGGATGTTTTAAAGTCACTGAGTGTACTTAACATGTGACAGGCATGTTTACCTATGAGGGCTAAGGGGTTTGATAAACTGCTTTTCACTCTAATTCTCAAGGAGAATAGTCTAATGACTGGAATATTTAGTGACTGATTTAAAGCAGGGTCTGCATCCTTGATATACACAGCTTTACCTTTTAGTTCTCTCTATTAGGTAGTATATATTTTTTTTTTCTCTGGATTATTCTGTACATATGTTGAGTGTCTCTGTATCTGGTATGTTTGCACAGTGCCGTTTTGTATTTTGTTATTTTTCTTGGCAAGTGGAATTCAGTAGGGGGGAGTGTAACAGGGTTATATTGGTGATTCCACTTGCCACTTTATTGTTAAGCCAATGGGTTTTTGGTTTGAGTTTGTTTTGCCTTCACCTACTCAACATGGCATCTTATTGGCTGGTTTGCGTAGCTTGCTTACGAGGGGGGATGTTCCAGTTAGAATCGTCCCAGTGAACAAGCACCAAACCAGCGGTAAGTTGTTGGTTGCAAAGCACTGTACATCAAAAGTGATTTTTATACTCTCAAGTGATAATTTAAATGTACAATTTATATCAAATTGTTTGTAAATGTTATTCGATAAGATGCAGCGGTTTTTGGAGAATATTTGTTGTGCATTTTGTTGTAGAGAATTCCCGCCAGTATTAGCTAGAAACTTACTGTGTCTGGTGGGGGGGGTTCATATATTTTGTGCAGTGCGTGAGTGCAGAGTTGGATGGTGAGACGTGCATTGCATGACGTGCAATTTTGTGTCGTTCTTATCAGGTACATTGTTAAATATATTATATTGTAATTGTATTATTTTGGTAACTGTCCCAGTGAACAAGCACCAAACCAGCGTGCGTGAGTGCAGAGTTGGATGGTGAGACGTGCATTGCATGACGTGCAATTTTGTGTCGTTCTTATCAGAATAAAGCTACATGACTGGTGCTACATGTTGGAGTTCCGTGTCGATGACTGATTGTACACAACGCAAGACGAGTACTGTTACACTCAGTCCCCTCCTGTACTCCCTGTTCACCCACGACCGCATGGCCAGGCACGACTCTCAACACCATCATTACATTTGCAGACGACACAACGGTGGTAGGCCTGATCACCGACAACGACGAGACGGCCTACAGGGAGGAGGTCAGAGACCTGACCGGGAGGTGCCAGAATAACAACCTATCCCTCAAAGTAACCAAGACTAAGGAGATGATTGTGGACTACAGGAAAAGGAGGACCGAGCACACCCCATTCTCATCGACGGGGCTGCAGTGGAGCAGGTTGCGAGCTTCAAGCTCCTTGGTGTCCACGTCACCAATAAACTAACATGGTCCAAACACAAGACAGTCGTGAAGAGAGACACCTCTGCTGTCTTCAACCAGGATCTCAGCAATCACTGCCTCATTGCCTGCATCCGTAATGGGTCTGCAGTCAATCAACCACCTCTCATCACTGTCAGTTGCTCCCTAAAACACTTCAGCAAGCAGGCCTTTCTAATCGACCTGGCCCGGGTATCCTGGAAGGATATTGACCTCATTCTGTCAGTAGAGGATGCCTGGTTATTCTTCAAAAGTGCATTATTCTTAAATAAGCATGCCCCATTCCAAAAATGAACTAAGAATAGATATAGCCCTTGGTTCACTCCAGACTTGACTGCCCTTGACCAGCACAAAAACATCCTGTGGCTCACTGCACTAATAGTCCCCGCGATATGCAACTTTTCAGGGAAGTCAGGAACCAATATACACAGTCCGTTAGGAAAGCAAAGGCTAGCTTTTTCAAACAGATATTTGCATCCTGCAGCACAAATTCCAGAAAGTTTTGGGAAACTGTAAAGTCCATGGAAAATAAGAGCACCTCCTCCCAGCTGCCCACTGCACTGAGGCTAGGAAACTCCGATAAATCCACTATGATCGAGAATTTCAATAAGAATTTTGCTACGGCTGGCCACGCTTTCCACCTGGAAACCCCAACCCTGGGCCAACAGCTCTACACCCCCCGCAGCAACTGGCCCAAGCCTCCCCCATTTCTCCTTCACCCAAATCCAGACAGCTGATGTTCTGAAAGAGCTGCAAAATCTGTATCCCTACAAAACAGTTGGGCTAGACATTCTGGATGGTCTCTTCCTAAAATTATCAACCCAAATTGTTGCAACCCCTATTACTAATCTGTTAAACCTCTCTTTCGTATCGTCTGATATTCTTAAAGATTTGAAAGCGGCCGAGGTCATCCCCCTCTTCAAAGTGGGAGACAATCTAGACCCAAACTGATACAGAAATATCATCCATCCTGCGCTGCCTTTCTAAAGTCTTTGAAAGCCAAGTGAACAAACAGATCACCGACCATCTCGAATCCCACCGTATCTTCTCCGCTATGCAATCCCGTTTCCGAGCTGGTCATGAGTATACCTCAGCCGTGCTCAAGGTCCTAAACGATATCATAACCACCATCGATAAAAACAGTACTGTGCAGCCATCTTCATCAACCTGGTCAAGGCTTTCGACTCTGTCAATCACCGTATTCTTATAGGCAGACTCAATAGCCTTGGTTTCTCTAATGACTACCTCGTCTGGTTCACTAACTACTTCTCAAATAGAGTTCAGTGTGTCAAATCTGAGGGCCTGTTTCCCGGACCTCTGGTAATCTCTATGGGGGTGCCACAGGGTTCAATTCTCGGCCAACTCTTTTCTCTGTATATATTAATGATGTCACTCTTGCTACTGGTGATTCTTTGATTCACCTCTACGCAGACGACACCATTATGTATACATCTGGCACTTCTTTGGACACTGGGTTAACCAACCACCAAACAACGCTTCAATGCCATAGAACACTTCCTATTTCACAACAAAGCCTCCTTTACTCATGCTGCCAAACATGCCCTCGTAAAACTGATTATCCTACCGATCCTAAACTTCAGCGCTGTCATTTACAAAATAGCCTCCAACACGCTACTCAGCAAATTGGATGCAGTCTATCACAGTGCCATCCGTTTTGTCACCAAAGCCCCATACACTACCCACCATTGCGACCTGTATGCTCTCATTGGCTTGTCCTCGCTACATATTCGTCACCAAACCCACTGGCTCCAGGTCATCTATAAGGCTTTGCTAGGTAAAGCTCTGCCATATCTCAGCTCACTGGTCACCATAGCAACACCCACCCATAACACGCGTTTTAGCAGGTATATTTCACTGGTCATACCCAAAGCCAACTCCTCAAATTGGCCGCCTTTCCTTCCAGTTCTCTGCTGACAATGACTGGAACAAATTGCAAAAATCACTGAAGTTGGAGACTTATACAGTGGGGCAAAAAAGTATTTAGTCAGCCACCAATTGTGCATGTTCTCCCACTTAAAAAGATGAGAGGCCTGTAATTTTCATCATAGGTACACTTCAACTATGACAGACAAAATGAGAGAAAAAAATCCAGAAAATCACATTGTAGGATCTTTAATGAATTTATTTGCAAATTATGGTGGAAAATAAGTATTTGGTCTCCTACAAACAAGCAAGATTTCTGGCTCTCACAGACCTGTAACTTCTTCTTTAAGAGGCTCCTCTGTCCTCCACTCGTTACCTGTATTAATGGCACCTGTTTGAACTTGTTATCAGAATAAAAGACACCTGTCCACAACCTCAAACAGTCACACTCCAAGCTCCACTATGGCCAAGACCAAAGAGCTGTCAAAGGACACCAGAAACAAAATTGTAGACCTGCACCAGGCTGGGAAGACCGAATCTGCAATAGGTAAGCAGCTTGGTTTGAAGAAATCAACTGTGGGAGCAATTATTAGGAAATGGAAGACATACAAGACCACTGATAATCTCCCTCGGTCTGGGCCTCCATGCAAGATCTCACCCCGTGGGGTCAAAATGATTACAACAACGGTGAGCAAAAATCACAGAACCACACGGGGGGACCTAGTGAATGACCTGCAGAGAGCTGGGACCAAAGTAACAAAGCCTACCATCAGTAACACACTACGCCGCCAGGGACTCAAATCCTGCAGTGCCAGACGTGTCCCCCTGCTTAAGCCAGTACATGTCCAGTCCTGTCTGAAGTTTGCTAGAGAGCATTTGGATGATCCAGAAGAAGATTGGGAGAATGTCATATGGTCAGATGAAACGAAAATATAACTTTTTGGTAAAAACTCAACTCTTCGTGTTTGCAGGACAAAGAATGCTGAGTTGCATCCAAAGAACACCATACCTACTGTGAAGCATGGGGGTGGAAACATCATGCTTTGGGGCTGTTTTTCTGCAACGGGACCAGGACGACTGATCCGTGTAAAGGAAAGAATGAATGGGGCCATGTATCGTGAGATTTTGAGTGAAAACCTCCTTCCATCAGCAAGGGCATTGAAGATGAAACATGGCTGGGTCTTTCAGCATGACAATGATCCCAAACACACCGCCCAGGCTACGAAGGAGTGGCTTCGTAAGAAGCATTTCAAGGTCCTGGAGTGGCCTAGCCTGTCTCCAGATCTCAACCCCATAGAAAATCTTTGGAGGGAGTTGAAAGTCCGTGTTGCCCAGCAACAGCCCCAAAACTTCACTGCTCTAGAGGAGATCTGCATGGAGGAATGGGCCAAAATACCAGCAACAGTGTGTGAAAACCTTGTGAAGACTTACAGAAAACGTTTGACCTCTGTCATTGCCAACAAAGGGTATATAACAAAGTATTGAGATAAACTTTTGTTATTGACCAAATACTTATTTTCCACCATAATTTGCAATTAAATTCATTAAAAATCCTACAATGTGATTTCTCTCATTTTGTCTGTCATAGTTGAACTGTACCTATGATGAAAATTACAGGCCTCTCTCATCTTTTTAAGTGGGAGAACTTGCACAATTGGTGGCTGACTAAATACTTTTTTGCCCCACTGTATCTCCCTCACTAACTTCTAGCATCGGCTGTCAGAGCAGCTTACCGATCACTGCAGCTGTACACAGCCCATCTGTAAATAGCCCATCCAACCAACTGCCTACCTCATCCCCATATTTGTTTTTTTTTCTGCTCTTTTGCGCACCAGTATTTCTACTTGCACATCCTCATCTGCACATCTATCACTCCAGTGTTAATTGCTAAATTATAATTTCTTCGCCACTATGGCCTATTTATTGCCTTATCTCCTTACTTCATTTGCACACACTGTATACAGATTTTCTATTGTGTTATTGACTGTACGTTTGTTTATCCCATGTGTAAATCTCTTGTTTTTGTCGCACTGCTTTGCTTTATCTTGGCCAGGTCGCAGTTGTAAATGAGAACTTGTTCTCAACTGGCCTACTTGGTTAAATAAAGGTGAAATAAAATTATAATAATAAATTGGCCGGCCGGGATGTCCTTGTTATTTCGCGCTCTATCAATTACTGTGGCGGGCCGGGCGCATGCATGCTGACATGGTTGCCAGTTGTACAGTGTTTCCTCCAACACATTGGTGCGGCTGGCTTCCGGGTTAAGCGGGCAGTGTGTCAAGAAGCAGTGCGGCTTGGATATAATAAAAAGTTTAAAAAACAGTAAAATAAAAACAAAAAAAACAATGACCAGGGTCTGACAAATTGGATGGAAAATTACTGAGGATAATAGCAGACTATATTGCCACTCCTATTTGCCATATTTTCAATTTAAGCCTACTAGAACGTGTGTGCCCTTTCATTCTGCTACCTAAGAATAGTAAAGCCCCCTTTACTGGCTCAAATAGTCAACCAATCAACCTGTTACTAACCCTTTTTTGATAACTTTTGGAAAAAATTGTATTTGACCAGATACAATGCTATTTTACATTAAAATAATTTAAAACAGATTTTCAGCACATTTATAGGGAAGGACATTCAACACGCACAGCACTTACACAAATTACTGATAATTGGCTGAGAGAAGTTGATGATGAAAAGATTATGGGGGCTGTTAGACTTCGGTGCTGGTCATAGTCTGCTGCTGGAAAAACATTATGGCTCTAGACCCCCTGCTAAAGAGTTACCTGTCTAACAGAAACACAGAGGGTGTTCTTCAATGGAAGCCTCTCCAACATAATCCAGGTAGAATCAGGAATTCCCCAAGGTAGCTGTCTACACCCCTTACTTTTTAAGTCTTTACTAACGACATGCCACTGACTGTGAGTAAAGCCAGAGTGTCTATTTATGTATATAGTATATAAGTCAGCTACTACAGCGACTGAAATGACTGCGTGGATGGCAAGGAATACATTTGTTCTAAATATTTTTAAAAACTAAAAGCATTGTGTTTGGGACTAAATCCAAATATTGTTTCATTTGCTTGACAGCTATAGTGGTGATGAAAGTGGACCAGCTGACAATGCCAAACTCTTTCCAAAAGCTGATGAAACAGGCTAAATTATGCATGTTGTTTACTTAGCTAGGTACCTAATTACATTGCCTTCAGAAAGTATTCAGACCCCTTGAGTTTTTCCACATTTTGTTACATTACAACTTCTTCTAAAATGTATTAAAATGTTTTTTTTTTTCATCAATCTACACACAATACCCCATAATGACAAACCAAAAACAGTTGTTTATTTTGGCTAATTTCTGAAATAAAACGGAAATTTCACATTTAAGTAAGTATTTAGACCCTTTACTCAAGCACATTTGGCAGCGATTGCAGCCTGGCACACCTGTATTTTGGGGAGTTTCTCCCATTCTTCTCTGCAGATCCTCAATCTCTGTCAGGTTGGATGGGGAGTGTTGCTGCACAGCTATTTTCAGGTCTCTCCAGAGATGTTAGATCGGGTTCAAGTCTGGGTTCTGGCTGGGCCACTCAAGGACATTCAGAGACTTGTCCCGAAGCCATGCCTGCGTTGTCTTGAATGTTTGCTTAGGGTCGTTGTCCTGTTGGAAGGTGAACCTTCGCCCCAGTCTGAGGTCCTGAGCGCTCTGGAGAAGGTTTTCATCAAGGATCTCTCCGTACTTTGCTCCATTCATCTTCCCTCGATCCTGACTAGCCTCCTAGTCCCTGCTGCTGAAAAACATAATTACACCATGATGCTGGCACCCCCATGCGTCAAATGTAGGGATGATGCCAGATGTGATGCTTGGCATTAAGGCCAAAGTGTTCAATCTTGTCATGTGCCTTTTACTGAGGAGTAGCTTCCGTCTGGCCACTCTACCATAAAGGCTTCATTGATAGAGTGCTGCAGAGATGGTTGTCCTTCTGGCAGGTTCTCCCAACTCCACAGAGGAACACTGGCGCTCTGTCAGAATGACCATCAGGTTCTTGGTCACCTCTCTGACCAAGGCCCTTCTCACCCAATTGCTTAGTTTGGCCGGGTGGCCAGCTCTAGAATGAGAATGATGGAGGCCACTGTGTTCTTGGGGACATTCAATGCAGCAAAAATCTTTTGGTACCATTCTCTAGATCTGTGCCTTGACAATTCCTTCGACTTCATTGCTTGGTTTTTGCTCTGACATGCACTGTCAACATGCACTGTGGGACCTTATATAGACAGGTGTGTGTCTTTCCAAATCATGTCCAATCAATTGAATTTACCACAGGTGGACTCCAATCAAGTTGTAGAAACATCTCAAGGATGATCAATGGAAACAGGATGCACCTGAGCTCAATTTTGAGTCTCATAACAAAGGGTCTGATTACTTATGTAAATAAGTTATTTCATTTTTTATTTTTTTTATACATTTGCAACATTTATTAAAACCTGTTTTTGCTTTGTCATTGTGGAGTATTGTGTGAGGATCAACATTGCGGATGTGTTGTAACCTACCCTTACCACCTGGGGGCGGCCCTTCAGGAAGTCCAGGATCCAGTTGCAGAGGGAGGTGTTTAGTTCCAGGGTTCTTAGCTTATTGATGAGTTCGGGGTATTGTGTTTAGATTGAGGGTAAAAGTTGAGTAAATACGTCTGAATAAGGCTGTAACGTAAAACAAAATGTGGAAAAAGTCAAGGGGTCTGAATGCTTTCCCACTGTATGTGCCTCTCTCCCCTCCTCCCTCTTGCTCTGTAGGTTTGCTGGACCTCCAGGGGACTATGTCTACTTGTTTGGCCACTTCCGCATGGAGGAGGTGGGTTCACTACAACACACACACACACATGTGCACACAAACACACACACACTAATGTTGTTTGCGTGTGTGCGTATTTTCTCCACAGTGTGCCCCACCAGGCTGTCTGATAGAGCTGTGTATCCAGCTTAGTATGATCATGTTGGGAAAACAACTCATCCAGAACAACGTGTTCGAGATTGTTATACCGTATGTATATACACACACACACACAAACACACACACACATACTATCGCTTATGTCAATTACAGTTTGGAGCAGTCTGAGAGGTAGCTTTAACGTTACCTAGATTAGGTTACCTAGACGTTACCTAGGTTACTACATTAGTAGTTAGCTAGTTCATATCTGTAAATATATAACTATCTTAAAATGGCTGAACGGCGACATTAAGAACAAACAGCTGGCGGGTTATACACTATCGGCAGCATACAACAGCAGCCTCTGGTAAGACATGGGGCGGGGGCCTATGCATATTTGTAAACAACAGCTGGTGCACGATATCTAAGGAAGTCTCAGGGTTTTGCTCGCCTGAGGTAGAGGATCTCATGATAAGTTATAGACCACAATATTTACCGAGAGAGATTTCATCTGTATTTTTTGTAGCTGTCTACATACCACCACAGACCGATGCTGGCACTAAGAACGCACTCAATGAGCTGTATAGGGCTTAAGCAAACAGGACAACGCTCATCCAGAGGCGGCGCACCTAGTGGCCGGGGACTTTAATGCAGGGAAACTTAAATCAGTTTTACTTCATCTCTATCAGCATGTTAAATGTGCAACCAGAGGGGAAAAATCTAGACCTCCTTTACTCCACACACAGAGATGCGTACAAAGCTCTCCCTCGCCCTCCATTTGGCAAATCTGACCATTATTGTATCCTCCTGATTCTTGCTTACAAGCAAAAATTAAAGCAGGAAGCACCAGTGACTCAGTCTATAAAAAAGTGGTCAGATGAAGCAGATGCTATGCTACAGGACTGTTTTGCTATCACAGACTGGAATATGTTCCGGAATTCTTCCGATGGCATTGAGTAGTATACCGCATCAGTACTGACTTCATCAATAAGTGCATTGATGACATCGTCCCCACAGTGACCATACGTACATACCCCAACCAGAAGCAGTGGATTACAGGCAACATTTGCACTGAGCTAAAGGGTAGAGCTGCCACTTTCAAGGAGCGGGACTCTAACCCAGAAGCTTCAATACAGGACTTAGATCGAATCGTACTATAGCCGGCTCTGACTCTCGTCGGATGTGGTAGAGCTTGCAAACTATTACAGACTACAAAGGGAAGCACAGCTGAGAGCTACCCAGTGACACAAGCCAACCAGACAAGCTAAATAGCTTCTATGCTCGATTCGAGGCAAGGAACATTGAAACATGCATGAGAGCATCAGCTGTTCCGGACCACTGTGTGATCATGCTCTCCACAGCCGATGTGAGTAAGCCCTTTAAACAGGTCAACATTCACAAGGCTGCAGGGCCAGACGGATTACCAGGACGTGTACCGCGAGCATGCGCTGACCAACTGGCAAGTGTCTTCACTGACATTTTCAACCTCTCCCTATCCGAGTCTGTAATACCAACATGTTTCAAGCAGACCACCATAGTCCCTGTGCCCAAGAACACTAAGCTAACCTGCATAAATGACTACCAACCTTAGCACTCACGTCTCTAGCCATGAAATGCTTTGAAAGGCTGGTCATGGCTCACATCAACACCATTATCCCAGAAACTCTAGAACCACTCCAATTTGCATACCGCCCCAACAGATCCACAGAGCCAGAAATCTTGCTTGTTTGTAGGTGACCAAATACTTATTTTCCACCATAATTTGCAAATAAATTCATTAAAAATCCTACAATGTGATTTTCTGGATTTTTTTTCTCATTTAGTCTGTTATAGTTGAAGTGTACCTATGATGAAAATTACAGGCCTCTCTCATCTTTTTAAGTGGGAGAACTTGCACAATTGGTGGCTGACTAAATACTTTCTTGCCCCACTGTATATATACCCTACATAACCCTATATATACACTACTCAAAAAAATAAAGGGAACACTTAAACAACACAATGTAACTCCAAGTCAATTACACTTCTGTGAAATCAAACTGTCCACTTAGGAAGCAACACTGATTGACAATAAATTTCACATGATGTTGTGCAAATGGAATAGACAACAGGTGGAAATTATAGGCAATTAGCAAGACACCCCCAATAAAGGAGTGGTTCTGCAGGTGGTGACCACAGACCACTTCTCAGTTCCTATGCTTCCTGGCATGATGTTTTGGTCACTTTTGAATGCTGGCGGTGCTTTCACTCTAGTGGTAGCATGAGATGGAGTCTACAACCCACACAAGTGGCTCAGGTAGTGCAGCTCATCCAGGATGGCACATCAATGCGAGCTGTGGCAAGAAGGTTTGCTGTGTCTGTCAGCGTAGTGTCCAGAGCATGGAGGCGCTACCAGGAGACAGGCCAGTACATCAGGAGACGTGGAGGAGGGCAACAACCCAGCAGCAGGACCGCTACCTCCGCCTTTGTGCAAGGAGGAGCAGGAGGACCACTGCCGGAGCCCTGCAAAATTATCTCCAGCAGGCCACAAATGTGCATGTGTCTGCTCAAACGGTCAGAAACAGACTCCATGAGGGTGGTAATGAGGGCCCAACGTCCACAGGTGGGGGTTGTGCTTACAGCCCAACACTGTGCAAGACGTTTGGCATTTGCCAGAGAACACCAAGATTGGCAAATTCGCCACTGGCGCCCTGTGCTCTTCACAGATGAAAGCAGGTTCACACTGAGCACATGTGACAGACGTGACAGAGTCTGGAGACTCCGTGGAGAACGTTCTGCTGCCTGCAACATCCTCCAGCATGACCGGTTTGGCGATGGGTCAGTCATGGTGTGGGGTGGCATTTCTTTGGGGGGCCGCACCGCCCTCCATGTGTTCGCCAGAGGTAGCCTGACTGCCATTAGGTACCGAGATGAGATCCTCAGACCCTTTGTGAGACCATATGCTGGTGCGGTTGGCCCTGGGTTCCTCCTAATGCAAGACAATGCTAGACCTCATGTGGCTGGAGTGTGTCAGCAGTTCCTGCAAGAGGACGGCATTGATGCTATGGACTGGCCCGCCCGTTCCCCAGACCTGAATCCAATTGAGCACATCTGGGACATCATGTCTCGCTCCATCCATCAACGCCACGTTGCACCACAGACTGTCCAGGAGTTGGCGGATGCTTTAGTACAGGTCTGGGAGGAGATCCCTCAGGAGACCATCCGCCACCTCATCAGGAGCATGCCCAGGCGTTGTAGGGAGGTCATACAGGCACGTGGAGGCCACACACACTACTGAACCTCATTTTGACTTGTTTTAAGGACATTACATCAAATTTGGATCAGCCTGTAGTGTGGTTTTCCACTTTAATTTTGAGTGTGACTCCAAATCCAGACCTCCATGGGTTGATAAATTTGATTTCCGTTGATAATTTTGTGTGATTTTGTTGTCAGCACATTCAAATATGTAAAGAAAAAAAAAGTATTTAATAAGAATATTTCATTCGTTCAGATCTAGGATGTGTTATTTTAGTGTTCCCTTTATTTTTTTGAGCAGTGTATATACATATATATACCCTACATATCCCTATATATATATATATATATATATATATATATATATATATACATATATAACCCTATATATATATATATATATACACATATATACCCTATATAACCCTATATATATACATATATATACCCTACATAACCCTATATATATACATATATATATATATATATACTCTACATAACCCTATATATATATATACATATATATACCCTGCATAACCCTATATATATATATATATATATATATATACATATATAACCCTATATATATATATATATATATACACATATATACCCTACATAACCCTATATATATATATATATATATACTCTACATAACCCTATATATATATATATATATATATATATATATATACTCTACATAACCCTATATATATATATATATATACATATATATACATATATATACCCTGCATAACCCTATATATATATATATATATATATACATATATATACCCTACATAACCCAAAGTAAATACAGCTTACAGCTAAAAAAATATATACAGGGCATTCGAAAAGTATTCAGACCCCTTCCCTTATTCCAGATGTTGTTACCTTCCAGCCTTAATTGAATAAATAATCATTTTTCCTCACAATACCCCATAATGTAAAAGCAAAAACACTTTTTATTTTTTATTTTTTAAACAGAAATACATTATTTACATATTCAGAGCCTTTGCTATGAGACTGGAAATTGAGCTCGGGAATCATCCTGTTTCCATTGATCATCCTTGAGAGGTTTCTACAACTTCATAGGAGTCCACCTGTGGTACATTCAATTGATTGGACATGATTTGGAAAGGCACACACCTGTCTATATAAGGTCTCAGAGTTGACAGTGCATGTCAGAGCAAAAACCAAGCAATGGGGTCAAAGGAGTTGTCCGTAGAGCTCTGAGACAGGAAGGAGTCGAGGCACAGATCTGGGGAAGGGTACCAAAACATTTCTGCAGCATTGAAGGTCCCCAGAACACAGTGGCCTCCATCATTCTTAAATGGAAGAAGTTTGGAAGCACCAAGACCCTTCCTAGAGCTGGCGACCCAGCCAAACTCAGCAATCGGGGAGAAGGGCCTTGGTCAGGGAGTTGAAGAACCCAATGGTCACGCTGACAGAGTTCCAGAATTCCTCTGGGGAGATCGGAGAACGTTCCAGAAGGAAAACCATCTCTGCAGCACTCCACCAATCAGGCCTTTATGGTATAGAGCTGGACAAAAGGCACTAATCAGCAGCAGGGACTGGGAGACTAGTCAGGATCGAGGGAAAGATGAACAAAGCAAAGTACAGAGAGATCCTTGATGAAAACCTGCTTCAGAGTGCTCAGGACCTCAGACTGGGCCAAAGGTTCATCTTCCAACTGGAAAACAACCCTCAGCACACAGCCGAAGCCACAACGCAGGAGTGGCTTCGGGACAATTCTCTGAATGTCCTTGAGTTGCCCACCCAGAACCTGGACTTGAACCCAATCGAACATCTCTGGAGAGATCTGAAAATAGCTGTGCAGCGACGCATCCCCATCCAACCTGACAGAGCTTGAGAGGATCTGCAGAGAAGAATGGGAGAAACTCCCCAAATACAGCTGTGCCAAGTTTGTAGCGTCATACCCATGAAGACTCGAGGCCGTAATCGCTGCCAGAGGTACTGAGTAAAGGGTCTGAATACTTATGTAAATGTGATATTTCATTTTTTTCTTTTTACATTTGCAAACATTTCTTAAACCTGTTTTTTCTTTGTCATTATGGGGTATTGTGATGTCATTATGGGGTATTGTGATGTCATTATGGGGTATTGTGATGTCATTATGGGGTATTGTGATGTCATTATGGGGTATTGTGTGTAAATTAAAACAATTTAATTAATTTTAGAATAAGGCTGTAACGTAACAAAAAGTCATGGTCTGAATACTGTCTGAATGCACTGTAATGTCTACTGCACTGTATAACTACTTTAATTCTCTCTCTGTCTCTATCACTTTCTCTCTCTGCAGTAAGCTAAAAAAAATGTACAGAACATACAAGGAGAAGGATAAAGGAGGAGAGGAAGATGAGGATGAGGAGGAGACGAAGAGGCCAAAGCAACAGTGGGACAAAGACTTCTCTCTTGATCCCTATGAGGGGCTTAGCCCGGAATACATGGAGATGAGTGAGTCAAGCACGCGCACACACACGCACCCGCAACCAAAGTGTACATGGAAAGTGAACAATTAACAAACAGTGTGTATGTGTGTGTGCAGTAATCCAGTATGGGTTTGTCACCATCTTCGTGGCATCGTTCCCTCTGGCTCCTCTCTTTGCTCTGCTCAACAACGTGATTGAGATCCGCCTCGACGCTGCCAAGTTCACCACAGAGATCCGTCGCCCAGATGCTGTGCGCTGCAAAGACATAGGTACTGACCACAACACAGCCACCTCAGCCACCTCAGCCACCTCACAGTCAACTGCAAGACAATCATGACGTAACCATACATGAACCACAATCAAACAACTTCGAACTGTAACACAATCTCACATTCCTCCTCTCCTTCTCTGTCACATTCCCCCTCTCCTTTTCTGTCACATTCCTCCTCTCCTTCTCTCTCCTTCACATTCCTCTTCTTATTCTATTTCTCTGTCACATTCCTCCTCTCCTTCTCTGTCACATTCCTCCTCTCCTTCTCTGTCACATTCCTTCTCTCTTTCTCTGTCACATTACCCCTCTCCTCTCTTTCTCTGTCACATTACCCCTCTCTTTCTGTCTCTGTCACATTCCCCCTCTCATTCTCTTTTTCTGTCAAATTCTTCCTCTCCTTCTCTGTCACATTCTTCCTCTCCTTCTCTGTCACATTCCCCCTCTCCCTCTCTGTCACATTCCTCCTCTCCCTCTCTGTCACATTCCTCCTCTCCTTCTCTGTCAAATTCCTCCTCTCCTTCTCTGTCAAATTCCTCCTCTCCTTCTCTGTCACATTCCTTCTCTCTCTTTCTCTATCACATTCCTTCTCTCTCTTTCTCTGTCACATTCCTTCTCTCTCTTTCTCTGTCACATTCCTTCTCTCTCTTTCTCTGTCACATTCCTTCTCTTTCTCTGTCACATTCCTCTCTTTCTCTGTCACATTCCTTCTCTCTCTTTCTCTGTCAAATTCCTTCTCTTTCTCTGTCACATTCCTTCTCTCTCTTTCTCTGTCACATTCCTTCTCTTTCTCTGTCACATTCCTTCTCTCTCTTTCTCTGTCACATTCCTTCTCTTTCTCTGTCACATTCCTTCTCTCTCTTTCTCTATCACATTCCTTCTCTTTCTCTGTCACATTCCTTCTCTCTCTTTCTCTGTCACATTCCTTCTCTTTCTCTGTCACATTCCTTCTCTCTCTTTCTCTGTCAAATTCCTTCCCTTTCTCTGTCACATTCCTTCTCTCTCTTTCTCTGTCACATTCCTTCTCTTTCTCTGTCACATTCCTTCTCTCTCTTTCTCTGTCACATTCCTTCTCTTTCTCTGTCACATTCCTTCTCTTTCTCTGTCACATTCCTTCTCTTTCTCTGTCACATTCCTTCTCTCTCTTTCTCTGTCACATTCCTTCTCTTTCTCTGTCACATTCCTCCTCTCCTTCGGTCTCTATCACATTCCTTCTCTCTCTTTCTCTGTCACATTCCTTCTCTTTCTCTGTCACATTCCTTCTCTCTCTTTCTCTGTCACATTCCTTCTATTTCTCTGTCACATTCCTCCTCTCCTTCGGTCTCTATCACATTCCTTCTCTCTCTTTCTCTGTCACATTCATTCTCTTTCTTTCTCTGTCACATTCCTTCTATTTCTCTCACATTCCTTCTATTTCTCTGTCACATTCCTTCTCTTTCTCTGTCACATTCCTTCTCTCTCTTTCTCTGTCACATTCCTCCTCCTCCTCTTTCTCTGTCACATTTCTCCTCTCCTTTGGTCTCTGTCACATTCCTCCTCTCCTTCGGTCTCTGTCACATTCCCCCTCTCATTCTCTGTCACATTCTTCCTCTCCTTCTCTGTCACATTCCTCCTCTCCTTCTCTGTCACATTCTTCCTCTCCTTCGGTCTCTGTCACATTCCTCCTCTCCTTCGGTCTCTGTCACATTCCCCCTCTCATTCTCTTTTTCTGTCAAATTCTTCCTCTCCTTCTCTGTCACATTCTTCCTCTCCTTCTCTGTCACATTCATTCCTCCTCTCCTTCTCTGTCACATTCCTCCTCTCCTTCTCTGTCACATTCTTCCACTCCTTCTCTGTCACATTCATCCTCTCCTTCTCTGTCACATTCTTCCTCTCCTTCTCTGTCACATTCCTCCTCTCCTTCGGTCTCTGTCACATTTCTCCTCCTCCTCTTTCTCTGTCACATTTCTCCTCTCCTTTGGTCTCTGTCACATTCCTCCTCTCCTTCGGTCTCTGTCATATTCCCCCTCTCCTTCTGTCTCTGTCATATTCCCCCTCTCCTTCGGTCTCTGTCACATTCCTCCTCTCCTTCTCTGTCACATTCTTCCTCTCCTTCTCTGTCACATTCTTCCTCTCCTTCTCTGTCACATTCATTCCTCCTCTCCTTCTCTGTCACATTCCTCCTCTCCTTCTCTGTCACATTCTTCCACTCCTTCTCTGTCACATTCATCCTCTCCTTCTCTGTCACATTCTTCCTCTCCTTCTCTGTCACATTCATCCTCTCCTTCTCTGTCACATTCTTCCTTTCCTTCTCTGTCACATTCATTCCTCCTCTCCTTCTCTGTCACATTCCTCCTCTCCTTCTCTGTCACATTCTTCCACTCCTTCTCTGTCACATTCATCCTCTCCTTCTCTGTCACATTCTTCCTCTCCTTCTCTGTCACATTCCTCCTCTCCTTCTCTGTCACATTCTTCCTCTCCTTCTCTGTCACATTCTTCCTCTCCTTCTCTGTCACATTCATTCCTCCTCTCCCTCTCTGTCATATTCCCCCTCTCATTCTCTGTCACATTCTTCCTCTCCTTCTCTGTCACATTCCTCCTCTCCCTCTCTGTCACATTCTTCCTCTCCTTCGGTCTCTGTCACATTCCTCCTCTCCTTCTCTGTCACATTCATTCCTCCTCTCCCTCTCTGTCATATTCCCCCTCTCATTCTCTGTCACATTCTTCCTCTCCTTCTCTGTCACATTCCTCCTCTCCCTCTCTGTCACATTCCTCCTCTCCTTCGGTCTCTGTCACATTCCCCCTCTCATTCTCTTTTTCTGTCAAATTCTTCCTCTCCTTCTCTGTCACATTCCTCCTCTCCTTCTCTGTCACATTCCTCCTCTCCTTCTCTGTCACATTCCTCCTCTCCTTCTCTGTTACATTCTTCCTCTCCTTCTCTGTCACATTCCTCCTCTCCTTCTCTGTCACATTCTTCCTCTCCTTCTCTGTCACATTCTTCCTCTCCTTCTCTGTCACATTCCTCCTCTCCTTCTCTGTCACATTCCTCCTCTCCTTCTCTGTCACATTCCTCCTCTCCTTCTCTGTCACATTCCTCCTCTCCTTCTCTGTCACATTCTTCCTCTCCTTCTCTGTCACATTCCTCCTCTCCTTCTCTGTCACATTCCTCCTCTCCTTCTCTGTCACATGCTTCCTCTCCTTCTCTGTCACATTCATTCCTCCTCTCCTTCTCTGTCACATTCCTCCTCTCCTTCTCTGTCACATTCTTCCTCTCCTTCTGTCACATTCCTCCTCTCCCTCTCTGTCACATTCCTCCTCTCCCTCTCTATCACATTCCTCCTCTCCTTCTCTGTCACATTCCTTCTCTCTCCTTCTCTGTCACATTCCTCCTCTTTCTCTGTCACATTCCTTCTCTTTCTCTGTCACATTCCTCCTCTCCTTCTCTGTCACATTCTTCCTCTCCTTCGGTCTCTGTCACATTCCTTCTCTTTCTCTGTCACATTCCTTCTCTCTCTTTCTCTGTCACATTCCTCCTCTCCTTCGGTCTCTGTCACATTTCTCCTCCTCCACTTTCTCTGTCACATTTCTCCTCTCCTTCGGTCTCTGTCACATTCCTCCTCTCCTTTGGTCTCTGTCACATTCCTCCTCTCCTTTGGTCTCTGTCACATTCCTCCTCTCCTTTGGTGTCTGTCACTCTCCTCCTCTCCTTCGGTCTCTGTCACATTCCTCCTCTCCTTCGGTCTCTGTCACTCTCCTCCTCTCCTCCCCTCCTCCTCTCCTCCTCTCCTTCTATCCTCCCTCTCCTCCTCTCCTTCTCTCCTCCTCTCCTTCTCTCCTTCTCTCCTCCTCTCCTCCTCTCCCTCTCATCTCTCCAGGTATTTGGTTCAACATTCTCATTGGTATCAGCAAGTTTTCTGTCATTACAAATGTAAGTCTCGTGTGTGTGTCTGCGTGTGTGTGTGTGTGTGTGTGTGTGTGTGCACGTGTGTGCGCGTGTGTGTGCACGTGTGTGTGTGTGTGTTTTTTGTAGATAATTCATTATTTTGATGCGATATCCTTCACTTTGTGTGTGTGTGTGTGTGTGTGTGTGTGTGTGTGTGTGTGTGTGTGTGTGTGTGTGTGTGTGTGTGTGTGACGGAGAGATTGTAAATGTCTATTTCTTATTAAAACCTTTGTGATTGTAATGTTTACTGATGTTTCCCTTGTTTATTGTCTGTTGAATTTGTTCCACCATATATTTCTCATGCCAATAAATAATTTTAGAGAGAGAGAGAGAGACCTGGTATTCAGCTTGTCAGTCTGTTTGTTGCTCTCTTCTTCAGGCCTTTGTGATCTCGTTCACCTCTGACTTCATTCCTCGGACGGTGTACCAGTACATGTACAGTCAGACTGGCAGCATGCACGGATTCACAGAACACTCCCTGTCCTACTTTAACGTGTCCAACTTTGAGGCTGATTCCTCCCCCTCCTCTACACTATTTACTGGAGTCACCATATGCAGGTAACTATAACCTCTAATGCTGTTCTCTAATCCTGACCTCTAATGCTGTTCTCTAACCCTGACCTCTAATGCTGTTCTCTAACCCTGACCTCTAATGCTGTTCTCTAACCCTGACCTCTAATGCTGTTCCCTGACCTCTAATGCTGTCCTCTAACCCTGACCTCTATTGCTGTTCTCTAACCCTGACCTCTAATGCTGTTCTCTAACCCTGACCTCTAATGCTGTTCTCTAACCCTGACCTCTAATGCTGTTCTCTAACCCTGAACTGTAATGTCTCTGTCTCTCAGATGTAAAGACTACAGGGATCCACCTTGGGGAGCTCAGCCCTACTGCTTCTAACCTCTAACCCTGACCTTTGTCTCTCAGATATAAAGACTACAGGGATCCACCTTGGGGAGCTCATCCCTACTGCTTCTAACCTCTAGCCCTGACCTTTGTCTCTCAGATATAAAGACTACAGGGATCCACCTTGGGGAGCTCAGCCCTACTCCTTCTCTAAACAGTACTGGTCTGTCCTGGCAGCTCGATTGGCCTTTGTCATCTTCTTTCAGGTACAGACCACTGCTAACCCCTGACCCTAACCCTTGACCCTAACCCTTGACCCTAACCCCTGACCCTAACCCCTGACCTCAGTATCAATCCAGCCCTGTCTTCTGAGCCCAATCCCTGACTTAATCATCAATCCAAAGCCTGTAACCTGAAAGTGGTGATGATGTAGAACCTTTCTGTTAAATAACCTGTTGTATCATAATGTAAAACCTTTTGTAATGAATACTCGGGGAGAACAGGGTGTAGATTCACTACTCGGGGAGAACAGGGTGTAGATTCACTACTCGGGGAGAACAGGGTGTAGATTCATTACTCGGGGAGAACAGGGTGTAGATTCACTACTCGGGGAGAACATGGTGTAGATTCACTACTCGGGGAGAACAGGGTGTAGATTCACTACTCGGGGAGAACAGGGTGTAGATTCACTACTCGGGGAGAACATGGTGTAGATTCACTACTCGGGGAGAACAAGGTGTAGATTCACTACTCGGGGAGAACATGGTGTAGATTCACTACTCGGGGAGAACAGGGTGTAGATTCACTACTCGGGGAGAACAGGGTGTAGATTCATTACTCGGGGAGAACAGGGTGTAGATTCACTACTCGGGGAGAACATGGTGTAGATTCACTACTCGGGGAGAACATGGTGTAGATTCACTACTCGGGGAGAACAGGGTGTAGATTCACTACTCGGGGAGAACATGGTGTAGATTCACTACTCGGGGAGAACAGGGTGTAGATTCACTACTCGGGGAGAACAAGGTGTAGATTCACTACTCGGGGAGAACATGGTGTAGATTCACTACTCGGGGAGAACAGGGTGTAGATTCACTACTCGGGGAGAACAAGGTGTAGATTCACTACTCGGGGAGAACAGGGTGTAGATTCACTACTCGGGGAGAACAAGGTGTAGATTCACTACTCGGGGAGAACAGGGTGTAGATTCACTACTCGGGGAGAACAGGGTGTAGATTCACTACTCGGGGAGAACAGGGTGTAGATTCACTACTCGGGGAGAACAGGGTGTAGATTCACTACTCGGGGAGAACAGGGTGTAGATTCACTACTCGGGGAGAACAGGGTGTAGATTCACTACTCGGGGAGAACAGGGTGTAGATTCACTACTCGGGGAGAACAGGGTGTAGATTCACTACTCGGGGAGAACAGGGTGTAGATTCACTACTCGGGGAGAACAGGGTGTAGATTCACTACTCGGGGAGAACATGGTGTAGATTCACTACTCGGGGAGAACAGGGTGTAGATTCACTACTCGGGGAGAACAGGGTGTAGATTCACTACTCGGGGAGAACATGGTGTAGATTCACTACTCGGGGAGAACAAGGTGTAGATTCACTACTCGGGGAGAACATGGTGTAGATTCACTACTCGGGGAGAACATGGTGTAGATTCACTACTCGGGGAGAACAGGGTGTAGATTCACTACTCGGGGAGAACAGGGTGTAGATTCATTACTCGGGGAGAACAGGGTGTAGATTCATTACTCGGGGAGAACAAGGTGTAGATTCACTACTCGGGGAGAACAGGGTGTAGATTCACTACTCGGGGAGAACAAGGTGTAGATTCACTACTCGGGGAGAACAGGATGTAGATTCATTACTCGGGGAGAACAAGGTGTAGATTCACTACTCGGGGAGAACAAGGTGTAGATTCACTACTCGGGGAGAACAGGATGTAGATTCATTACTCGGGGAGAACAAGGTGTAGATTCACTACTCGGGGAGAACAAGGTGTAGATTCACTACTCGGGGAGAACATGGTGTAGATTCACTACTCGGGGAGAACATGGTGTAGATTCACTACTCGGGGAGAACATGGTGTAGATTCACTACTCGGGGAGAACATGGTGTAGATTCACTACTCGGGGAGAACAAGGTGTAGATTCACTACTCGGGGAGAACAAGGTGTAGATTCACTACTCGGGGAGAACAAGGTGTAGATTCACTACTCGGGGAGAACAAGGTGTAGATTCACTACTCGGGGAGAAAAAGGTGTAGATTCACTACTCGGGGAGAACAAGGTGTAGATTCACTACTCGGGGAGAACAAGGTGTAGATTCACTACTCGGGGAGGACAGGGTGTAGATTCACTAATCGGGGAGAACAAGGTGTAGATTCACTACTCGGGGAGAACAAGGTGTAGATTCACTACTCGGGGAGAACAAGGTGTAGATTCACTACTCGGGGAGAACAGGGTGTAGATTCACTACTCGGGGAGAACAAGGTGTAGATTCACTACTCGGGGAGAACAAGGTGTAGATTCACTACTCGGGGAGAACAGGGTGTAGATTCACTACTCGGGGAGAACATGGTGTAGATTCACTACTCGGGGAGAACAGGGTGTAGATTCACTACTCGGGGAGAACAGGGTGTAGATTCACTACTCGGGGAGAACATGGTGTAGATTCACTACTCGGGGAGAACAGGGTGTAGATTCACTACTCGGGGAGAACAGGGTGTAGATTCACTACTCGGGGAGAACATGGTGTAGATTCACTACTCGGGGAGAACAGGGTGTAGATTCTCTACCCGGGGAGAACAGGGTGTAGATTCACTACTCGGGGAGAACAGGGTGTAGATTCACTACTCGGGGAGAACAGGGTGTAGATTCATTACTCGGGGAGAACAGGGTGTAGATTCATTAAATCAAATCAAATCAAATCAAATTTTATTTGTCACATACACATGGTTAGCAGATGTTAATGCGAGTGTAGCGAAATGCTTGTGCTTCTAGTTCCGACAATGCAGTAATAACCAACAAGTAATCTAACTAACAATTCCAAAACTACTGTCTTGTACACAGTGTAAGGGGATAAAGAATATGTACATAAGGATATATGAATGAGTGATGGTACAGAGCAGCATAGCCAAGATACAGTAGATGGTATCGAGTACAGTATATACATATGAGATGAGTATGTAAACAAAGTGGCATAGTTAAAGTGGCTAGTGATACATGTATTACATAAGGATACAGTCAATGATATAGAGTACAGTATATACATATGCATATGAGATGAATAATGTAAGGTAAGTAACATTATATAAGGTAGCATTGTTTAAAGTGGCTAGTGATACATTTACATCATTTCCCATCAATTCCCATTATTAAAGTGGCTGGAGTTGAGTCAGTGTCAGTGTGTTGGCAGCAGCCACTCAATGTTAGTGGTGGCTGTTTAACAGTCTGATGGCCTTGAGATAGAAGCTGTTTTTCAGTCTCTCGGTCCCAGCTTTGATGCACCTGTACCGACCTCGCCTTCTGGATGATAGCGGGGTGAACAGGCAGTGGCTCGGGTGGTTGATGTCCTTGATGATCTTTATGGCCTTCCTGTGACATCGGGTGGTGTAGGTGTCCTGGAGGGCAGGTAGTTTGCCCCCGGTGATGCGTTGTGCAGACCTCACCACCCTCTGGAGAGCCTTACGGTTGAGGGCGGAGCAGTTGCCGTACCAGGCGGTGATACAGCCCGCCAGGATGCTCTCGATTGTGCATCTGTAGAAGTTTGTGAGTGCTTTTGGTGACAAGCCGAATTTCTTCAGCCTCCTGAGGTTGAAGAGGCGCTGCTGCGCCTTCTTCACAATGCTGTCTGTGTGAGTGGACCAATTCAGTTTGTCTGTGATGTGTATGCCGAGGAACTTAAAACTTGCTACCCTCTCCACTACTGTTCCATCGATGTGGATAGGGGGGTGTTCCCTCTGCTGTTTCCTGAAGTCCACAATCATCTCCTTAGTTTTGTTGACGTTGAGTGTGAGGTTATTTTCCTGACACCACACTCCGAGGGCCCTCACCTCCTCCCTGTAGGCCGTCTCGTCGTTGTTGGTAATCAAGCCTACCACTGTTGTGTCGTCCGCAAACTTGATGATTGAGTTGGAGGCGTGCGTGGCCACGCAGTCGTGGGTGAACAGGGAGTACAGGAGAGGGCTCAGAACGCACCCTTGTGGGGCCCCAGTGTTGAGGATCAGCGGGGAGGAGATGTTGTTGCCTACCCTCACCACCTGGGGGCGGCCCGTCAGGAAGTCCAGTACCCAGTTGCACAGGGCGTGGTCGAGACCCAGGGTCTCGAGCTTGATGACGAGCTTGGAGGGTACTATGGTGTTGAATGCCGAGCTGTAGTCAATGAACAGCATTCTCACATAGGTATTCCTCTTGTCCAGATGGGTTAGGGCGGTGTGCAGTGTGGTTGAGATTGCATTGTCTGTGGACCTATTTGGGCGGTAAGCAAATTGGAGTGGGTCTAGGGTGTCAGGTAGGGTGGAGGTGATATGGTCCTTGACTAGTCTCTCAAAGCACTTCATGATGACGGAAGTGAGTGCTACGGGGCGGTAGTCGTTTAGCTCAGTTACCTTAGCTTTCTTGGGAACAGGAACAATGGTGGCCCTCTTGAAGCATGTGGGAACAGCAGACTGGTATAGGGATTGATTGAATATGTCCGTAAACACACCGGCCAGCTGGTCTGCGCATGCTCTGAGGGCGCGGCTGGGGATGCCGTCTGGGCCTGCAGCCTTGCGAGGGTTAACACGTTTAAATGTCTTACTCACCTCGGCTGCAGTGAAGGAGAGACCGCATGTTTTCGTAGCAGGCCGTGTCAGTGGCACTGTATTGTCCTCAAAGCGGGCAAAAAAGTTATTTAGTCTGCCTGGGAGCAGGACATCCTGGTCCGTGACTGGGCTGGATTTCTTCCTGTAGTCCGTGATTGACTGTAGACCCTGCCACATGCCTCTTGTGTCTGAGCCGTTGAATTGAGATTCTACTTTGTCTCTGTACTGACGCTTAGCTTGTTTGATAGCCTTGCGGAGGGAATAGCTGCACTGTTTGTATTCGGTCATGTTACCAGACACCTTGCCCTGATTAAAAGCAGTGGTTCGCGCTTTCAGTTTCACGCGAATGCTGCCATCAATCCACGGTTTCTGGTTAGGGAATGTTTTAATCGTTGCTATGGGAACGACATCTTCAACGCACGTTCTAATGAACTCACACACCGAATCAGCGTATTCGTCAATGTTGTTGTCTGACGCAATACGAAACATGTCCCAGTCCACGTGGTGGAAGCAGTCTTGGAGTGTGGAGTCAGCTTGGTCGGACCAGCGTTGGACAGACCTCAGCGTGGGAGCCTCTTGTTTTAGTTTCTGTCTGTAGGCAGGGATCAACAAAATGGAGTCGTGGTCAGCTTTTCCGAAAGGGGGGCGGGGCAGGGCCTTATATGCGTCGCGGAAGTTAGAGTAACAATGATCCAAGGTCTTTCCACCCCTGGTTGCGCAATCGATATGCTGATAAAATTTAGGGAGTCTTGTTTTCAGATTAACCTTGTTAAAATACCCAGCTACAATGAATGCAGCCTCCGGATGAATGGTTTCCAGTTTGCAAAGAGTTAAATAAAGTTCGTTCAGAGCCATCGATGTGTCTGCTTGGGGGGGGGATATATACGGCTGTGATTATAATCGAAGAGAATTCTCTTGGTAGATAATGCGGTCTACATTTGATTGTGAGGAATTCTAAATCAGGTGAACAGAAGGATTTGAGTTCCTGTATGTTTCTTTCATCACACCATGTCACGTTAGTCATAAGGCATACGCCCCCGCCCCTCTACTTACCAGAAAGATGTTTGTTTCTGTCTGCGCGATGCGTGGAGAAACCCGCTGGCTGCACCGCTTCGGATAGAGTCTCTCCAGTGAGCCACGTTTCCGTGAAGCAAAGAACGTTACAGTCTCTGATGTCCCTCTGGAATGCTACCCTTGCTCGGATTTCATCAACCTTGTTGTCAAGAGACTGGACATTGGCAAGAAGAATGCTAGGGAGTGGTGCACGGTGTGCCCGTCTCCGGAGTCTGACCAGAAGACCGCCTCGTTTCCCTCTTTTTCGGAGTTGTTTTTTTTTTGGGTCGCTGCATGGAATCCACTCCGTTGTCCTGTTTGTAAGGCAGAACACAGGATCCGCGTCGCGAAAAACATATTCTTGGTAGTACTGATGGTGAGTTGATGCTGATCTTATATTCAGTAGTTCTTCTCGACTGTATGTAATGAAACCTAAGATGACCTGGGGTACTAATGTAAGAAATAACACGTAAAAAAACAAAAAACTGCATAGTTTCCTAGGAACGCGAAGCGAGGCGGCCATCTCTGTCGGCGCCGGAAGTCAAAGGGGAGAACAGGGGTGTAGATTCATTACTCGGGGAAAACAAGGTGTAGATTCATTACTCGGGGAGAACAGGGTGTAAATTCACTACTCGGGGAGAACAGGGTGTAGATTCACTACTCGGGGAGAACAGGGTGTAGATTCACTACTCGGGGAGAACAGGGTGTAGATTCATTACTCGGGGAGAACAGGGTGTAGATTCATTACTCGGGGAGAACAGGGTGTAGATTCATTACTCGGGGAGAACAGGGTGTAGATTCATTACTCGGGGAGAACAGGGTGTAGATTCATTACTCGGGGAGAACAGGGTGTAGATTCACTACTCGGGGAGAACAGGGTGTAGATTCTCTACCCGGGGAGAACAGAGTGTAGATTCACTACTCGGGGAGAACAGGGTGTAGATTCACTACTCGGGGAGAACAGGGTGTAGATTCATTACTCGGGGAGAACATGGTGTAGATTCATTACTCGGGGAGAACAGGGTGTAGATTCATTACTCGGGGAGAACAGGGTGTAGATTCACTACTCGGGGAGAACAGGGTATAGATTTACTACTCGGTGAGAACAGGGTGTAGATTCACTACTCGGGGAGAACAGGGTGTAGATTCACTACTCGGGGAGAACAGGGTGTAGATTCATTACTCGGGGAGAACAGGGTGTAGATTCACTACTCGGGGAGAACAGGGTGTAGATTCACTAGTCGGGGAGAACAGGGTGTAGATTCATTAATCGGGAGAACAGGGTGTAGATTCACTACTATGGGAGAACAGGGTGTAGATTCACTACTCGGGGAGAACAAGGTGTAGATTCACTACTCGGGGAGAACAAGGTGTAGATTCATTACTCGGGGAGAACATGGTGTAGATTCACTACTCGGGGAGAACAAGGTGTAGATTCACTACTCGGGGAAAACAGGGTGTAGATTCATTACTCGGGGAGAACAGGGTGTAGATTCACTACTCGGGGAGAAAAGGGTGTAGATTCACTACTCGGGGAGAAAAATGTGAGCAGAACACGGCAGATTTTTAAGCCTTTGCAGAAGGCAGGCAATGGTCAACCACAGGTAGGCAATGGTCAACCACAGGCAGGCAATGGTCAACCACAGGCAGGAAATGGTCAAACACTGGCAGGCAATGGTCAAACACAGGCAGGCAATGGTCAAACAAACAATGCCTGAACTAAATAAGGAGCTGATGAGACCAGGTGAGAAACAAACACAGGTGAAATCAATGAACAAAAATGAAAGACAGGGCTACCTTCAAGAACACATAGAAACAGGGCTACGTTCCAGAACACAAAGAAACAGGGCTACGTTCCAGAACACAAAGAAACAGGGCTACGTTCCAGAACACAAAGAAACAGGGCTACGTTCCAGAACACAAAGAAACAGGGCTACGTTCCAGAACACAAAGAAACAGGGCTACGTTCCAGAACACAAAGAACCAGGGCTACGTTCCAGAACACAAAGAAACCGGGCTACGTTCCAGAACACAAAGAAACAGGGCTACGTTCCAGAACACAAAGAAACAGGACTAAGTTCCAGAACACAAAGAAACAGGGCTACGTTCCAGAACACAAAGAAACAGGACTACGTTCCAGAACACAAGGAAACAGGTCTACGTTCCAGAACACAAAGAAACAGGGCTGCGTTCCAGAACACAAAGAAACAACCTTTCTGTTGTATCTACCTTTCTGTTGTATCTAATGTAGAACCTTTTTGATGGATCTAATGTAGAACCTTTCTGTTGGATCTAATGTAGAACCTTTCTGTTGTATTTCATGTAGAACCTTTCTGTTGTATTTCATGTAGAACCTTTCTGCTGTATTTCATGTAGAACATTTCTGTTGTATTTCATGTAGAACCTTTCTGTTGTATTTCATGTAGAACCTTTCTGTTGTATTTTATGAAGAACCTATGGTAATGGATCTAATGTAGACCCTTTCTGTTGTAGAACCTGGCGATGTTCCTGAGCATGCTGGTGGCCTGGTTGATCCCTGATGTTCCTCGTTCTCTTAGAGAACAGGTCAGGAAAGAGAACATGTTGCTGATGGAGTTCCTTGTTCAGGATGAACAGGAGGCCCTACGCTCCAGACTTCCACACCGCTCCCCCACACGACAACCTGCACAAACACATAACATACACTCACACATTGACATAGTGGTGGAGGGGTCAGTGGGAGAAGAGGGGGCGGAGGAGGAGAATATGGACAGATCAGGACAAACCCTGGAGAGCCCAGATAGCACTGACCCAGCAGAAGGAGGAGAAGAAGGAGGGGGAAAAGATGGGAGAGGAGAAGAGGGGAAAGAAGAAGAGTCAGAAGAGCAGAGCGAAGGAGTGGGAGAAGGAGGAGAAGACGGGAGAGAAGGAGCAGAAGGAGACAGAGAAGGAGAAGGGCCAGACCAGGAGGAAGTCTCCGTTGTGGATCTGGACTCTGTTATGGACCAGCTGTATCTGCCAGGTAATAACACTAAACCCTGACCCTTAACCCCTAGTTACCTGCTGAATCTGTCAGGTAATAACACTAACCCCTGACCCTAATCCCTAGTTACCTGCTGAATCTGTGAGGTAATAACACTAAACCCTGACCCTTAACCCCTAGTTACCTGCTGAATCTGTCAGGTAATAACACTAACCCCTGACCCCTAATCCCTAGTTACCTGTTGTGTCTGTCAGGTAATACCACTAACCCTTAACCCCTAGTTACCTGCTGTGTCTGTCAGGTAATACCACTAACCCCTGACCCCTAATCCCTAGTTACCTGCTGAATCTGTCAGGAAATACCACTAACCCCTGACCCCTAATCCCTAGTTACCTGCTGAATCTGTCAAGTAATAACACTAACCCCCGACCCCTAATCCCTAGTTACCTGCTGTGTCTGTCAGGTAATAACACTAACCCCTGACCCCTAATCCCTAGTTACCTGCTGAATCTGTCAAGTAATAACACTAACCCCTGACCCCTAATCCCTAGTTACCTGCTGTGTCTGTCAGGAAATAACACTAACCCCTGACCCCTAATCCCTAGTTACCTGCTGAATCTGTCAGGAAATAACACTAACCCCTGACCCCTAATCCCTAGTTACCTGCTGAATCTGTCAGGAAATAACACTAACCCCTGACCCCTAATCCCTAGTTACCTGCTGAATCTGTCAGGTAATAACACTAACCCCTAATCCATAGTTACCTGCTGAATCTGTCAGGTAATAACACTAACCCCTGACCCCTAATCCCTAGTTACCTGTTGTGTCTGTCAGGTAATACCACTAACCCTTAACCCCTAGTTACCTGCTGTGTCTGTCAGGTAATACCACTAACCCCTGACCCCCAATCCCTAGTTACCTGCTGAATCTGTCAGGAAATAACACTAACCCCTGACCCCTAATCCCTAGTTACCTGCTGAATCAGTCAAGTAATAACACTAACCCCCGACCCCTAATCCCTAGTTACCTGCTGTGTCTGTCAAGTAATAACACTAACCCCTGACCCCTAATCCCTAGTTACCTGCTGTGTCTGTCAGGAAATAACACTAACCCCTGACCCCTAATCCCTAGTTACCTGCTGAATCTGTCAGGAAATAACACTAACCCCTGACCCCTAATCCCTAGTTACCTGCTGAATCTGTCAGGAAATAACACTAACCCCTGACCCCTAATCCCTAGTTACCTGCTGTGTCTGTCAGGAAATAACACTAAACCCTGACCCCTAATCCCTAGTTACCTGCTGAATCTGTCAGGTAATAACACTAACCCCTAATCCATAGTTACCTGCTGAATCTGTCAGGTAATAACACTAAACCCTAACCCCTAATCCATAGTTACCTGCTGAATCTGTCAGGTAATAACACTAACCCCTGACCCCTAATCCCTAGTTACCTGCTGTGTCTGTCAGGAAATAACACTAACCCCTGACCCCTAATCCCTAGTTACCTGCTGAATCTGTCAGGTAATAACACTAACCCCTGACCCCTAATCCCTAGTTACCTGTTGTGTCTGTCAGGTAATACCACTAACCCTTAACCCCTAGTTACCTGCTGTGTCTGTCAGGTAATACCACTAACCCCTGACCCCTAATCCCTAGTTACTTGCTGAATCTGTCAGGAAATAACACTAACCCCTAATCCCTAGTTACCTGCTGAATCTGTCAGGAAATAACACTAACCCCTGACCCCTAATCCCTAGTTACCTGCTGAATCTGTCAAGTAATAACACTAACCCCCGACCCCTAATCCCTAGTTACCTGCTGTGTCTGTCAGGTAATACCACTAACCCCTGACCCCTAATCCCTAGTTACCTGCTGAATCTGTCAAGTAATAACACTAACCCCTGACCCCTAATCCCTAGTTACCTGCTGTGTCTGTCAGGAAATAACACTAACCCCTGACCCCTAATCCCTAGTTACCTTCTGAATCTGTCAGGAAATAACACTAACCCCTGACCACTAATCCCTAGTTACCTGCTGAATCTGTCAGGAAATAACACTAACCCCTGACCCCTAATCCCTAGTTACCTGCTGAATCTGTCAGGTAATAACACTAACCCGTAATCCCTAGTTACCTGCTGAATCTGTCAGGTAATAACACTAACCCCTAATCCATAGTTACCTGCTGAATCTGTCAGGTAATAACACTAAACCCTGACCCCTAATCCCTAGTTACCTGCTGAATCTGTCAGGTACCTATGATGAGCATGTTTTCTAGTTTCATCTTCTTAAAACACTCATTGGTTTCAAATCTATACTCTTAGGAAAAAAGGGTTCCAAAAGGGTTCTACTCCTGTCTCCATAGGATAATCCTTTTTGGTTCCATTCAGAGCCCTTTTTGGTTCCAGGTAGAATCCCTTTGGGTTCCATGTAGAACCCTCTGTAGAAAAGGTTCAACATGGAATTAAAAGGGGTTCTATCTGGAATCAAAAATGGTTCTTCAAAGGGTTCTCCTATGGGGAAAGCCAAAGAACCCTTTTAGGTTATTGATAGGAAAAAAGGTGCTAAGAGTCTATCCTTTACTTTTCTCTTCACTTGTATTAATATGTCTATGTTGTTGTACAGTGTAACTTAAATACATTTGGATTTGATTTGCTGCAGACCCAGAGCCGTCCCAGAGCCTAGCTGACATGGAGCTGCCTGTCTCTGGAGCTGCCCGACTGGAGCAGGAGGACGAGCCACCAGGCCCAGACAGCCCTCCAGCTGCCCCAGTAGGGGACACAGCCTCCCCCGAGACGCCCCTGGCCAAGACCCACCCAGCAGGCCTGAAGGCTGCAGACAGCAGGCTGTTCTCCAGAGGCCCTCCCCTCATAGATTCAGCATACTCCAGGACCAAGGGCCGCTGCTCCACCCTGCCTCCCAAACAGAGAGGGCCTGAGCCAGGGCACAGCCGGCCCCGACCCAGCCACTCAACCAGTCTCACGAAGTTCCACCTTCCACCTCTACCTCCTCTGGCCCCCTCACCTTCCCCTACAAACACCCCTCAGTCACCCCCTCCCAAGCCCCTGTCTCACAGTGAACTGTTCATGCTGAAGGGGCCTCCCAGAAGAGAACCAGGAGGCTCCAGTGCTAAGGGGCGCTGCTCCACTCTGCCTGCCCGCCAGCGAGGTCCGGAGGCTGGGGAGAGCTCGTCCAGACCGAGCCATTCTTCCAGCTTCACCCGGCAGGAAGACCGTATCCCCCCATCCCCCAGTGAACTAAAACAAGACACCCCGGTGTGAGGAGAGGGGAAATAGAGGGGGAGGATTAGAGAGGGACAGCTGAGTCTCATCATCAGAGAAATTGATCCGTCCATCTCTCCGTCTTCATCCACCCATCTCATATGACAGCTCAGATGCAACACTGACTTGGTTGTAGAAACCAAATGAACCTGTTCTTCTTCTAACGCATCAGTTAATAGCTCAGGTCGATTCACTGGGTTTATAAAGGAGAATGAAGCGGAATAAACCAGGATAAAAGAGAGTAGAGGAGAATAAAGCATAATAAAATGTATTAAAGGATAATAAAGAAAAATAAAAGAGACTAAAATAGAATGAAGGAGAATAAACAAGAATAATGGGGAATAAAGTATAATAAACCAAAATAAATTAGAATAAAGGAGAATAAACCAGGATAAATGAGAATTAAGGAGATTATAAACTGGGTGGTTCGAGCCCTGAATGCTGATTGGCTGACAGCCATGGTATATCAGACCGTATACTACGGGTATGACAAAACATATATTTTTACAGCTCTAATTACGTTGGTAACCAGTTTATAATAGCAATAAGGCAACTCAGGGGTTTGTGGTATGTGGCCAATATACCATGGCTAAGGGCTATATTCAGGCACTCCTCGTTGCGTCTTGCAAAAGAACAGCCCTTAGCTGTGGTATATTGGCCATATACCACACCTCCGTGTGTATTATTGCTTAAATATACCGGGACAACGGAGAATAAACCACAACAAAAAATAACAAAGGAGAACAAACCAGGATAAAGGAGACTAAAGGAGAACAAACCAGGATAAAGGAGAATAAACCAGAACAAAGAAGAATAGAGGAGTATAAACCAGGATAAAGGAGAATAAAGGAGAACAAACCAGGATAAAGGAGACTAAAGGAGAACAAACCAGGATAAAGGAGAATAAACCAGAACAAAGAAGAATAGAGGAGTATAAACCAGGATAAAGGAGAATAAACCAGAACAAAGAAGAATAGAGGAGTATAAACCAGGATAAAGGAGAATAAAGGAGAACAAACCAGGATAAAGGAGAATAAACCAGAACAAAGAAGAATAGAGGAGTATAAACCCGGATAAAGGGGGAATAAAGGAGAACAAACCAGGATAAAGGAGACTAAAGGAGAACAAACCAGGATAAAGGAGAATAAAGGAGAACAAAGGAGAACAAACCAGGATAAAGGAGACTAAAGGAGAACAAACCAGGATAAAGGAGAATAAACCAGAACAAAGAAGAATAGAGGAGTATAAACCAGGATAAAGGAGAATAAAGTACATTAAAGGAGATTAAACCAGGATAAATGAGAATAAAGTACATTCAAGTATAATAAAGGAGATTAAAGGATAATAAAAGAGAAAAACCCAGGACAATGGACAAATGAGAATAAAGGATGCAAAAATCCAGGATAAATGAGAATAAACCAGAACAAATGACAATAAACAAGGATAAATGTGTAAGAGGTTCGTAACGGGCTGCAGGGAAGTCAGGCGCAGGAGAGCAGAACTGGGTAATAACCGGAGCAGTTTAATGAGGAAAAACCGACTAAATAACCTGTCGCAAACCAGTCTATAATGCACACACATTTTACAACAAACAATTCCACACACATACATAGGGGGAACAGAGGGTATTATACACGTCACGTAATGAGGGAATGTAAACCAGGTGTGTGGGAAAACAAGACAAAACAAATGGAAAATGAAAGGTGGATCGGCGATGGCTAGAAGACCAGTGACGTCGACCGCCGAACGCCACCCGAACAAGGAGAGGAACCGAATTCGGCGGAAGTCGTGACAAAATGAGAATAAAGGAGAATAAACCAGGATAAAGGAAAATAAATTAGGATAAATGAGAATAAAGGAGAATAAAGGAGAACAGGTTTTGGTGATTCTGAGACAACAGTTCGTTATCGATAAAATGTCACAATATAATTTGATTTTGCTGCTGGGGGGCAAGGTGATCCGCAGCTCTGCTAAAACCATTGACAACAATATGCTGTTTTCAAGGGATTGTTAAATAAATGTTAACTATTATTCCCCATTTAGCTCCATCAGAGTTTTACAGCAATCGGTAAACATCAATTGATCATGTTTTTTCAGCTATGTGAAGGTAGCCAGATTCATTTGGTATGTAGCTAGCTAGCTAAAGCAGACAACGTGTCATTTAGCCTGCTTCATCAGAGATTAGGGTTTTGGAAAGAGTTTTACATTGTCAGTCGGACTACTGTCATCACCACTATAGATGTCAAGCAAATTAAACAATATTTGGATTTAGCCAACTAGTTTATCCCCTGAAAGTTGGCTTGTTAACTAGCCATATTGCTGTGATCTGTTATTAGCTTGTTAACTAGCCATATTTCTGTGATCTGTTGTTAGCTAGCTAGCCAATTTGATGTGGTCCATCAATATCATGTCTGTCAGCAGCAATTGGGATTAAACACTCTTAAAAACAATGTTGAAAAGGGGATAATGTTAGCTAAGTTTGCTAAGTAGGCCTACGTTGGTTGGAGAAAAAAGTACACTAGGTCTACCGGTAGCTAGAAAAGTAAACATTATCAGCTAACAGTAATGTTACATTGGCATATGGGCCCTTCTGCTGCTTGACAGCCAGACCCCACAAAGGATGGGAAATGAACCTTAACCACTCATACTTGTCAGGTATAGTTACAGTGCCTTGCGAAAGTATTCGGCCCCCTTGAACTTTGCGACCTTTTGCCACATTTCAGGCTTCAAACATAAAGATATAAAACTGTATTTTTTTGTGAAGAATGAACAACAAGTGGGACACAATCATGAAGTGGAACGACATTTATTGGATATTTCAAACTTTTTTAACAAATCAAAAACTGAAAAATTGGGCGTGCAAAATTATTCAGCCCCTTTACTTTCAGTGCAGCAAACTCTCTCCGGAAGTTCAGTGAGGATCTCTGAATGATCCAATGTTGACCTAAATGACTAATGATGATAAATACAATCCACCTGTGTGTAATCAAGTCTCCGTATAAATGCACCTGCACTGTGATAGTCTCAGAGGTCCGTTAAAAGCGCAGAGAGCATCATGAAGAACAAGGAACACACCAGGCAGGTCCGAGATACTGTTGTGAAGAAGTTTAAAGCCGGATTTGGATACAAAAAGATTTCCCAAGCTTTAAACATCCCAAGGAGCACTGTGCAAGCGATAATATTGAAATGGAAGGAGTATCAGACCACTGCAAATCTACCAAGACCTGGCCGTCCCTCTAAACTTTCAGCTCATACAAGGAGAAGACTGATCAGAGATGCAGCCAAGAGGCCCATGATCACTCTGGATGAACTGCAGAGATCTACAGCTGAGGTGGGAGACTCTGTCCATAGGACAACAATCAGTCGTATATTGCACAAATCTGGCCTTTATGGAAGAGTGGCAAGAAGAAAGCCATTTCTTAAAGACATCCATAAAAAGTGTTGTTTAAAGTTTGCCACAAGCCACCTGGGAGACACACCAAACATGTGGAAGAAGGTGCTCTGGTCAGATGAAACCAAAATTGAACTTTTTGGCAACAATGCAAAACGTTATGTTTGGCGTAAAAGCAACACAGCTGAACACACCATCCCCACTGTCAAACATGGTGGTGGCAGCATCATGGTTTGGGCCTGCTTTTCTTCAGCAGGGACAGGGAAGATGGTTAAAATTGATGGGAAGATGGATGGAGCCAAATACAGGACCATTCTGGAAGAAAACCTGATGGAGTCTGCAAAAGACCTGAGACTGGGACGGAGATTTGTCTTCCAACAAGACAATGATCCAAAACATAAAGTAAAATCTACAATGGAATGGTTCAAAAATAAACATATCCAGGTGTTAGAATGGCCAAGTCAAAGTCCAGACCTGAATCCAATCGAGAATCTGTGGAAAGAACTGAAAACTGCTGTTCACAAATGCTCTCCATCCAACCTCACTGAGCTCGAGCTGTTTTGCAAGGAGGAATGGGAAAAAATGTCAGTCTCTCGATGTGCAAAACTGATAGAGACATACCCCAAGCGACTTACAGCTGTAATCGTAGCAACTTAAGGGTAACTTAAGGTAACTTAAGGTAACTTAAGGGGGCTGAATAATTTTGCACGCCCAATTTTTCAGTTTTTGATTTGTTAAAAAAGTTTGAAATATCCAATAAATGTCGTTCCACTTCATGGTTGTGTCCCACTTGTTGTTGATTCTTCACAAAAAATACAGTTTTATATCTTTATGTTTGATGCCTGAAATGTGGCAAAAGGTCACAAAGTTCAAGGGGGCTGAATACTTTCGCAAGGCACTGTATATTATATCACTCAAATATCCAATTAATGGTGGTCAATATTGAGAGATATCGTGAGGCTACCCTGACGTAGCTGAAATTACATGATCAATTGATGTTTAATGATCATTAAAAACATGCAGATACCTGCTGTATAACTCTGATAGAGCTAAATGTGCTAAATTGTTTTGCATGGAATAGTCTGAAATGTGTAGATCTGACTATGCTCTTCAAGAGGTGATGATATTACAACCAAATAGTTAACATTCAAATAACAATCCCTTTCAAACGGCACGCAGTTGTCAATGGTTTTAGTGGACCTTGCTCCCTCAGCAGGCAAATCGAACGCTCTGCACCTTATTGAGACATTTTGTTGATAACGACCTTTAAGGCCTCAGACTGAGAATGTCCCAGTGTTCTAACTCTCTCAGCCAATAAGAAGACACTGCTGCCGCTCACACTGTATTGTTACTGCCAGACGAAACTGGACCAAACCGGGCTGAACTGGACCAGACCAAACAAGACCACACCAGACAGAGCCAGCTCCCCTCCCCCAGAAGACACAGGGCCAATCTAAAATGGCACCCTATTCCCTATCAGGCTCTGGCCAAAATAACTACACTATATAGGGCAATAGGGTGCCATCTACTCCCAGTAGACCCTCTATTTAGTATTTAGATCAACAGTAATAACAGAGCTATGCTTGTAGATTTATTATATTACAACTGTGACATTTTGATAATATGAAAATCATTACTTTTGTTCATAAGAAAAAAATCTATTAAAAAAAAAACATTTTTGTTATGAGTTTTCTCTTGTCAACAACCAAGGTCCAGTACTGGTATAGCTTTTGAATATATCTGACAACCAGTGTTGGGGAAACTACTCTGAAAATGTGGTTTACCAAACTACCAATTATGCCACACTAGAAGAAGTAGCTACACTAAAGCTACCCTTAAGAAAAATATTGTTTACTTAACTGAAGTTACTTTGAAAAAGCAGTTCACTATATACAAACTACTTTGTGAAAATGTATCATATGAAATATCGTAGACTACAAATTATAAGAATGGATCACTCTGGAGTCAGAATGTGTAATTCAGCCGATAAACAAAAATGATGTTTAAAGTGAAAATAAGGAACGTCTGATGCCAAAACAGAAAGGAAATTATCGCCTCCTTCACCCATATTTTCCTTTCTTTTTACAGAAAAAGTAGTGGGTAACATAGTTCCACACTCCCCAACACTGTTGACAACTGCCTTTTAAAAGAGAACAAGTATAGTTCATCCTGACACCTTCCATGTCTTCCAAATGTTGCTAAACGGGAGGTGAGGGAACACTGACATTTTAAAGAGTGTTTTTGATGTATTTGTGTCTCTTTTACTGTAAATGTAATGTGTAAAGTCACCACATAGACAAGTCAAACACCGCTGGCGCTCCAGGTCCAGATCTCCCGGTAAGAGTCCACCCCCTGGTGGACTACAGCGTAACTGTCACCGCATTACAGTTACCGTGGAGACCACTCAACAAAGCTTGTCTAGTTGTTTTGGTTGGAGAGCTTGGCTAGCTAGAGGATAAATACTAGCCAGTTACCTAGCTAACTTACAATAAGTACACAAACATAACAAGCATCTGCACCACCATGGCTCACGTTAGGACATACAGACCAGACGTCCGTGTTGGAAACTGGAGGGAGGACGTTACATTGGAGGAGGTGAGTGTCTCCAGAAGAGCACAGTTGCTACGGGCATGGCTAGCTAATTAAATGATGATGCCAGAGAAGCCGGTGTTGGAAGGATATATTGGCACGGGTATATATATTGGCACAATGTGAAGTTGGCGTTAAAGCAATATTAGTTGGTGCTTAGATATTCGACATACTACTTATTATTATTATTATTATTATTATTCCAGCGCCTCCTACAGCCTTTATGCTAGAAACGCCATTCTAACTTCAGAAGGTGCGGAATGGTTTGGATCGAGTTGCTTGTATACCACTTTTTGATGCGTGGTATAGGTTTTATGATGCGTGGTAAAGGTTTTATGTGTGCTATAGGTTTTATGATGTGTGGTATAGGTTTTATGATGCGTGGTAAAGGTTTTATGTGTGCTATAGGTTTTATGATGCGTGGTATAGGTTTTATGATGCGTGGTATAGGTTTTATGTGTGCTATAGGTTTTATGATGCGTGGTATAGGTTTTATGCGTGGTATAGGTTTTATGATGCGTGCTATAGGTTTTATGATGCGTGGTATAGGTTTTATGATGCGTGGTAAAGGTTTTATGTGTGCTATAGGTTTTATGATGTGTGGTATAGGTTTTATGATGCGTGGTATAGGTTTTATGATGCGTGGTATAGGTTTTATGATGTGTGCTATAGGTTTTATGATGTGTGGTATAGGTTTTATGATGTGTGGTATAGGTTTTATGATGCGTGGTATAGGTTTTATGATGCGTGGTATAGGTTTTATGATGTGTGGTATAGGTTTTATGATGCGTGGTATAGGTTTTATGATGCGTGCTATAGGTTTTATGTGTGCTATAGGTTTTATGATGTGTGGTATAGGTTTTATGATGCGTGGTATAGGTTTTATGATGCGTGCTATAGGTTTTATGTGTGCTATAGGTTTTATGATGTGTGCTATAGGTTTTATGATGTGTGGTATAGGTTTTATGTGTGCTATAGGTTTTATGATGTGTGCTATAGGTTTGATGCATGGTATAGGTTTTATGATGTGTGGTATAGGTTTTATGATGCGTGGTATAGGTTTTATGATGTGTGGTATAGGTTTTATGTGTGCTATAGGTTTTATGATGCGTGCTATAGGTTTTATGTGTGCTATAGGTTTTATGTGTGCTATAGGTTTTATGATGTGTGGTATAGGTTTTATGATGCGTGGTAAAGGTTTTATGTGTGCTATAGGTTTTATGATGTGTGGTATAGGTTTTATGATGTGTGCTATAGGTTTTATGATGTGTGGTATAGGTTTTATGATGTGTGGTATAGGTTTTATGATGTGTGGTATAGGTTTTATGATGTGTGGTATAGGTTTTATGATGTGTGGTATAGGTTTTATGATGTGTGGTATAGGTTTTATGATGTGTGGTATAGGTTTTATGATGTGTGGTATAGGTTTGATGATGTGTGCTATAGGTTTTATGATGTGTGGTATAGGTTTTATGATGTGTGGTATAGGTTTTATGATGTGTGGTATAGGTTTTATGATGTGTGGTATATGTTTTATGATGTGTGCTATAGGTTTTATGATGTGTGGTATATGTTTTATGATGTGTGCTATAGGTTTTATGATGTGTGGTATAGGTTTTATGATGTGTGGTATAGGTTTTATGATGTGTGCTATAGGTTTTATGATGTGTGGTATAGGTTTTATGATGTGTGGTATAGGTTTTATGATGTGTGGTATAGGTTTTATGATGTGTGGTATAGGTTTTATGTGTGCTATAGGTTTTATGATGCGTGCTATAGGTTTTATGATGTGTGCTATAGGTTTTATGATGTGTGGTATAGGTTTTATGATGTGTGCTATAGGTTTTATGCGTGGTATAGGTTTTATGATGTGTGGTATAGGTTTTATGATGCGTGGTAAAGGTTTTATGTGTGCTATAGGTTTTATGATGCGTGGTATAGGTTTTATGATGCGTGGTATAGGTTTTATGCGTGGTATAGGTTTTATGATGCGTGGTATAGGTTTTATGATGCGTGGTATAGGTTTTATGTGTGCTATAGGTTTTATGATGCGTGGTATAGGTTTTATGCGTGGTATAGGTTTTATGATGCGTGCTATAGGTTTTATGATGCGTGGTATAGGTTTTATGATGCGTGGTAAAGGTTTTATGTGTGCTATAGGTTTTATGATGTGTGGTATAGGTTTTATGATGCGTGGTATAGGTTTTATGATGCGTGGTATAGGTTTTATGATGTGTGCTATAGGTTTTATGATGTGTGGTATAGGTTTTATGATGTGTGGTATAGGTTTTATGATGCGTGGTATAGGTTTTATGATGCGTGGTATAGGTTTTATGATGTGTGGTATAGGTTTTATGATGCGTGGTATAGGTTTTATGATGCGTGCTATAGGTTTTATGTGTGCTATAGGTTTTATGATGTGTGGTATAGGTTTTATGATGCGTGGTATAGGTTTTATGATGCGTGGTAAAGGTTTTATGTGTGCTATAGGTTTTATGATGTGTGGTATAGGTTTTATGATGTGTGCTATAGGTTTTATGATGTGTGGTATAGGTTTTATGATGTGTGGTATAGGTTTTATGATGTGTGGTATAGGTTTTATGATGTGTGGTATAGGTTTTATGATGTGTGGTATAGGTTTTATGATGTGTGGTATAGGTTTTATGATGTGTGGTATAGGTTTTATGATGTGTGGTATAGGTTTGATGATGTGTGCTATAGGTTTTATGATGTGTGGTATAGGTTTTATGATGTGTGGTATAGGTTTTATGATGTGTGGTATAGGTTTTATGATGTGTGGTATATGTTTTATGATGTGTGCTATAGGTTTTATGATGTGTGGTATATGTTTTATGATGTGTGCTATAGGTTTTATGATGTGTGGTATAGGTTTTATGATGTGTGGTATAGGTTTTATGATGTGTGCTATAGGTTTTATGATGTGTGGTATAGGTTTTATGATGTGTGGTATAGGTTTTATGATGTGTGGTATAGGTTTTATGATGTGTGGTATAGGTTTTATGTGTGCTATAGGTTTTATGATGCGTGCTATAGGTTTTATGATGTGTGCTATAGGTTTTATGATGTGTGGTATAGGTTTTATGATGTGTGGTATAGGTTTTATGATGTGTGCTATAGGTTTTATGATGTGTGGTATAGGTTTTATGATGTGTGGTATAGGTTTTATGATGTGTGGTATAGGTTTTATGATGTGTGGTATAGGTTTTATGATGTGTGGTATAGGTTTTATGATGTGTGGTATAGGTTTTATGATGTGTGCTATAGGTTTTATGATGTGTGGTATAGGTTTTATGATGTGTGGTATAGGTTTTATGATGTGTGGTATAGGTTTTATGATGTGTGGTATAGGTTTTATGATGTGTGCTATAGGTTTTATGATGTGTGGTATAGGTTTTATGATGTGTGGTATAGGTTTTATGATGTGTGGTATAGGTTTTATGATGCGTGGTAAAGGTTTTATGTGTGCTATAGGTTTTATGATGTGTGGTATAGGTTTTATGATGTGTGCTATAGGTTTTATGATGTGTGGTATAGGTTTTATGATGTGTGGTATAGGATTTATGATGTGTGGTATAGGATTTATGATGTGTGGTATAGGTTTTATGATGTGTGGTATAGGTTTTATGATGTGTGCTATAGGTTTTATGATGTGTGGTATAGGTTTTATGATGTGTGGTATAGGTTTTATGATGCGTGGTAAAGGTTTTATGTGTGCTATAGGTTTTATGATGTGTGGTATAGGTTTTATGATGTGTGCTATAGGTTTTATGATGTGTGGTATAGGTTTTATGATGTGTGGTATAGGATTTATGATGTGTGGTATAGGTTTTATGATGTGTGGTATAGGTTTTATGATGCGTGGTATAGGTTTTATGATGTGTGCTATAGGTTTTATGATGTGTGGTATAGGTTTTATGTGTGGTATAGGTTTTATGATGCGTGGTATAGGTTTTATGATGTGTGGTATAGGTTTTATGATGTGTGGTATAGGTTTTATGATGTGTGGTATAGGTTTTATGTGTGCTATAGATTTTATGATGTGTGCTATAGGTTTTATGATGTGTGGTATAGGTTTTATGATGTGTGGTATAGGTTTTATGATGTGTGGTATAGGTTTTATGATGTGTGGTATAGGTTTTATGATGTGTGGTATAGGTTTTATGATGTGTGGTATAGGTTTTATGATGTGTGGTATAGGTTTTATGATGCGTGGTATAGGTTTTATGATGTGTGGTATAGGTTTTATGATGTGTGGTATAGGTTTTATGATGTGTGGTATAGGTTTTATGATGTGTGGTATAGGTTTTATGATGTGTGGTATAGGTTTTATGATGTGTGGTATAGGTTTTATGATGTGTGGTATAGGTTTTATGATGTGTGCTATAGGTTTTATGATGTGTGCTATAGGTTTTATGATGTGTGGTAAAGGTTTTATGATGTGTGCTATAGGTTTTATGATGTGTGGTATAGGATTTATGATGTGTGGTATAGGATTTATGATGTGTGGTATAGGTTTTATGATGTGTGCTATAGGTTTTATGATGTGTGGTATAGGATTTATGATGTGTGGTATAGGTTTTATGATGTGTGCTATAGGTTTTATGATGTGTGCTATAGGTTTTATGATGTGTGGTAAATGTTTTATGTCTGCTGTAGGTTTTATGGAATCCATTTTGTTGCCCCCCCCCATCCGCTTTCATGGCATTTCATTAAGATTCTAAGGCTTCCTATTGTGACATCACTTCCAACCGTCATTTTCTCATGCAACTTTTGACCCAAATCAGCTAATTATTCCTAATTTGCAACCACTTAGACAAAATATTCCAAGCTTACCAGCTTCGTATACTTCTCTGCTACTCAAATCTGGCGTTTGGACCAAACTTAACATTCGGATCAATATTTACAGCAATTTAAGTAACCACATCAACATTTTCTGTAACATTTTTGCAAACAACGTCAATTTTGACCACTACCACGAAAAGTTAGTGTATGGGCTATTCGTCTACGGAATCAAAATATTCAATACGGAACTTATGGTACAGTTGTTTTTGTAACTGCATTACCACATGTTTTTCAAACTTTCCCAAACAGCTGCCGTTTTGACCACAACCACATACAACAATCTGACAGCAACCACACAACTGCTTACCATATCTAGTGACAACAACCACACAATTACATACCACAACCACACATTTAACTATTGACCATATCCAAACTACCGACCACAACTTCTGACTAAATCAAATGAATTTCGATGGTATTTAAAAATGACATTTTTACACTTCTTTCACTTTCACAAACAAACGTATAAAGAGCTTTAGCTAGCTCCACCAACTTTCATTACAACTTACAACTTTACTTGTAAAGAGCTTTAGCTAGCTCCACCAACTTTCATTACAACTTACAACTTTACTTGTAAAGAGCTTTAGCTAGCTCCACCAACTTTCATTACAACTTACAACTTTACTTGTAAAGAGCTTTAGCTAGCTCCACCGACTTTCATTACAACTTACAACTTTACTTGTAAAGAGCTTTAGCTAGCTCCACCGACTTTCATTACAACTTACAACTTTACTTGTAAAGAGCTTTAGCTAGCTCCACCGACTTTCATTACAACTTACAACTTTACTTGTAAAGAGCTTTAGCTAGCTCCACCAACTTTCATTACAACTTACAACTTTACTTGTAAAGTTACCGTCTAGTTTTTATACAATATTATTTTTGTTTGGGGACTTCACTGATGTCTCTGTCCTTGGCGCGCACACACACACACGCACGCACGCACGCACGCACACACACACACACACACACTGAGCTGTGTCTCTCCACACACACACACACACACACACACACTGAGCTGTGTCTCTCCACACAGGACACACTGAAGGACTTCTTGGATAGGAAGGAGAGGGGAGAGCTGATGGTGCAGAAAACTGGGTTCCTCAAACAAAACATCCTCAAACAGGTCAGAGTATCTTAAATAAGACATCAGTCAGTCTTATACCCCCCGTCCCCGTCCCACGTCCCCACTTGTCTTTTCCTACTAGCTGACATTTCTGAAAGCTACTTTATTGAGGACAAATGTACTTACTATGACTGAGATATGTAGTTGTTCCATCTAGATGAATGCATTAATCTGTATCACTCTGGATAAGTTTCTGCTAAATAACTCAAATGTAATGTAATGTGTGTGTGTGTGTGTGTGTGTGTGTGTGTGTGTGTGTGTGTGTGTGTGTGTGTGTGTGTGTGTGTGTGTGTGTGTGTGTGTGTGTTTAGGTTAACCTGTCTGTTTCTGTGGGAGGTGCAGTGTGTTTTGGTGATGTTGTGATGCTGGTGAATGTGTGCGGAGACAACAGCTGCTCAGTCAGCATCTACGCTGACCTGACCAACGTGGGGGAGGGGCCTAGTCCAGGTACACACACGTGTGCCATAACTCTATCCCTGAGGGAAAGTCACTAAGCCAGAAGTAATATTTAGGATTTTCAAAAGACAAGCTTCATCCATGTCACCAATGTGGATACTGTCCAATGATAGTGATGATGATGATGATAGTGATGATGATGATAGTAGTAATAGTGATGACAGTGATGATGATAGTGGTGATAGTGATGATGATAGTGGTGATAGTGATGATGATGATGATGATGATGATGATGATGATGATGATGATGATGATAGTGGTAATGATGATAGTGATGATGATCATAGTGGTGATAGTGATGATGATGATAGTGATGATAGTGGTGATAGTGATGATGATAGTGATGATGATGATAGTGGTGATGATGATGATGATAGTGATGATGATGATAGTGATGATGATGATGATGATGATAGTGGTGATAGTGATGATGATGATAGTGGTGATAGTGATTATGATGATAGTGGTGATGATGATGATGATAGTGATGATGATGATGATGATGATAGTGGTGATAGTGATGATGATAGTGATGGTGATGATGATGATAGTGGTGATAGTGGTGATGATGATGATGATGCTAGTGGTGATGATGATAGTGGTGATAGTGGTGATGATGATGATGATGATAGTGATGATGATGATAGTGATGCTGGTGATAGTGGTGATGATGATGATGATGATGATGATGATGATGATGATAGTGGTGATGATGATGATAGTGATGATGATGATGATGATAGTGGTGATAGTAATGGTGATGATAGTGGCGACGATGATGACCGTGTTGATAGTGATGATGATGATAGTGATGATGAATATGATGGTGATGATGATGATGATGATAGTGGTGATAGTGATGATGATGGTGATGATAGTGGTGATGATGATGATAGTGATGATAGGGATAATGATAGTGATGCTGATGATGGTGATAGTGATGATATTGATAGTGATGATTGTGATGATGACCATGATAGTGATGATGCTAGTGATGACAGTATTGATAGCAGTGATGACAGCGATGATAGCAATGATGATAGTGATGCTGATGATATTGATAGTGATGATAATGATGATAGCAATGATAGCAATGATGATAGTGACAATGATGATAGTGACGATAGTGACGATGATGGTGATGATGATGATAGTGGTGATGACAGTGACGATGATGATGATAGTGATGATGATAATGATGGTGGTGATGATGATAATATAAACCCTGTTTGTCTCTTTAGCCATTCAGGCTCCCTGTGGGGTCAGTGGGGGGAGGAGTCTGCAGCCATGCACACGCAACGCATTCATCATCAGCAGGTACACACACACACACACACACACACACACACACACACACACACACACACACACACACACACACACAGGAATAGGTGTTTTTTAACATTGCGGTGTGTGTCCAGTGTGGATGGCAGTGCAGAGGGAGAGCCTCTGCGCTATAATCAGAGTTTCGCCCTCAGAACAACTAGTGGCTTTGCTGGAGGGGTGAGTTCCAGAGACACACACACATAAACATCTAACACTATACATATTAGACCTCTATAAGAAAAATACATGAACCTAACCGTAACCCATAGAACTACATTATATACCTCTATAATATAATACATAACCCCAATCCATAGAACTACATATTGTACCTCTATAATATAATACATAACCCCAATCCATAGAACTACATATTGTACCTCTATAATATAATGTATACATTTAACCTAACCCATAGAATTACATATTAGAACTCTAATATACAATTAGAACTCTAATATACAGTACATACATTTAAATTATCTTTAATATGATCTCTGTGGGAGAGTACCCCTAACCTCTAACAGACATGTACCCCTGACCCCTAACAGGCATGTATTCCTGACCCCTAACCCCTAACAGACATGTAACCCTGACCCCTAACCCCTTACAGACATGTATCCCTGACCCCTAACCCCTTACAGACATGTATCCCTGACCCCTAACAGACATGTAAACCTGACCCTTAACCCCTAACAGACATGTAACCCTAACCCTAACCGACATGTATCCCTGACCCCTGACAGACATGTCTCCCTGACCCCTAACAGACTTGTACCCCTGACCCCTAACAGGCATGTATTCCTGACCCCTAACCCCTAACAGACATGTAACCCTGACCCCTAACCCCTTACAGACATGTATCCCTGACCCCTAACCCCTTACAGACATGTATCCCTGACCCCTAACAGACATGTAACCCTGACCCTTAACCCCTAACAGACATGTAACCCTAACCCTAACCGACATGTATCCCTGACCCCTTACAGGCATGTAACCCTGACCCCTAACAGACATGTATCCCTGACCACAAACAGACATGTATCCCTGACCCCTGACCCCAAACAGACATGTATCCCTGACCCCTAACCCTAACCGACATGTATCCCTGACCCCTAACAAACATGTATCCCTGACCCCTAACAGACATGTAACCCTGACCCCTAACCCTAACCGACATGTATCCCTGACCCCTAACCCTAACCGACATGTAACCCTGACCCCTAACCCTAACCGACATGTATCCCTGACCCCTAACCCTTAAAATACATGTTTGTCTGACCCCTAACCCCTAACAAACTCGTACCATGGAACTAGAGAAAGCACCAGCTTTAATACTATGCTTACTGAATGTGTGTGTGTGTTTTACAGTTGTATCTGACGAGTGACCACAAGACCTTCCAGAAGGTGATTGCTTTTTTTTTCATTGAAGGACTGACCCTTAACAGACATGTATCCCTGACCCTTAACAGACATGTATCCCTGACCCTTAACAGACATGTATCCCTGACCCTTAACAGACATGGATCTCTGACCCCTAACAGACATGTATCCCTGACCCCTGACAGACATGTATCTCTGACCCCTAACAGACATGGATCTCTGACCCCTAACAGACATGTATCCCTGACCCCTGACAGACATGTATCCCTGACCCTTAACAGACATGGATCTCTGACCCCTAACAGACATGTATCCCTGACCCCTAACAGACATGGATCTCTGACCCCTAACAGACATGTATCCCTGACCCCTGACAGACATGTATCCCTGACCCTTAACAGACATGTATCCCTGACCCCTGACAGACATGTATCCCTGACCCTTAACAGACATGGATCTCTGACCCCTAACAGACATGTATCCCCGACCCCTAACAGATATGTATCCCTGACCCCTGACAGACATGTATCCCTGACCCCTGACCCCTAACAGACATGGATCTCTGACCCCTAACAGACATGGATCCCTGACCCCTGACAGACATGTATCCCCGACCCCTAACAGACATGTATCCCCGACCCCTGACAGACATGTATCCCCGACCACTGACAGACATGTATCCCCGACCCCTGACAGACATGTATCCCTGACCCCTAACAGACATGGATCTCTGACCCCTAACAGACATGTATCCCCGACCCCTAACAGACATGTATCTCTGACCCCTAACAGACATGTATCCCCGACCCCTGACAGACATGTATCCCTGACCCCTGACAGACATGTATCCCTGACCCCTGACCCCTAACAGACATGTATCCCTGACCCCTGACAGACATGTATCTCTGACCCCTAACAGACATGTATCTCCGACCCCTGACAGACATGTATCCCCGACCCCTGACAGACATGTATCCCTGACCCCTGACAGACATGTATCCCTGACCCCTAACAGACATGGATCTCTGACCCCTAACAGACATGTATCCCCGACCCCTAACAGACATGTATCTCTGACCCCTAACAGACATGTATCCCCGACCCCTGACAGACATGTATCCCTGACCCCTGACAGACATGTATCCCTGACCCCTGACCCCTAACAGACATGTATCCCTGACCCCTGACAGACATGTATCTCTGACCCCTAACAGACATGTATCTCCGACCCCTGACAGACATGTATCCCCGACCCCTGACAGACATGTATCCCTGACCCCTGACAGACATGTATCCCTGACCCCTGACCCCTAACAGACATGTATCCCTGACCCCTAACAGACATGTATCTCTGACCCCTAACAGACATGTATCCCTGACCCCTGACAGACATGTCTCCCTGACCCCTAACAGACTTGTATCCCTGACCCCTAACAGACATGTATCCCTGACCCCTAACAGACTTGTATCCCGGACCCCTGACCCCCAACAGACATGTATCCCTGACCCCTGACATACATGTATCCCTGACCCTTAACAGACATGTGTCTCTGACCCCTAACAGACATGTATCTCCGACCCCTGACAGACATGTATCCCCGACCCCTGACAGACATGTATCCCAGACCCCTGACAGACATGTATCCCTGACCCCTGACCCCTAACAGACATGTATCCCTGACCCCTAACAGACATGTATCTCTGACCCCTAACAGACATGTATCCCTGACCCCTAACAGACATGTATCTCTGACCCCTAACAGACATGTATCCCCGACCCCTAACAGACATGTATCCCTGACCCCTAACAGACATGTATCCCTGACCCCTAACAGACATGTAACTCTTTCTTTCATTGAAGGACTGCTTCATTCATGTCTCCTGGATTGTGTTCAGGCATTCTTCACTTAATCTTCATTTTTTTCTTACTTTATTTTTATCTCAGTTTTCTTTCTTATCGTTTCTGTGAGGTATATTTTAGCTAGGTTATGAAATATGCTTTGCTGTGATTTGAAGTGTGCCAAGAAGTCCCGCCTCCAGGAAGTGATCATGGAGCATCAGGCTAACTTCCTGTCCTGGTGGAAGGTTCTACACAATGACCCTCAGGAAAGACTGGAGCATGAGGGGCTGCCTGTTCCTGTACGTAAAGAAAACAACACACACACACACAGTTCTGTTATCAGTAGACCAGTTTATACCTTGTGGTAGCATGGGGTATTTGTGATCCGATCAACATTATCCAATCACTATCTGATCAACATTTGACGTGTCTACCCTTTGTTGTAAAATGTGTCCCTTTTCTGTCTACTGTGTCCACCTTGTGACCAGACTTCCTGGTCCCTCTCTATATGCAAATCATTTGACAGATATTCTTTGAAAATATGTTTTTTTTAATTTAAGACACTTATTGATGCTATATGTCAATGGTGCCACCTGTCAATGATTTGAGGGCACTATAATGATGGTTTGACCATCCAGATCTGTTTACACTTGTTAGATTTCCAGACACAATGGGCCCCTGTCTACCTCCAGGTGCGGTCAGGAACTTCTGATCTGTCTCTCTACAGGCCAACAGTAAAGTTATGTAAATCTGTGTCTCTACAGGCCAACAGTAAAGTGATGTAACTCTGTGTCTCTCTACAGGCCAACAGTAAAGTGATGTAACTCTGTGTCTCTACAGGCCAACAGTAAAGTGCTCATCTCCCACTGCAAGACCAACCAGGCTCTGGCTGTTCTAGGACAACACATCCTGTGGTAAAACTTTACTTGACATTTCACATTAGAGAACCCTGTAAAGTTACACAGGATAGAATCAGCAGTAGTCTATGTTGTATTTTGTAGTAGTAATAGCACTACTAGTATCTAATATTAAACATATTCCTGCAGGACTCTGTATGGTAAAGAATGTAGTAGTATTAGTAGTGGTAGTAGCGTAGTAATAGTATATAATGCAGGACTCCATTTGGTAAAGAATATGAGGTGACAGTAGTAGTAGTAGTATTAGTTATATAGTGTATTATTTCAACATAACTCCATATGGTAAATAATATGAGGTGAAAACAGTACTACTACTAGTAGTAGTAATATTAGTAGTTAGTGTATTATTTCAACATAACTCCATATGGTAAAGAATATGAAGCGTTAGTAGTATAGTAGTTACATTGTGTATTTTGTTTTTACAAAACTCCATTTGGTAAAGAATATGAGGTGACAGTAGTAGTATTAGTTATATAGTGTATTATTTCATCAGAACTCCATATGAGGGATAGTAGTAGTAGTAAGTATGGTAGTATTTTTTTAATTTAACCTTTATTTAACTAGGCAAGTCAGTTAAGAACAAATTCTTATTTACAATGACGGCCTACACCGGCCAAACCTGGGCCAATTGTGCGCCAGCCACCCTATGGGACTCCCAATCACGGCCGATTGTGATACAGCCTGGATTCGAACCAGGGTGTCTGTAGTGACGTCTCAAGCACTGAGATGTAGTGCCTTAGAACACTTTGCCACTCGGGAGCCCAACCCTAGTAGTTGTAGTTGTAGTATTATTAAATCTAATCAAATCAAATCAAATTTATTTATATAGCCCTTCGTACATCAGCTGATATCTCAAAGTGCTGTACAGAAACCCAGCCTAAAACCCCAAACAGCAAGCAATGCAGGTGTAGTTGTAGTTGTAGCTAGTAGTACTACAGTTGTATTATTGTTTATTATTGTACCTAACAGGAGTCCATATGGTAAAGAATATGAGGTGACAATAGTGTTGTAGTAGTAGCTAGTAGTACTACAGTTGTAATATTGTGTATTAATGTGTCTAGCATAACTATGTATGGAAAAGAATACGAGGTGGCAGTAGTAGTGTTGGAGTAGCTAGTAGTACTACAGTAGTAATATATTGTGTCTAACAGGACTCTGTATGGTAAAGAATATAAGGTGGCAGTAGTAGTAGTAGTCTAGTTTTACTGTAGTAGTAGTAGTTTTACTATAGTAGTAGCAGTATCTAGTAGTAGAATTAGTAGTATTAGTATTTTATTAGTAGAATTAGTGTTGTAGTAGCAGTAGTAAAAGCAGTATTATAGTAGTAATATTGTGTATTATTGTGTCTAACAGGGCTCCATATGGTAAAGATTACACTGGTAGTAGTAGCAGTAATAGTAGTAGTATTTTTGTAGTAGTAGTAAGTAGTAGTACTACAGTAGTAATATTGTGGATTATTGTGGCTAACAGGGCTCCATATGGTAAAGAATACGAGACAGCAGAAGTAGTAGTAATCCCTAAAATGGCGCCGGAGAAGAAGGCAGATGTTTTACATGCCCCCAACCTATTGTGTTTTTTTGTTCATTTATCTGCGTTGTTTTTTACTTATTTTGTACATAATGTTGCCGCTACCGTCTCTTATGACCGAAAATAACTTCTGGACATCAGGACTGCAATTACTCACCACGGACTTCCTTTAACGAGTCTGACGGGGACAACGCGTACTATATACTGCTTTCTCAGGAACAGGCCCAGATCCCCGTGATTTGCGTGAAGAGAAGGCGGAGAAAAAGAGGACCTACGTGGAAGATTAAACTACCAAGGTACTTTCTTGTATACTGGAGCCTCAGAATGGAATGAGTTGCCTCTGCCAATAAAAACAACGTTCTCTCTGGACAGCTTTAAAAGTAAAGTAAAAAATATGTTTGATGTCTTCTATGCCCATATAAATAACCCCTATGATGTAACTGGAATGACGAGATAGATGTTCTTGTTTTATTATTTCACTGCCATACTGTGTTCGATCTTGTCTCAAGAGGACCACAATGGAAAAAAGTCCCAGACTTTATTGTGTGTTATCCTCAATGATTTTATTCATGTGCATGTATGGCTTTTAAGTTTAATGTGTGCTTGTTTTTTAAAATGGTTGAATTAATAAACTAAACAGGTCATTCAAAACTGTATCTTATCCTTCACGGAGTCGTGGCTGAACGACGACACTATCAACATACAGCTGGCTGGTTATACGCCACATCGGCAGGATAGAACAGCGGCGGACTATGTATTTTTGTAAACAACAGCTGGTGCACGATATCTAAGGAAGTCTCAAGGTTTTGCTCGCCTGAGGAAGACTATCTCATGATAAGCTGTAGACCACACTGTCTACCTAGAGAGTTTTCATCTGTATTTTTCGTAACTGTTTACATACCACCACAGTCAGCTTGTAACGGTTGTCATCGGTGGAAAGAGAGGACCAAAGCGCAGCGTGGTAAGTGTTCATCTTTTTTTAATGAAACTGAACACTTCAAAATACAAAACAACAAAGTGAAAACCGAAACAGTTCTATCTGGTGCAGACACACAAAGACTGAAAATAACCACCCACAAAACACAAAGGAAAACAGGCTACCTAAATATGGTTCTCAATCAGGGACAACGATAGACAGCTGCCTCTGATTGAGAACCATATCAGCCAAACACAGAAATAGAAAATATAGAAAAACTAACAGACTGCCCACCCCAACTCACACCCTGACCATACTTAATAAAGTCCAAACAAAGGAATAAAGGTCAGAACGTGACAGTACCCCCCCCCCCCCCCCCTCAAAGGTGCGGACTCCGGCCGCAAAACCTGAACCTATAGGGGAGGGTCTGAGTGGGCGTTTGTCCGTGGTGGCGGCTCTGGCGCGGCACTTCACCACAGTTTTTGTCCGCCTCCTCCACCGCCCCTGTGGCCTATTATGAGCGGCGACCCTCGCCGCCGACCGAATGGACGGGAGATTCCGGCAGCACCGGACAGACGGGAGACTCCGGAGTGAAGGACGGAGTGAAGGACGGCTCTGGCAGCTCCTGGCTGGCTGACGGCTCTGGCAGCTCCTGGCTGGCTGACGGCTCTGGCAGCTCCTGGCTGGCTGACGGCTCTGGCGGCTCAGGACAGACGGGAGACTGTGGCGGCTCAGGACAGACGGGAGACTGTGGCGGCTCAGGACAGACGGTAGACTCTGGCGGCTCAGGACAGGCGGGAGCACCTGTAGGGAGAAGATAGCTACACTGTTTGTATTCGGTCATGTTTCCGGTCACCTTGCCCTGATTAAAAGCAGTGGTTCGTGCTTTCAGTTTCGCGCGAATCCGCGGTCAATCCGCGGTTTCTGGTTTGGGAATGTTTTAATGTTTGTTGTGGGTACGACATCGCCGGTGCACTTGCTAATAAACTCGCTCACCGAATCAGTGTATTCATCAATGTTGTTGTTTGACTTAATGCGGAACATATCCCAATCCACGTGATCGAAGCAATCTTGAAGCGTGGAATCAGAATGGTCGGACCAGCGTTGATCAGACCTGAGCGTGAGAGCTTCCTGTTTTAGTCTCTGCCATCGATGTGTCTGCTTGGGGGAGAATATATGCGGCTGTGATTATAATCGAAGAGAATTCTCTTGGTAGATAATGCGGTCGACATTTGATTGTGAAGTCAGGTGAACAGAAGGACTTGAGTTCCTGTATGTTGTTATGATCACACCACGTCTTGTTAATCATAAGGCATACCCCCCCCCCCCGCCCCTCTTCTTACCAGAAAGATGCTTGTTTCTGTCGGCGCAATGCGTGAAGAAACCAGCTGGCTGTCCCGACTCCGATTGCGTGTCTCGAGTGAGCCATGTTTCCGTGAAGCATAGAACGTTACAGTCTCTTATGTCTCTCTGGAAGACAACCCTTGCTCGGATTTCACCAACCTTGTTGTCAAGAGACTGGACATTGGCAAGTAGTATGCTCAGGAGTGGTGCGCTTTGTGCCCGTCTCCGGAGCCTGACCAGAAGACTGCTTCGTCTGCCCCTTTTACGGCATCGTTGTTTTGGTTCGCCGGCTGGGATCTGATCCATTGTCCTGGGTGGTGGGCAAAACACTGGATCCACTTCGGGAAAGTCAATGACTTTGTAAGTGAGGAGCACAGATAAGTAGGCAATAATCCAAGCACAAAAGATGTTTCAGTGTTTCAGGCTTCTTGTTGGAGGGTAGGGCCACCTCACCATGTTCTGTAGATCACAGCTCCTGGCTGACTGGCCTCTCAGGACAGACTGGTGGCTCTGGCGGCTCAGGACAGACTGGCGGCTCTGGCGGCTCAGGACAGACTGGCGGCTCTGGCGGCTCAGGACAGACTGGCGGCTCTGGCGGCTCAGGACAGACAGGAGGCTCTGGCGGCTCAGGACAGACGGGAGGCTCTGGCGGCTCAGGACAGACGGGAGGCTGTGGCGGCTCAGGACAGACGGGAGACTGTGGCGGCTCAGGACAGACGGGAGACTGTGGCGGCTCAGGACAGACGGTAGACTCTGGCGGCTCAGGACAGGCGGGAGCACCTGTAGGGAGAAGACGGAGAGACAGCCTGGTGCGGGGGGCTGCCGCCGGAGGGCTGGTGCGTGGAGGTGGCACCGGATAGACCGGAGCATGCAGGCGCACTGGAGCTCTTAAGCACCGAGCCTGCCCAACCTTACCTGTTTGAATGCTCCCCGTAGCCAGGCCAGTGCGGAGAGGTGGAATAGCCCGCACTGTGCTGTGCTGGCGAACCGGGGACACCATGCATAAGGCTGGTGCCATGTATGCCGGCCCGAGGAGACGCACTGGAGACCAGATGCGTAGAGCTGGCTTCATGGCACCTGGCTCGATGCCCACTCTAGCCCGGCCGATACGAGGAGCTGGAATGTACCGCACCGGGCTATGCACACGCACCGGGGACCGTGCGCTCCACCGCATAACACGGTGCCTGCACGGTCCCTCTCGCTCTCCGGTAAGCACGGGAAGTTGGCGCAGGTCTCCTACCTGAACTCGCCACACTCCCCATGTGCCTCCCCCAATACATTTTTGGGGCTGCCTCTCGGGCTTCCAGCCGCGCTGCCGTGCTGCCTCCTCATACCGGCGCCTCTCTGCTTTTGCTGCCTCCAGTTCTGCTTTGGGACGGCGATATTCCCCTGGCTGAGTCCAGGGTCCTTTGCCGTCCAGAATCTCCTCCCAAGTCCTCTCCTGCTGCTGCCCGTTACCACGCTGCTTGGTCCTTTGTTGGTGGGTGGTTCTGTAACGGCAGATCTCCTCGTCGTCTGAAGAGGAGTAAGGATCGGACCAGAACCACCCACCCCAACAGTGAAACCCAGGCTACCTAAGTATGATTCTCAATCAGAGACAACTAACAACACCTGCCTCTGATTGAGAACCATACTAGGCCGAAACAGAAACCAAACATAGAAAAACTAACATAGACTGCCCACCCCAACTCACGCCCTGACCATACTAAATAAAAACAAAACAAAGGAATAAGTCAGAACATGACACAGCTGGCACTAAGACAGCATTGAATGAGCTGTATTCCGCCATAATCGCTGCTGCTGTCCCTTCTTCACAACGCTGTCTGTGTGGGTGGATGATTTCAGTTTGTCCGTGATGTGTACACAGAGGAACTTCAAAACTTTCCACCTTCTCCACTACTGTCCCATCAATGTGGATAGGGGGCTGCTCCCTCTGCTGTTTCCTGAAGTCCACGATCATCTCCTTTGTTTTGCTGACATTGAGTGTGAGGTTATTTTCCTGACACCACACTCCGAGGGCCCTCACCTCCTCCCTGTAGGCCGTCTCGTCGTTGTTGGTAATCAAGCATACCACTGTGGTGTCGTCTGCAAACTTGATGATTGTGTTGGAGGCGTGCATGGCCACACGGTCATAGGTGAACAAGGGAGTACAGGAGAGGGCTCAGAACGCACCCTTGTGGTGCCCCAGTGTTGAGGATCAGCGGGGTGAAGATGTTGTTACCTACCCTCACCACCTGGGGGCGACCCGTCAGGAACTCCAGGACCCAGGGTCTCGAGCTTAATGATGAGTATGGAAGGTACTATGGTGTTAAATGCTGAGCTGTAGTCGATGAACAGCATACTTACATAGGTATTCCTCTTGTTCAGATGGGTTAGGGCAGTGTGATTGTGATTGTGTCGTCTGTAGACCTATTGGGGCGGTAAGCAAATTGGAGTGGGTCTAGGGTGTCAGGTAGGGTGGAGGTGATATGTTCCTTGACTAGTCTCTCAAAGCACTTCATGATGACGGAAGTGAGTGCTACGGGGTGGTAGTCATTTAGCTCAGTTACCTTAGCTTTCTTGAGAACAGGAACAATGGTGGCCCTCTTGAAGCATGTGGGAACAGCAGACTGGGATAAGGATTGATTGAATATGTCCGTAGACACACCAGCCAGCTGGTCTGCGCATGCCCTGAGGATGCAGCTGGGGATGCCGTCGGGGCCTGCAGCCTTGCGAGGGTTAACATGTTTAAATGTTTTACTCACGTTGGCTGCAGTGAAGGAGAGTCCGCAGGTTTTGGTAGCGGTGGCACTGTATTGTCCTCAAAGCGAGCAAAGAAGTTGTTCAGTCCGTCTGGGAGCAAAATCCTGGTCCGTGACGGGGCTGGTTTTCTTTTTGTAGTCTGTGATTGACTGTAAACCCTGCCACATACCTCTTGTGTCTGAGCCTTTGAATTGCGACTCTACTTTGTCTCTATACTGACGCTCAGCTTGTTTGATTGCCTTGCGGAGGGAATAGCTACACTGTTTGTATTCGGTCATGTTTCCGGTCACCTTGCCCTGATTAAAAGCAGTGGTTCGTGCTTTCAGTTTCGCGCGAATCCGCGGTCAATCCGCGGTTTCTGGTTTGGGAATGTTTTAATGTTTGTTGTGGGTACGACATCGCCGGTGCACTTGCTAATAAACTCGCTCACCGAATCAGTGTATTCATCAATGTTGTTGTTTGACTTAATGCGGAACATATCCCAATCCACGTGATCGAAGCAATCTTGAAGCGTGGAATCAGAATGGTCGGACCAGCGTTGATCAGACCTGAGCGTGAGAGCTTCCTGTTTTAGTCTCTGCCATCGATGTGTCTGCTTGGGGGAGAATATATGCGGCTGTGATTATAATCGAAGAGAATTCTCTTGGTAGATAATGCGGTCGACATTTGATTGTGAAGTCAGGTGAACAGAAGGACTTGAGTTCCTGTATGTTGTTATGATCACACCACGTCTTGTTAATCATAAGGCATACCCCCCCCCCCCGCCCCTCTTCTTACCAGAAAGATGCTTGTTTCTGTCGGCGCAATGCGTGAAGAAACCAGCTGGCTGTCCCGACTCCGATTGCGTGTCTCGAGTGAGCCATGTTTCCGTGAAGCATAGAACGTTACAGTCTCTTATGTCTCTCTGGAAGACAACCCTTGCTCGGATTTCACCAACCTTGTTGTCAAGAGACTGGACATTGGCAAGTAGTATGCTCAGGAGTGGTGCGCTTTGTGCCCGTCTCCGGAGCCTGACCAGAAGACTGCTTCGTCTGCCCCTTTTACGGCATCGTTGTTTTGGTTCGCCGGCTGGGATCTGATCCATTGTCCTGGGTGGTGGGCAAAACACTGGATCCACTTCGGGAAAGTCAATGACTTTGTAAGTGAGGAGCACAGATAAGTAGGCAATAATCCAAGCACAAAAGATGTTTCAGTGTTTCAGGCTTCTTGTTGGAGGGTAGGGCCACCTCACCATGTTCTGTAGATCACAGTGATGGGTGTGTGGTCTTGCATTAGTTCTAAATCTAAGTGACTTGTGATACACAGTGCCCAGTATCTGAAGGATGCTGGCTGAGGTTTGCATGTGTCTTGTCTTTGGCATCATTAAAAGTGAAGACTTATTTTATCAAATCGATTCTCTGAAATTATTATTATTATTATTATTATTATTATTATTACGTGATTTAACTAATAATGTACATTTTATTAACTAGGAAGTCGGGGCACCACGGACAATCTTCAGATTACAGTTATGCTTTTCCGAATATAACTCTTCAGATATTTTAATATCTGATCAATTAGTCTTCTATTAATGAATTATTATTAGTCTTCTATTAATGAATTATTATATCAGTCTCATCTGAATGTCGTAAATTGTTGGTTATCTGCATGAACCCAGCCTTTACTCTAAATCATCCATACACCAGTTGGCTTAATCATTTATTTACTAACTAAATAATCACAGAAATGCACAAACAGTAGATATTGGTTACTAAAAATGATAGAGAAGATTCCCTAGTGGGCTAAACTGATATGACGGCTTGGTGGACAAAGGGAAGGGGGTGGGACTGAGAAAGAGCGGGAAAGACAAAAATGGATTCATTACACAGTCTATAATTATATACATTGAAATGCTAATCCTTCACACGTGAACGGCCGCTCATTCGGGAATAATTGCAAGTACATATTTATGGTGTATGTCATTGTTGTCTTCTCTTTTGGAATCCAGTCCGTCTGCTGGAGAGTTCATCCAAGTCTTTCTTTCTGTTTCCCTGAAGATCAAAGTATTTCGTGGTTAGAATGGATACTTCAGAGAACCATTCAGAAATGATCTCATAGACTAGGTGTTTCGGCGGTTGTCGGTATTCGCATCCCAGGGTTACCTCATTTTTAGCTGCAGACTAGTAATTAGTATCTAAGATTTGCTCTTATTCTGAAGGAATCGATAGTCTCGGAGTTTAACCATTTCCAGCCGTGTGGGCAATGCTCCACGTGGTATTCTGTCCTTCGTGAGGTCACCAAATGAAACACACTCAACATAGCTGTCCCTTAAGTGTCCACGGACCCTTCCCACATTCTTACAAGTGGACATATAGTTTACTTTTCCCATTTTGGGGATTTAGGAGTTCGTCCACGTGAAATCCTGTGTTCACTCTGTGGTCTCTCTCTCTGCATGGCCAGGGGGAGAGAGTCTCCGCCAGGAATTTACGACCTGAGATAACAGAACCTGGGTGTAGGAGAGAGTGAGAGAGGGGGAAGCCATGATCTATACCCAGAAAGGGCCACGTCATGACACATGTAAACTATATTAGGTCTTTCCTGACACATAAAGAAACAAGATTTATTCCTGAAATAAAACCCAACTTTTGAGATACAAATTGTATGTGCTGTTTAAAACGACATTTTTAATCTATCCAGATACCAAGATAAGAGGCCACCCTTTCAATGTGTTGATAATTTACTGTTAAAATCTGTCTGCTTTGAGATTGGAAAAAAATATGAACCGTCTTTCCATTGGTGAATTTGTTTCTGAATGTCGTCAAATTATGAAAAGCATCTTCAATTTAGAGGCACGGGATTGTAGCAGTATAGTAGTAATATTGTGTATAACTGTGTCTGACATGACTCCGTATGGTAAAGAATATGAGGTGGCAGTAGTGTAGTAGTAGTGCTAGTATTATTGTCTCTAACAGGACTCTGCATGGTAAAGAATATGATGTGACAATAGTCATAGTGTAGTAGTAGTGGTATTGATGTAGTAGTAATATTATATATTGTTGCAGGACTCTGTATGGCAAATAATACGAGGTGGCAGTAGTAGTAGTATTGTAATAGTGTAGTAGTAGTACTATTGTAGTAGTAGTAGTATTGTAATAGTGTAGTAGTAGTACTATTGTAGTAGTAGTAGTATTGTAATAGTGTAGTATTAGTACTATTGTAGTAGTAGTAGTATTGTAATAGTGTAGTATTAGTACTATTGTAGTAGTAGTAGTATTGTAATAGTGTAGTATTAGTACTATTGTAGTAGTAGTAGTATTGTAATAGTGTAGTATTAGTACTATTGTAGTAGTAGTAGTATTGTAATAGTGTAGAAGTAATATTATACTGTATATTCCTGCAGGACTCCGTATGGTAAAGAATATGAGGTGACAGCCCACACCTTCCTGGACTCCCATAAGGCCGAGCGAGACATCAACCATTGGCTGCTGCTGACCGCTGACCCTGCAGGGGCCGGGCTTACTCTACTGGACCACCCATAGACACACAATGGCACTTAACACACACACACAAGGGAATATTAAATTAAGTGGCACAGTCTCAATAAAGGTTTGATTCTGATCATCTCGTTTTTATTACTGCTCTCAGAAAGTGGGAACGTCACCACCATCATCATCACCACCACAGTCATCATAGTACAGTGTACCGGGTTACTGGGTTAGTACAGTGTAAAGGGTTACTGGGTTAGTACAGTGTAAAGGGTTACTGGGTTAGTACAGTGTACCGGGTTACTGGGTTAGTACAGTGTAAAGGGTTACTGGGTTAGTACAGTGTAAAGGGTTACTGGGTTAGTACAGTGTAAAGGGTTACTGGGTTAGTACATTGTAAAGGGTTACTGGGTTAGTACAGTGTAAAGCATTACTGGGTTAGTACAGTGTAAAGGGTTACTGGGTTAGTACAATGTAACGGGTTACTGGGTTAGTACAGTGTAAAGGGTTACTGGGTTAGTACAGTGTAAAGGGTTACTGGGTTAGTACAGTGTTAGCTAACCAGCCTGCCAGCTTAGTGGAGTCTGCCACTAGTACAGGCAGTTTAGTCAGCTCAGCTATCCCCATTGAGACCAGGTCTGTGCTAGGTTGGGCAAAACTAAACAATCCGGTGTTCGCCTTAGTAATCTCACTGGAATAAAGACCTCCTCCATTCCTGTCATTACTGAAAGAGATTATGATGTTGCACATCTCAAAATAGGGCTATTTAATGTTAGATCCCTCACTTCCAAGGCAGTTATAGTCAATGAACTAATCACTATTCATAATCTTGATGTGATTGGCCTGACTGAAATATGGCTTAAGTCTGATGAATTTACTGTGTTAAATGAGGCCTCACCTCCTGGTTACACTTGTGACCATATCCCACCTGCATCCCACAAAGGCGGAGGTGTTACTAACATTTAACCTGTCTAGGACACAGGTTCCGCTAACGGAATGTCCCCCCCAACATTCCAAAAGGCAGCGCGGGAAATTCAAAAATATTTTGTAGAAATATTAAACTTTCACACATTATTATTATATATACACAATTTTTAAAATGTCCTGGTCTTAGTATTTTGTGTTTTCATTAATAATTTGGTCAGGCCAGGGTGTGACATGGGTTTTGTATGTGATGTGTTTTGTCTTGGGGTTTTTGTTAGGTATTGGGTTTGTATTATAGTAGGGGTTTCTAGCATAGTCTATGGCTGTCTGGAGTGGTTCTCAATCAGAGGCAGGTGTTTATCGTTGTCTCTGATTGGGAACCATATTTAAGCAGCCATATTCTTTGAGTGTTTCGTGGGTGATTGTTCCTGTCTCTGTGTTAGTTTGCACCAGATAAGCTGTATAGGTTTTCACGTTACGTTTGTTGTTTTTCGTACTGTTCGTGTTTCTTTTTTATTAAAACTGTATCAGAATAACCACGCCGCATTTTGGTCCGCCTCTCCTTCACCTAAAGAAAACCGTTACAGAATCACCCACCACAACAGGACCAAGCGGCGTGGTAACGGGCAGCAGCAGGAGCAGCGTAATAAGGATTTCTGGACTTGGGAAGAAATCCTCGACGGGAGAGGACCCTGGGCAAAGCCAGGGGAGTGTCGCCGCCCCAAGGTGCAGCAGGAGAAACGGCAGCAGGAGCAGCGAGAGGAATGGACATGGGAGGACGAATTGGACGGAGAAGGACTCTGGGCTCAGCCTGGAGAATATCGCCGCCCCAAAGAAGAACTGGAGCTCAGCCTGGAGAATATCGCCGCCCCAAAGAAGAACTGGAGGCGGCGAAAGCGGAGAGGCGCTGGTATGAGGAGGCAGCACGGCGACACGGATGGAAGCCCGAGAGTCAGCCCCAAAAATGTATTGGGGGGAGGCTCACAGGTAGTATGGCTACGCCAGGTAGGAGACCTGCGTAAACTTCCTGTGCTTACCGGGGGGCTAGAGAGACCGGACAGGCACCGTGTTATGCTGTGGTGCGCACGGTGTCTCCAGTGCGGGTGCATAGCCCGGTGCGGTACATTCCAGCTCCGCGTATCGGCCGGGCTAGAGTGAGCATCGAGCCAAGTGCCATGAGCCAAGTGCCATCCTTGGGCCGGCTTACATGGCACCAGCCTTGTGCTCGGTGTCTCCGGTTCGCCTGCATAGCCCAGTGCGGGCTATTCCACCTCGCCGCACTGGCAGGGCGACCGGGAGCATTCAACCAGGTAAGGTTGGGCAGGCTCGGTGCTCAAGAGCTCCAGTGTGCCTGCACGGTCCGGTCTACCCAGTACCACCTCCACGCACCAGCCCTCCGGTGGCAGCTCCCCGCACCAGGCTTCCTGTGCGTGTTCTCGGCCCAGTACCACCAGTGCCAGCACCACGCATCAGGCCTACAGTGCGCCTCGCCTGTCCAGCGCTTCCAGAGCCTTCCTCCTCTCCAGCGCTGCCGGAGTCTCCCGCCTGTTCAGCGCAATCAGAGCCTTCCTCCTCTACAGCGCTGCCAGAGCCTTCCTCCTCTACAGCGCTGCCGGAGTCTCCCGCCTGTTCAGCGCAGTCAGAGCCTTCCTCCTCTACAGCGCTGTCGGAGTCTCCCGCCTGTTTAGCGCTGCCAGAGCCTTCCGCCTCTACAGCGTTGCCGGAGTCTCCTGCCTGTTCAGAGCTGCCAGTCTGCAAGGAGCTGCCAGTCTGCAAGGAGCTGCCAGTCTGCAAGGAGCCGCCAGAGCTGCCAGTCTGCAAGGAGCCGCCAGAGCCGCCAGTCAGCATGGATTCGCCAGAGCCGCCAGTCAGCATGGATTCGCCAGAGCCGCCAGTCAGCATGGATTCGCCAGAGCCGCCAGTCAGCATGGATTCGCCAGAGCCGCCAGTCAGCATGGAGCAGCCAGAGCCGCCAGTCAGCATGGAGCAGCCAGAGCCGCCAGTCAGCATGGAGCAGCCAGAGCCGCCAGTCAGCATGGAGCAGCCAGAGCCGCCAGTCAGCATGGAGCAGCCAGAGCCGCCAGTCAGCATGGAGCAGCCAGAGCCGCCAGTCAGCATGGAGCAGCCAGAGCCGCCAGTCAGCATGGAGCAGCCAGTCAGCATGGAGCAGCCAGAGCAGCCAGTCAGCATGGAGCAGCCAGAGCAGCCAGTCAGCATGGAGCAGCCAGAGCTGCCAGTCAGCATGGAGCAGCCAGAGCTGCCAGTCAGCCAGGATCTTCCAGATCCGCCAGTCAGCCAGGATCCGCTATTCAGCCAGCATCCGCCATTCAGCCAGGATCCGCCAGTCAGCCAGGATCTGCCAGAACTGCCAGCCAGCCAGGATCTGCCAGAGCCAACTACCTGCCTGAGCTTCCTCTCAGTGCTGAGCTTCCTCTCAGTCCCGAGCTACCCCTCAGTCCCGAGCTACCCCTCAGTCCCGTGCTACCTCAGTCCCGAGCTGCCCCTCAGTCCAGTGGGGTCCTTGGTGAGGACTACTAGGCCAAGGTCGGTGGAGAGGATCGCCTATCTAAGGACGCAAGGTAAAGGGACTAAGACTTTGTTGGAGTGGGGTCCACGTCCCGCGCCGGAGCCGCCACCATGGACAGACGCCCACCCGGACCCTCCCCTATGGGTTTAGTTGTGCGGTCGGGAGTCCGCACCTTGGGGGGGGGGGGGGGGGGGGGGGGGGTTCTGTCACGCCCTGGTCTTAGTATTTTGTGTTTTCTTTATTAATTTGTTCAGGCCAGGGTGTGACATGGGTTTTGTATGTGGTGTGTTTTGTCTTGGGGTTTTTGTTAGGTATTGGGTTTGTATTACAGTAGGGGTTTCTAGCATAGTCTATGGCTGTCTGGAGTGGTTCTCAATCAGAGGCAGGTGTTTATCGTTGTCTCTGATTGGGAACCATATTTAGGCAGCCATATTCTTTGAGTGTTTCGTGGGTGATTGTTCCTGTCTCTGTGTTAGTTTGCACCAGATAGGCTGTATAGGTTGTATAGGTTTTAATTTATTGTTTTTTGTACTGTTCGTGTTTCTTCTTTATTAAACATGTATCATAACCACGCAGCATTTTGGTCCGCCTCTCCTTCACCTAAAGAAAACCGTTACAATATATTTATGTTAGATCACCACCAAATCCAAAAAAACACACAGCCATTTTTCCCAGCCAAAGATAATCACAAAAGCAGAATTAGAGATAAAAATTAATCACTAACCTTTGATAATCTTCATCAGATGACACTCATATGACATCATGTTACACAATACATTTATGTTTTGTTCGATAATAATATGCATATTTATATCCACAAATCTCGGTTTACATTGGCGCCATGTTCAGAAATGCCTCCAAAATATCCAGAGTAATTACAGAGAGCCATGTCATATAACAGAAATACTCATCATAAACTTTGACGAAAGATACATGTTTTACATATAATTAAAGATACACTGGTTGTTAATGCAACCGCTGTGTCAGATTTTTTTTAAACGTTACGAAAAAAGAATACCATGCAATAATCTGAGACGGTGCTCAGAAGTAAATATATTTCTCTGCCATGTTGGAGTCAACAGAAATACGAAATTCCATCATAAATATTTCCTTACCTTTGATGATCTTTAATCAGAATGCAGTGCAAGGAATCCTAGTTCCGCAATAAATCATTGTTTTGTTCCATAATGTCCATTACTAGTGTCCAATTAGCTACTTTTGCTACCACGTTTAGTTCACATGTCCAAAAGCTGGTGCTGGTCCAGGCGAACTCGGACGAAAACTTCAAAAAGTTATATTCCAGGTCGAATAAACTGGTCAAACTAAGCAATCTTCCGGATGCTATTATCATATATATCCAATAACGTTCCAACCGGTGCATTCGTTTTTGTCTACAGAGTAATGGAACGCAAGGCGTGACTACTGAGCATAACCAGGAACTGGCATTCTGTCAGACCAGTGACTCAAATAGCTGCCATCCAGTCCCACATCACAGTAGAGGCTTCATTCCACGTTCTACTGACTGTTGACATCTAGTGGAAGGCGTAGGAAGTGTGAACAGATCCAAATCTTATTTGGATGTGAATAGGCGATGAGTTGAAAATCAACCAGCCCCAGAATTTCACTTCCTGTTTGGAAGTTTGCCTGCCCTATGAGTTCTGTTATACTCACAGACATAATTTAAACAGTTTTAAAAACTTCAGAGTGTTCTCTATCCAATAGTAATAATAATAGTAATAATAATAATAGTAACGTCCCTAGGAAGGGGGGCGTCACTTGAGTGGGTTTAGTCACTGACGTGATCTTCCTGTCTGTTTTTGCTCCTCAGGCGGAGATCTTTGTGGACTATATGCAGCCTTGTCTCAGGGTAGTAATTTGGTGGTCTGTTGATATCCCTCTTGTGGTATGGGGACTGTGCTTTGGCAACGTGGGTGGTGTTATATCCTGTCTGGTTGGCCCTGTCCGGGGGTATAGTTGTACGAGGCCACAGTGTCCCCGACCAGCCCCTGTCTCAGCCTCCAGTATCTATGCTGCAATAGTCTATGTGGCAGACGGCTAGGGTCAGTCTGTTATATTTGGTGTAATCATCCTGTCTTATCTGGTGTCAAGTGTAAATGTAATTATGCTCCCTGTAATTCTCTCTCTCCCTCCCCTCCCAGAGAACCTGAGCCCTAGGACCATTCCCCAGTCCACCTGGTCATGCTGCTGCTCCAGTTTCTTCCTGCAGCAATGGAACCCTGACCTGTTCACCGGACGTGCTACCTTGTCCCGGACCTGCTGTGTTCGACTCTCTCTCTCTCTGTTCCGCACCTGCTGTCTCAACCTCTGAATGCTCGGCTATGAAAAGCCAACTGACATTTACTTCTGAGGTACTGACTTGTTGCACCCTCTACAACCACAGATTATTATTTGACCCTGCTGGTCATCTATGAACATTCAAACATCTTGAAGAACAATCTGGCCTTAATGGCCATGTACTCTTATAATCTCCACCCGGCACGGCCAGAAGAGGACTGGCCACCCCTCAGAGCCTGGTTCCTCTCTACATTTCTTCCTAGGTTTTGGCCTTTCTAGGGAGTTTTTCCTAGCCACCGTGCTTCTACATCTGCATTGCTTGCAATTTGTGGTTTTAGGCTGGGTTTCTGTATAGCACTTTGTGACATTTGTTGATGTAAAAAAGGGATTTATAAATACATTTGATTGAATTTGATTAATTGTCAAAAATGTACCTAGCTAATGTTAGCTAGCTAGCTGGCTAGCTTAACTAGCTTCTCTCAGTTTTATGCAGTCAAGACAGTTACTATGTAATCAGATGAGATGATAAATAACTAACAATAAGTTAGTCTACCAGCGCGGGTCTGTCCCCCTCCCTGCTCCCCTCTTTACTCAGAAGCATACCGCACGGCATCTCCCCTACTCCCTGTTTAAGCTAGAAGAGTGCATCTGCAGGAACCCCTCTTTATACTTCTATTGGTCCATTTTTAAGATATGACTCCAGTACAAAGGCAGGAGGCAGGAGCGCTCCAATACTGTAGATGGAGGTAATGCCAACCGCCGATAAACCCCCACAGAAGAAGAAAAGGCGACAACGGTAGATAGCTATAGTTAGCACACACCGGTAGAGCGTCCTTCGCCCCTGCCTGTCAGGCACTGTTTTCCCTTAGCGCTGTTAACGACGACGAGGGCAGGTTTTCGGCAGGCGGGAGCAAAGAACACTGTGTGCTAGCTTAGCCAGCTAGTCGTAAGGAGGACTCCGTTACACAGCAAGCAGGACTGACACTGTGTGCTAGCTAGCTAACTATCAAACTAGCCAGCACACGGTATCGCCTCCCGCACGCTGTGTATCGGAGTAGTGCTTTTATTGATAAATGTGATCTAGTAGAGGTAAATGGCAAATATTAACCATATATACTGTCTATATTGCTTGTAATCGATATATCAACATCTAAGTATTAAGTATTTTTATGTAAATTGTTATGGCTGTGTTGTTTTAAAAATACAATATTGTTGTGGGTCCATCAGACCCACGAACATTTGGTGAATAACAAAAACATCACACAAGGGTTAAGTGACCACACACTCAAATAGACCAACAGCTGGGGCAATATTCTTCCATCATTCACACTCAGTAGACACGCAGTAGGGATCCTAACCAACTGCTATTTTGTTTGTTTTTTCGCATTGTTTGGAACTTATTTTGTACATAATGTTGCTGCTACCATCTTTTATGACCGAAAAGAGCTTCTGGACATCATAACAGTGATTACTCACCTCGAACTGGACAATATTTTTTATTTAATGAGTTCGACGCGAAGGATATACTCGAGGCTAGTCCTGAAACTCGAGACTAGGCCCAAAATGTATCTTTAATGAAATGGACGAGAGGGATTTACTCAAGACGCTCTCATCCCCATTATTCGCAGGAGAAAAAGATGGAAAAGATATAGTGGAAAGAAATCAGGGTGCCTTGTGAGGATCCGACGACAAGTGGCTATTAACTCTACTACTACACCCTAACCAATCTAGACACATCCTGATGAAACAGTATCTAGCACAGAGAACTAACCTCTAAACCCTATCTCAGGGGTGTCACACTCAGCCCTAGACAACCAGGTGAGGGGAGTTCTTTACTAATTATTGACCTTAATTTATCAATCAAGTACAAAGGAGGAAACCCCACAGACACTTGTCCCTCTGTGGAATGAGTTCGACACATGCCTTAACCCAGCTACAGGACTATAGCACAGACATACCCTGGAGCTGGCAGCAAATTACCTCAATACAGCTGAATCACTGCCTTATCAGGACGGATCATACAGAGAGAAGACTGCATTTTGAACATCTAGAAATTCTATCAGACAGAATAAATCACAAGATAAACTGACACAATGAATAATAACATTATGAATCTAACTTGGGTTTATTCCCCTACACGCCAAACCTCACTGGTAGTTTTTACATATGATAGAAAGATTACAAAGTCATTGCCATGAAATGGGCAAAAATGAATGGCAATTTATTGGCATTGGGCGAACCATACACACATGCGCAAATACTACTCAAATGGACAGCAGTTCATCAAAACCATATTGCAAATACCAAGTGTCATACTGCATAAATCCCAAAGATAGCGAGCACGCTCCACTGTAGATTTTCATATGGCAAATGGTCACCCTTTCAGGTCCCAAGGGTGAAATATCATTTTTTCCCTCAATTTTAAAACCTCATAAAAAGTGCTTTTTGGACCATTTTTTTATTTATTTTTTGGTCAATTTTACGTGTAATAACTGTATGGACATACATTTCTCTTATTTTATTGAGTTTGTCCATAAGGCCTATGTTTTGTCCATTTGCATATATGATCATAGGAAGTCAGCTTCCGAACCCAAAAGTCAATGAACCATGTACAAATGGCATAAGAAATATCCAAATGGCATATATATACTGATCAAATGATATATGTTAAGCCCTGAATCAACCAAGAAGGTCTACTTGTCATGTTTGATCATCGGATGTTGATTCAGCATGTCCATTTTGTAATGGAAAGTCTTATTGGATATACATTGGCAATGGACACTGTCAACTTGCAGAAGAGCATGTTCACACTGTCAATTTAGCATATGTATGATGGACACTGTACAATCGCTCATTGGTGTTGATTTCAGCCTGTCCATTTGGTGATGGAAAATCCCTCAATAAATACATTGGAAATGGACAAATGTAAACTGTCCATTTGCAAGGTCTTACAATGGGCATTTACCATCACGAATGTTGGTTGGACCTGGTGGGGGTTGCTCCCTACCCGGTCATGGACCCCTAGCTCCCCCTGAAGCCATTTAGAGCCATATTAAAAATACACTCCTGGTAACCTGTTCAATCACCAGGTGCACGGCTCTGTCATTGACTTACATTGGGTTCCCAGGTGCTGGTGGTTGAAAACGTTAAAAATGACCAGGGGCGCCCCCTGTTGGTTGGACCCGGGTGGGGGTGTGCTCCCTACCCGGCCATGGACCCCTGGAACCCCCCTGAAGCAATTTAGAGCCATATTAAAAATACCTGTTCAATTACCAGGTGCACGCTGTCCATTTGTAATGTCTTACAATGGGCATTTACCATCACGAATTGGACATGCTCTAATATACTGCAGAAATGCCCAATTGACTGGCCCGTTGAACTCGGGATGGTTGAGCAGTGATAGTGGTTCCTCTCCATCGCTCGTTGGTGTTGATTTCAGCCTGTCCATTTGGTGATGGTAAATCCCTCATTAACTATCACATATTTCAGAGCCTGCCCACAATTCATAGCGCCTTCTTTTAAAACCATAAAAACCTTCAAAAACACAAGTTACATTGCTACAGAAACTTTAGGGTCTGTCTCTATGGGCCGAGATGGTCTCAATGCACATAAACTCCTCTCACTGTCAACTGCGTTTATTTTCGGCAAATTTAACATGTGTAAATATTTGTATGAACATAACAAGATTCAACAACAGACAAAAACTGAACAAGTTCCACAGACATGTGACTTAAAGAAATTGAATAATGTGTCCCTGAACAAAGGGGGGGTTAAAAGTAACAGACAGTATCTGATGTGGCCACCAGCTGCATTAAGCACTGCATTGCATCTCCTCCTCATGGACTGCACCAGATTTTCCCGTTCTTGCTGTGAGATGTTATCCCACTCTTCCACCAAGGCACCTGCAAGTTCCCAGACATTTCTGGGGGGAATGGCCCTAGCCAACACCCTCCGATCCAACAGGTCCCAGACGTGCTCAATGGGATTGAGATCCGGGCTCTTCGCTGGCCATAGCAGAACACTGACATTCTTGTCTTGCAGGAAATCAGGCACAGAACGAGCAGTATTGCTGGTGCCATTGTCATGTCAGGATGAGCCTGCAGGAAAGGTACCACATGAGGGAGGAGGATGTCTTCCCTGTAACACACAGCGTTGAGATTGCCTGCAATGACAACAAGCTCAGTCCAATGATGCTGTGACACACCGCCCCAGACCATGACGGAACCTCCGCCTCCAAATCCAAACCTCCTCCTCCAAATCCAGAGTACAGGCATCGGTGTAATGCTCATTCCTTTGACGATAAACACGAATCCAACCATCACCCCTGTTGAGACCAAACCACGACTCGTCAGTGAAGAGCACTTTTTGCCAGTCCTGTCTGGTCCAGTGATGGTGGATTTGTGCCCATAGGCGATGTTGTTGCCAGTGATGTCTGGTGAGGACCTGCCTTACAACAGGCCTACAAGCCCTCAGTCCAGCCTCTCTCAGCCTATTGCGGACAGTCTGAGCACTGATGGAGGGATTGTCCTGGTGTAGCTCGGGCAGTTGTTGCCATCCTGTACCTGTCCCGCAGGTGTGATGTTCGGATGCACCGATCATATGCAGGTGTTGTTACACGTGGTCTGACACTGCGAGGACGATCAGCTGTCGTCCTGTCTCTCTGTAGTACGGACATTGCAATTTATTGCCCTGGCCACATCTGTAGTTCTCATGCCTCCTTGCAGCATGCATAAGGCACATTCACGCAGGTGAGCAGGGACCATGGGCATCTTTCTTTTGGTGTTTTTCAGAGTCAGCAGAAAGGCAGTTGCCATCTGGTGGAATTTTCCAGTACAGCGGAAAAATTTGAAAACTTTACAACGCCGAAACCAAATGCCCGAGATACTTTTTTTCCGGGCCCTGGGGGACGATCTGGGGCCGTAGGACTATTTTAATAACATCCGCAGGCGTATAATAAGGGACCATACATTTGCAAGAGGGAGATTCTCATCAACTATACGGGAAATGCCACTCGCATCCATTATGTAGGTAAATCTATTGTAGTGACATGTAAAGGAATTGGCACCTTACCTGACTGTACTGAAGCGAGCTGAGCTGTGGTGTTGTACTGGAAGGGTTGTAGTGCTTAAATACCACAGGGATGTTTCTAAATGTAATGTCTAGGGCCTATAATAAAACTCTGCCACTAGTCTCCACCTCTGAGTCAGACCAGCCCTGGCCCAAGGACTAGCCACCACACTTCTTGACTTTTCCCAAGGAAAAGGTACACCGTTTAAGCTCTTATTCGATCAAAATATATTGAAAGTCATATGCTATTGAGCTTCTCCAAAGCATAACAAAATGTAATATTCAATAGTTTATCTTTCTGTATTTTCACTACAAAGGGGGGCGTCTCGCCTCAAGTTCTTCAAAACATTGTAGGTTTTTAAATGTTCCTATTCATTGCCACAGTTCATGTATAAGTATATCAAATTATTATTTTGACATTTAAGGTACATATATATATGATTTTGATAGTTAATGTGTGTGTGTGTGTATATATATATATATTGGAGCTCAAGAATTTCACTGTACTCTAATCACACCTGCAACCCTGTACGTGTGACTATTAAACCCTGTAATAACACCTGCAACCCTGTACATGTGACTATTAAACACTGTAATCACACCTGTAACCCTGTACATGTGACTATTAAACCCTGTAATAACACCTGTAACCCTGTACATGTGACTATTAAACACTGTAATAACACCTACAACCCTGTACATGTGACTATTAAACACTGTAATCACACCTGTAACCCTGTACATGTGACTATTACACTGTAATAACACCTGTAACCCTGCACATGTGACTATTAAACACTAATCACACCTGTAACCCTGTACATGTGACTATTAAACACTGTACCCTGTAATAACACCTGTAACCCTGTACATGTGACTATTACAATGTAATAACACCTGCAACCCTGTACATGTGACTATTAAACACTGTACCCTGTAATAACACCTGTAACCCTGTACATGTGACTATTAAACACTGTACCCTGTAATAACACCTGCAACCCTGTACATGTGACTATTAAACCCTGTAATAACACCTGTAACCCTGTACATGTGACTATTAAACACTGTAATAACACCTGTAACCCTGTACATGTGACTATTAAACCCTGTAATAACACCTGTAACCCTGTACATGTGACTATTAAACACTGTACCCTGTAATAACACCTGCAACCCTGTACATGTGACTATTACAATGTAATAACACCTGCAACCCTGTACAGGTGACTATTAAACCCTGTAATAACACCTGCTACCTTGTACATGTGACTATTAAACCCTGTAATAACACCTGTAACCCTGTACATGTGACTATTAAACCCTGTAATAACACCTGTAACCCTGTACATGTGACTATTAAACACTGTACCCTGTAATAACACCTGCAACCCTGTACATGTGACTATTACAATGTAATAACACCTGCAACCCTGTACAGGTGACTATTAAACACTGTAATAACACCTGTAACCCTGTACATGTGACTATTAAACACTGTAATAACACCTATAACCCTGTACATGTGACTATTAAACCCTGTAATAACACCTGTAAACCTGTACATGTGACTATTAAACCCTGTAATAACACCTGTAACCCTGTACATGTGACTATTAAACACTGTAATAACACCTACAACCCTGTACATGTGACTATTAAACCCTGTAATAACACCTGTAACCCTGTACATGTGACTATTAAACACTGTAATAACACCTGCTACCTTGTACATGTGACTATTAAACACTGTACCCTGTAATAACACCTGCAACCCTGTACATGTGACTATTAAACACTGTAATCACACCTATAACCCTGTACATGTGACTATTACACTGTAATAACACCTGCTACCTTGTACATGTGACTATTAAACACTGTAATCACACCTATAACCCTGTACATGTGACTATTAAACACTGTACCCTGTAATAACACCTGCAACCCTGTACAGGTGACTATTACAATGTAATAACACCTGTAACCCTGTACATGTGACTATTAAACCCTGTAATAACACCTGTAACCCTGTACATGTGACTATTAAACACTGTAATAACACCTGCAACCATGTACATGTGACTATTAAACCCTGTAATAACACCTGTAACCCTGTACATGTGACTATTAAACCCTGTAATAACACCTGCAACCCTGTACATGTGACTATTAAACACTGTACCCTGTAATAACACCTGCAACCCTGTACATGTGACTATTAAACCCTGTACCCTGTAATAACACCTGTAACCCTGTACATGTGACTATTAAACCCTGTACCCTGTAATAACACCTGTAACCCTGTACATGTGACTATTAAACCCTGTACCCTGTAATAACACCTGCAACCCTGTACATGTGACTATTAAACACTGTACCCTGTAATAACACCTGTAACCCTGTACATGTGACTATTAAACCCTGTAATCACACCTGTAACCCTGTACATGTGACTATTAAACCCTGTAATAACACCTGCAACCCTGTACATGTGACTATTAAACCCTGTAATAACACCTGTAACCCTGTACATGTGACTATTAAACCCTGTAATAACACCTGTAACCCTGTACATGTGACTATTAAACCCTGTAATAACACCTGTAACCCTGTACATGTGACTATTAAACACTGTAATAACACCTGCTACCTTGTACATGTGACTATTAAACCCTGTAATAACACCTGTAACCCTGTACATGTGACTATTAAACCCTGTAATAACACCTGCAACCCTGTACATGTGACTATTAAACCCTGTAATAACACCTACAACCCTGTACATGTGACTATTAAACCCTGTAATCACACCTGTAACCCTGTACATGTGACTATTAAACCCTGTAATAACACCTGTAACCCTGTACATGTGACTATTAAACCCTGTAATAACACCTGTAACCCTGTACATGTGACTATTAAACACTGTAATAACACCTGTAACCCTGTACATGTGACTATTAAACCCTGTAATAACACCTGCAACCCTGTACATGTGACTATTAAACCCTGTAATAACACCTGCAACCATGTACATGTGACTATTACACTGTAATAACACCTGTAACCCTGTACATGTGACTATTAAACACTGTAATAACACCTGCTACCTTGTACATGTGACTATTAAACCCTGTAATAACACCTGTAACCCTGTACATGTGACTATTAAACCCTGTAATAACACCTGCAACCCTGTACATGTGACTATTAAACCCTGTAATAACACCTACAACCCTGTACATGTGACTATTAAACCCTGTAATCACACCTGTAACCCTGTACATGTGACTATTAAACCCTGTAATAACACCTGTAACCCTGTACATGTGACTATTAAACCCTGTAATAACACCTGTAACCCTGTACAGGTGACTATTAAACCCTGTAATAACACCTGCAACCCTGTACATGTGACTATTAAACACTGTACCCTGTAATAACACCTGCAACCCTGTACATGTGACTATTACAATGTAATAACACCTGTAACCCTGTACATGTGACTATTAAACCCTGTAATAACACCTGTAACCCTGTACATGTGACTATTAAACACTGTACCCTGTCATAACACCTGTAACCCTGTACATGTGACTATTAAACACTGTAATCACACCTGCTACCGTGTACATGTGACTATTAAACACTGTAATAACACCTGTAACCCTGTACATGTGACTATTAAACACTGTACCCTGTCATAACACCTGTAACCCTGTACATGTGACTATTAAACACTGTACCCTGTAATAACACCTGCAACCCTGTACATGTGACTATTACAATGTAATAACACCTGTAACCCTGTACATGTGACTATTAAACCCTGTAATAACACCTGTAACCCTGTACATGTGACTATTAAACCCTGTAATAACACCTGTAACCCTGTACATGTGAGTATTAAACCCTGTAATAACACCTGCAACCCTGTACAGGTGACTATTACAATGTAATAACACCTGTAACCCTGTACATGTGACTATTAAACCCTGTAATAACACCTGTAACCCTGTACATGTGACTATTAAACCCTGTAATAACACCTGTAACCCTGTACATGTGACTATTAAACCCTGTAATAACACCTGTAACCCTGTACATGTGACTATTAAACCCTGTAATAACACCTGTAACCCTGTACATGTGACTATTAAACACTGTACCCTGTAATAACACCTGCAACCCTGTACAGGTGACTATTATACTCTTTAATCTGAATAATACAATAAGTACACCAACCCCACTCAAGATTTTAGCAGACGCTTTCATCCAGAGCATACATTTTCGTACTGGTCCCTCATGACAATCGAACCCACACACCTGGCATTGCAAGCGCCATGCTATAATGGTTCTATACATGCATATCTAACACTTGTGAAATTGTTAAATATTATTTGTTAAATATTACTGCACTGTTGGAGCTAGAAACACAAGCATTTCGCTACACCCGCAATAACATCTACTAAACATGTGTATGCGACCAATAACATTTGATTTATAGATGGTTCTGTAGGTGGTCCTAAGGGCTGTTCTGCTGGATAGAGCGTTGGATCTGCCTCTTCATCCACTTGTCTCGCCTCTGTGTTCTCTTCCCTTTATTCTTCTTCTTCTTCGCTCCCCGGCTGGAGGCGGGGTTAGCTGGCCCTACCTTCCCCTTACTTGGTTTTGGCGTCCCTGGTTCTCCAGCCCCGCCCTTCCTTGCCTGGGAGGACAGGAGAGAGGAGAGAGTAACTGCTATGGGAGCTGCTGGGGGCAGACTAGCTGTATGAGAGGGTGTGTTGTATGAGAGGGGTGTGTTATGACAGACATGTTAGGGTGTGTTAGAGGGTGTTACCCTGAAGGCCTGTAGCAGCACAACAGAAAACTCTGAGGGTGAATAGAATGTTTCAGATTCCATCTTTCCACCATGATGATACCCTTCCTGCTGTTGAGTTCTACAGCTACTTATTAAAGCAACTTTTTGGGCGACCTGACCAAATTCACAGAAATGTCAGTAATAGTTTTGATATTCTTATTGAAAGGGAGTCTAAGAATGGGTTGATCTGTTCTATGTGCGCTATTTCAATGCACTCGTTCTTAAGTTTTGTTTTTCCGTATTTTATTTTCGGCTTTTGGTCGAAGGTCCAGGAATGACAGAAGAATTGAAACATTTACCTGGAGCTAGCTCTGCAGATAGTACTGCTGGGTAATCTAAAAAGTCAGTCAATTTCACTCTAAGCAAAAATGTTTTTTAAAATTTACAATCTGTAGAAACTACAAGAATAGAAAGGTTCAGAACTTGTGTGAAACATCACAGCAGAGTTGAAAAATATGACAAATAGAAATAAAAACTGGGAGGTGTTGAGGGTAGCTGAAGGATGGGACTACAAACAAACGATAACTATTGTAAAATATACTGTGTATACATAGGCTTCTACTTCCAGCTTATACATACTAAGAGTTGTTGTCCATTAGTTTACTAAATGGTACGGTTAGGGGAAAATAATAAAGGAAATTATTCATAATATATATTTTAAGGGGATTGGAAATGCAAACAATTACATTGATGGAAGCCACAATCTATATGCAATGTTAAAGTTGATCCACCCCCTACATTTTTTTGAACAAACATTCTCTACACTATACTTGCTTGCTGTCACAAACTGAAAGTAGGCGAACTATTCGAATTTTAGCAACCAGGAAACATATATATTTTTCCCATTAATATTTCAAAAGCTAGTAACAATAAAGTAAAAGTATAGTATTCAGAGCCCTTGACTTTTTCCACATTTTGTTACGTTACAGCCTTATTCTACAATGGATTAAATTGTCCCCCCCCCCACAATCTACACACAATACCCCCTAATGACATCACAATACCCCCTAATGACATCACAATACCCCCTAATGACATCACAATACCCCCTAATGACAAAGCAAAAACAGGTATTTAGAAATGTTTGCAAATGTATAAAAATAAAAAAAAATTGAATATTACATTTACATAAGTATTCAGACTCTTTACTCAGTACTTTGTTGAAGCACCTTTGGCAGCGATTACAGCCTTGAGTCTTGGGTATTTGTATTTATTATGGATCCTCATCAAGCCAGCAGCTTCTCTTCCCGCAAAATGAAGGCAGTTATACCATTTAAAAAACATTAAAATACATTCACAGATGTCACAACACACGGTGTGCCCTCATGCCCCTACTCCACCACATATCTACAGTACAAAATCTCTGTGTACGTGTGTGTAGAGTGCGTATGTTATCGTGTGTGTCTATGCCAATGTTTGTGCTGCCTCACAGTCCCCGCTGTTCCATAAGGTATATTTTTATCTGTTTTTTAAATATAATATTACTGCTGCATCAGGTACTTGATGTGGAATAGAGTTCCATGTAGTCATGGCTCTATGTAGTACTGTGGAATAGAGTTCCATGTAGTCATGGCTCTATGTAGTACTGTGGAATAGAGTTCCATGTAGTCATGGCTCTATGTAGTACTGTGGAATAGAGTTCCATGTAGTCATGTTTCTATGTAGTACTGTGGAATAGAGTTCCATGTAGTCATGGCTCTATGTAGTACTGTGGAATAGAGTTCCATGTAGTCATGTTTCTATGTAGTACTGTGGAATAGAGTTCCATGTAGTCATGGCTCTATGTAGTACTGTGGAATAGAGTTCCATGTAGTCATGGCTCTATGTAGTACTGTGGAATAGAGTTCCATGTAGTCAGGGCTCTATGTAGTACTGTGGAATAGAGTTCCATGTAGTCATGGCTCTATGTAGTACTGTGGAATAGAGTTCCATGTAGTCATGGCTCTATGTAGTACTGTGGAATAGAGTTCCATGTAGTCATGGCTCTATGTAGTACTGTGGAATAGAGTTCCATGTAGTCATGGCTCTATGTAGTACTGTGGAATAGAGTTCCATGTAGTCATGGCTCTATGTAGTACTGTGGAATAGAGTTCCATGTAGTCATGTTTCTATGTAGTACTGTGGAATAGAGTTCCATGTAGTCATGGCTCTATGTAGTACTGTGGAATAGAGTTCCATGTAGTCATGTTTCTATGTAGTACTGTGGAATAGAGTTCCATGTAGTCATGGCTCTATGTAGTACTGTGGAATCGAGTTCCATGTAGTCATGGCTCTATGTAGTACTGTGGAATAGAGTTCCATGTAGTCAGGGCTCTATGTAGTACTGTGGAATAGAGTTCCATGTAGTCATGGCTCTATGTAGTACTGTGGAATAGAGTTCCATGTAGTCATGGCTCTATGTAGTACTGTGGAATAGAGTTCCATGTAGTCATGGCTCTATGTAGTACTGTGGAATAGAGTTCCATGTAGTCATGGCTCTATGTAGTACTGTGGAATAGAGTTCCATGCAGTCATGTCTCTATGTAGTACTGTGGAATAGAGTTCCATGTAGTCATGTCTCTATGTAGTACTGTGGAATAGAGTTCCATGTAGTCATGGCTCTATGTAGTACTGTGGAATAGAGTTCCATGTAGTCATGGCTCTATGTAGTACTGTGGAATAGAGTTCCATGTAGTCATGGCTCTATGTAGTACTGTGGAATAGAGTTCCATGTAGTCATGGCTCTATGTAGTACTGTGGAATAGAGTTCCATGTAGTCATGGCTCTATGTAGTACTGTGGAATAGAGTTCCATGTAGTCATGGCTCTATGTAGTACTGTGGAATAGAGTTCCATGTAGTCAGGGCTCTATGTAGTACTGTGGAATAGAGTTCCATGTAGTCATGGCTCTATGTAGTACTGTGGAATAGAGTTCCATGTAGTCATGGCTCTATGTAGTACTGTGGAATAGAGTTCCATGTAGTCATGGCTCTATGTAGTACTGTGGAATAGAGTTCCATGTAGTCATGGCTCTATGTAGTACTGTGGAATAGAGTTCCATGTAGTCATGGCTCTATGTAGTACTGTGGAATAGAGTTCCATGTAGTCATGTTTCTATGTAGTACTGTGGAATAGAGTTCCATGTAGTCATGGCTCTATGTAGTACTGTGGAATAGAGTTCCATGTAGTCATGTTTCTATGTAGTACTGTGGAATAGAGTTCCATGTAGTCATGGCTCTATGTAGTACTGTGGAATCGAGTTCCATGTAGTCATGGCTCTATGTAGTACTGTGGAATAGAGTTCCATGTAGTCAGGGCTCTATGTAGTACTGTGGAATAGAGTTCCATGTAGTCATGGCTCTATGTAGTACTGTGGAATAGAGTTCCATGTAGTCATGGCTCTATGTAGTACTGTGGAATAGAGTTCCATGTAGTCATGGCTCTATGTAGTACTGTGGAATAGAGTTCCATGTAGTCATGGCTCTATGTAGTACTGTGGAATAGAGTTCCATGCAGTCATGTCTCTATGTAGTACTGTGGAATAGAGTTCCATGTAGTCATGTCTCTATGTAGTACTGTGGAATAGAGTTCCATGTAGTCATGGCTCTATGTAGTACTGTGGAATAGAGTTCCATGTAGTCATGGCTCTATGTAGTACTGTGGAATAGAGTTCCATGTAGTCATGGCTCTATGTAGTACTGTGGAATAGAGTTCCATGTAGTCATGGCTCTATGTAGTACTGTGGAATAGAGTTCCATGTAGTCATGGCTCTATGTAGTACTGTGGAATAGAGTTCCATGTAGTCATGGCTCTATGTAGTACTGTGGAATAGAGTTCCATGTAGTCATGGCTCTATGTAGTACTGTGGAATAGAGTTCCAAGCAGTTATGTCTCTATGTAGTACTGTGGAATAGAGTTCCATGTAGTCATGGCTCTATGTAGTACTGTGGAATAGAGTTCCATGTAGTCATGGCTCTATGTAGTACTGTGGAATAGAGTTCCATGCAGTCATGTCTCTATGTAGTACTGTGGAATAGAGTTCCATGTAGTCATGGCTCTATGTTGTACTGTGGAATAGAGTTCCATGCAGTCATGGCTCTATGTAGTACTGTGGAATAGAGTTCCATGTAGTCATGGCTCTATGTAGTACTGTGGAATAGAGTTCCATGCAGTCATGTCTCTATGTAGTACTGTGGAATAGAGTTCCATGTAGTCATGTCTCTATGTAGTACTGTGGAATAGAGTTCCATGTAGTCATGGCTCTATGTAGTACTGTGGAATAGAGTTCCATGTAGTCATGGCTCTATGTAGTACTGTGGAATAGAGTTCCATGTAGTCATGGCTCTATGTAGTACTGTGGAATAGAGTTCCATGTAGTCATGGCTCTATGTAGTACTGTGGAATAGAGTTCCATGTAGTCATGGCTCTATGTAGTACTGTGGAATAGAGTTCCATGTAGTCATGGCTCTATGTAGTACTGTGGAATAGAGTTCCATGTAGTCATGGCTCTATGTAGTACTGTGGAATAGAGTTCCATGCAGTCATGTCTCTATGTAGTACTGTGGAATAGAGTTCCATGTAGTCATGGCTCTATGTAGTACTGTGGAATAGAGTTCCATGTAGTCATGGCTCTATGTAGTACTGTGGAATAGAGTTCCATGCAGTCATGTCTCTATGTAGTACTGTGGAATAGAGTTCCATGTAGTCATGGCTCTGTTGTACTGTGGAATAGAGTTCCATGCAGTCATGGCTCTATGTAGTACTGTGTGCCTTCCATAGCCTGTTCTGGACTTGGGGACTGTGAAGAGACCTCTGGTGACATGTCTTGTGGGGTATGCATGGGTGTCTGAGCTGTGCGTCAGTAGTTCAAACAGACAGCTCGGTGAATTCAACATGTCAATACCTCTCATAAATACAAGTAGTGATGAACTCAATCTCTCTTCCACTTTGAGCCAGGAGAGATTGACATGCATATTATTAATATTAGTTATCTGTGTACTGTACATCCAAGGGCTTTATTATGGACAGACTTTTCCCCATTTTAGCTATTGTTGTATCAATATGTTTTTACCATGACAGTTTACAATCCAGGGTTACTCCAAGCAGCTTAGTCACCTCAACTTGCTCAATTTTCACATTACTTATTACAAGAATTAGTTAACGACTTGTCCCAAATACAATGCTGTTAGTTTTAGAAAAATGTAGGATTAACATTCCTTGCCACCCACTCTGAAACTAACTGCAGCTCTTTGTTAATTAAGTGTTGCAGTCATTTCAGTTGCTGTAGTAGCTGACGTATAAATCAGTCATTCGCTAACATAGACACACTGGCTTTACTCAAAGCGAGTGGCATGTTATTAGTAAAGATTGAAAAAAGTAAGGGGCCTGGACAACTGCCCTGGGGCATTCTAGATTCTATCTGGATTATGTTGGAGAAGATTCCATTAAAGAACAACCTCTGTGTTCTGTTAGACAGGTAACACTATCCACAATTTAGCAGGTGGTGTAAAGCCATAACACATATGTTTTTCCAGCAGCAGACTATGATTGATAATCAAAAGCCGCACTTCAGTCTAACAAAAAAGACCCCAGAATCTTATCATCAAGCCAATCATCAGTCATTTGTGTAAGTGCTACACTTGTTCTTCCCTATATGGATGCTGAAAGTTTGTTGTCAATTTGTTTACAGTAAAATAGCATTGTATCAGGTCAAACTATTTTTTCAAAAAGTTTACTAAGGGTTGGTAACAGGCTGATTGGTCGGCTTTTTGAGCCAGTAAAAGGGGCTTTACTATTTTTAGGTAGCGGAATTACTTTTGCTTCCCTCCAAGCCTGGGGGCATGCACTTTCTAGTAGGCTTAAATTGACAATATGGCAAATAAAAGTGGCAATTTCATCCATTATTATCCTCAGTAATTTTCCATCCAAGTAGTCAGACCCCGGTGGCTTGTCATTATTGATAGACAACAACAAAATCACCTCTTTCACTCACTTTACGGAATTCAAAATTACAATTCTTGTCTTTAATAATTTGGTCAAACATAATTGGATGTGTAGTGTCAGCATTTGTTGCTGGCTTGTCATGCCTAAGTTTGCTTATCTTGCCAATGAAAAACAAATTAAAGTAGTTAGGAATATCAGTTGGTTTTGTGATGAATGAGCCATCTGATTCAATTAATGATGGAGCTGAGTTTGCCTTTTTCCCCAAAATGCCATTTAAGGGGCTCCAAAGCTTTTTACTGTCATTCTTCATATACTTTCTTTCTTTCATAGTGTAGTTTCTTATTTTCATTCAGTTTAGTCGCATGATTTCTCAATTTGCAATAATTTTGCCAATCGGTTGTGCAGACTTATTTGCCATTCATTTTGCCTCATCCCTCTCCATACAATTTTTCAAATCCTCCTCAATCCACAGGAATTTAACAGTTTTTACAGTCATTTTCGTGCATGCTTATTAGTAACTGGAATAAGCAATTACATAAATGTGTCCAGTGCAGCATCTGTTTGCTCCTCATTACACACCATGGACCAATGCATTCTTCACATCAACAACAGGAATCACCACAAAACTTCTTATATTACCTCTTATACACTATATTTGATCCAGCCTTAAAATGTTGTTTTTCAAGATATGGTTACTATATTATGATCACTACATCCGATGGATCTGTATACTGCTTTCAAGCAAATTTCTGCAGCATTAGTAAAGATGTGATCAATACATTTAATTCCTCTCTGCGCTTTTAACGGACCTCTGAGACTATCACAGTGCAGGTGCATTTATACGGAGACTTGATTACACACAGGTGGATTGTATCATTAGTCATTTAGGTCAACATTGGATCATTCAGAGATCCTCACTGAACTTCTGGAGAGAGTTTGCTGCACTGAAAGTAAAGGGGCTGAATAATTTTGCACGCCCAATTTTTAAGTTTTTGATTTGTTAAAAAAGTTTTAAATATCCAATAAATGTCGTTCCACTTCATGATTGTGTCCCACTTGTTGATTCTTCACAAAAAAATACAGTTTTATATCTTTATGTTTGAAGCCTGAAATGTGGCAAAAGGTCGCAAAGTTCAAGGGGGCCGAATACTTTCGCAAGGCACTGTATATACATACACCTGTTCTGAAAGGCCCCAGAGTCTGGGGCACAACCAAGCAAGCGGCACCATGAAGACAAAAGGAGCTCTCCAAACAGGTCAGGGATGAAGTTGTGGAGAAGTACAGATGAGGGTTGGGTTATAAAAAAATATCCAAAACTTTCAACATCCCACGGAGCACCATTAAATCCATTATTTAAAAAATGGAAAGAATTTGGCACCACAGCAAACCTGCCAAGAGAGGGCCGCCCACCAAAACTCATGGACCAGGCAAGGAGGGCATTAATCAGAGAGGCAACAAAGATACCCCTGAAGGAGCTGCAAAGCTCCACAACGGAGATTGGAGAATCTGTCCATAGGACCACTTTAAGCCATACACTCCACAGAGCTGGGCTTAACGGAAGAGTGGCCAGAAAAAAGCAATTGCAAACAATGAAATAAGCAAACACGTTTGCTGCTCGTCAAAGAGCATGTGAGAGACTCCCCAAACATATGGAAGAAGGTACTCTGGTCAGATGAGACAAAAATTTAGCTTTTTGGTCATCAAGGAAAATGCTATGTCTGGCTCAAACCCAACACCTCTCATCACCCCAATAATACCATCCCCACAGTGAAGCATGGTGGTGGCAGCATCATGCTGTGGGGATGTTGTTCATCGGCAGGGACTGGGACACTGGTCAGAATTGAAGGATGGCGCTAAATACAAGGATATTCTTGAGGGAAACCTGTTTCAGCCTTCCAGAGATTTGAGAATGGGACCTTCACCTTCCAGCAGGACAATGACCCTAAGCATACTGCTAAAGCAACACTCAAGTGGTTTAAAGGGAAACATTTAAATGTCTTGGAATGGCCTAATCAAAGCCCAAACCTCAATCCAATTGACAATCTGTGGTATGACTTAAAGATTGCTGTACACCAGCGGAACCCATCCAACTTGATGGAGCCGGAGCAGTTTGCCTTGAAGAATGGGCAAAAATCCCAGTGGCTAGTTGTGCCAAGCTTATAGAGACATACCCCAAGAGACTTGCAGCTGTAATTGCTGCAAAAGGTACATAGTATTGACTTTGAGGGGGTGAATAGTTATGCACACTCAAGTTTTTCATTATTTCTTGTTTGTTTCACAATAAAAAATATTTAGCATCTTCAAAGTGGTAGGCATGTTGTGTAAATCAAATGATACAATCCCCCCCAAAATCTATTTTAATTCCAGATTGTAAGGCAACAAAATAGGAAAAATACCAAGGGGTGAATACTTTCGCAAGCCACTGTATCTAGACCTTATTGCATGGAACTTCCTTTCATCTCAAATAAACAGCGAACCTGGTTTCAAAAAACAGATAAAGCAACACCTCGCGGCACAACACCTCTCCCCTGTTTGACCTAGATAGTTTGTGTGTATGCATTGATATGTAGGCTACGTTTGCCTTTTAAAAAATGTATGTAGTTCTGTTCTTGTCTAATGATGTTCTGTATTATTTATTTATTTATTTCACCAGGTAGGCTAGTTGAGAACAAGTTCTCATTTACAACTGTGACCTGGCCAAGATAAAGCAAAGCAGTGCGACACAAACAACACAGAGTTACACATGGAATAAACAAACACACAGTCAATAACGCAATATAATTTTTTTTTAAAGTCTATGTACAGTGTGTGCAAAGGAGGTAAGGCAATAAATAGGCCATAGTGGCGAAATAATTACAATTTAGCAATTTAAACACTGGAGTGATAGATGTGCAGAAGATGAATGTGCAAGTAGAGATACTGGGGTGCAAAGGAGTTTTTTTTATGTCATTCTGTATTATGTGTCATGACGTTGGCCTCTTTGGGTATAGCAAGCCCATCCCCCTCTCCCTGCCTCCCCCTTGCCTCCTTCAACTAGGCTGCTGTGGTCAGAGGTCGTAAATTCCTGAGAAGACCTCATGGACACACAGTTATAGAGAGTCGTTTTTCATGGAGAACAAAGGAAATCCTTCCACCTCACAGAACTTGAGGTACGAACAAATTTCACGTTCTGGAGAAAGTATAAAAGATCGGCGAAGAATCCAGCTACGAACTGGTCCGTTTTTCAAAACTTGAGAAAGCTCATGGGAGACGGTGTGGCCACATTACCATAACGCTGTTTATATAATAGCCCCAGATATAAGGTTTACATCTAATTGTTGTATAAGATGAATGAGTGAGTATGATACTGTTCACACAATTTTACAATGTGATTTTGGACTGTTTAATGAAGGAAAACTCAAAAAGGGAATTGGATTTGAACTAAATCAGAGGACCGCCCCTGAGCCCAGTTAGGGTCAGACATCCTGGGACAGCCCTTTTCTGCCATTCTGAATAAAACCCAACTTTGAGAAATTATCACCAGACTAAGCTTACCTCAATTACGAGATGGCTAAAGGTTGCAGACCATGTTTTTCTCCATTAGGAGGACAAAGGTTGTAGACCTGAATCTTTTAACCATACCACGTGGTTAAACTCTTAGACTATCGATAACGACAGAATAAGAACAAGTCTTTGATATTGATTACTAGTCTGCAGCTAGGAATTCGGTATCATTGAACGCGAAGAACGACAACTGCCGAAACATCCATTCTATAACAAATTAATGAATGTCATTTTGAACTATCCCCTCTAACCACAACCGAGAGAGAGAGGGAGGTAGAGAGACGGACAATTCTACCAAAGACACAAACTTTTCACCAGCGATCAAGACGACACACTGAGCGTAATATATATATTGATTGCAATTGTTCCCGAATGAGTGAGCGTTCTTGTGTAAAGGATTAGCATTTCAATTGTTATAATCATTAACTGTAGTGACTTTAGTCGACCCCCACTCCCCCTCTTGTCTAACAAGCCACCATGCCGGTTCAGCCACTAGGGCACATTCTCCTATCATTTCATGTAACCATATTTATCATGTTTGTTTGTTTATGCATTTCTGTGAATTACTTAGTAATAAATAAATGATTTAAGACAATTGATGTATGGATGACTCATAGTGAAGACTGGGTTCGTGCAGATAACCAACAATTTACGACGTTTGGAATGAGACTAACAGTAAATAATTCATTAATTCGAAGACTAATTGATCAGATAAAATATCTGAAAAGTTATTTTAGGAACTGTTAACTTTGTAATCTGAATATTTTTCCTAGGTGCCCCGACTTCCTAGTTAATTTGTTTTTGCAACAGCTAATGGGGATCCTAATAAAATACCAAATCTCTGCAGCATTCCACCAATCAGGCCTTTATGCTAAAGTGGAAAGATGGAAGTCACTCCTTAGTAAAAGGAGCATGACAGCCCACTTGGATTTTTCCGTAAAGGTACCTAAAGACTCTCTGGTCTAATGAAACCAAGATTGAACTCTTTGGACTGAATGTCAAGTGTCACGTCTGTAGGAAACCTGACACCATGAAGCATGGTGGTGGCTGCATCATTCTGTGGGGATGTTTTTCAGTGGCAGGGATTGGGAGACTAGTCTAGTTCATCTTCCAACTGGACAATGACTCTAAGCACACAGCCAAGACAACGCAGTGGCTTCGAGGCAAGTATCAATGTCCATGAGTGGCCCAGTAAAAGCCTGGATCGGATCCAACATCTCTGGAGAGACCTGAAAACAGCTGTGCAGCGAAGCTCCCCATCCAACCTGACAAAGCTTGAGAGGATTTGCAGAGAAGAATGGGAAAACTCTGCATATAAAGGTGTGCCAAGCTAGTAGCGTCACACCCAAGAAGACTTGTAATCACTGCCAAAAGGTGCTTCAACAAAGTACTAAGTAAAGGGTCTGAACAGTACCAGTCAAAAGTTTGGACACACCTACTCATTCAAGGGGTTTCCTTTACTTTGGCAATTTTCTAATAATAGTAGTGAAGACATCAAAACTATAAAATAACACATACATCATGTGTTAAACAAATCAAAATATATTTTAGATTCTTCAAATTAGCCATCCTTTGCCTTGATGGCAGCTTTGCACACTCTCGGCATTCACTCAACCAGCTTCACCTGGAATGCTTTTCCAACAGTCTTGAAGGAGTTTCCACATATGCTGAGCACTTGTTGGCTGTTTTTCCTTCATCCTGCGGTCCAAACAAACACTCTCATCCCAAACAATCTCAATTGGGTTGAGGTCGGGTGATTGTGGAGGCCAGGTCATCTGATGCAGCACTCAATCACTCTCCTTCTTGGTCAAATAGCCCTTACACAGCCTGGAGGTGTGTTGGGTTATTTTCCTGTTGAAAAACAAATGATGACCCCACTAAACCCAAAACAGATGAGATGGTATTGTTGCAGAATGCTGTGGTAGCCATGCTGGTTAAGTGTGCCTTGACTTCTAAATAAATCACTGACAGTGTCACCAGCAAAGCACCCCCACAACTTTTCCATGCTCACAGTGGGAACCACACATGCAGAGATCATCCGCTCACCTACTCTGCGTCTCACAAAGAGACAGCGGTTGGAACCAAAAATCTGACATTTGGATTCATCAGACCAATGGATTGTTTTCTACCGGTCTAATGTTTCTTGGCCCAAGCAAGTCTCTTCTTATTATTGGTGTCCTTTACTGCAAAGTGGTTTCTTTGCAGTAACTCATGCAGTCTCCTCTGAACAGTTGATGTTGAGATGTGTTTGTTACTTGAACTCTGAAGCATTTATTTGGGCTGCAATTTCTGAGGCTGGTAACTCTAATGAACTTATCCTCTGCAGCAGAGGTAACTCTGGGTCTTCCTTTCCTGTGGCAGTCCTCATGAGAGACAGTTTTATCATAGCACTTGATGGTTTTTGCAACTGCACTCAAAGTTCTTAAAGTAATGATGGACTGTCGTTTCCCTTTGCTTATTTGAGCTGTTCTTGCCATAATATGGACTTGGTCTTTAATAGTGCTATCTTCTGTACAACACCTGATTGGCTCAAACAAATGAAGGAAAGAAATTCCACAAATGAACTTTTAACAAGGCACACCTGTTAATTGAAATGCATTCCAGGTGACTAACTCATAAAGCTGGTTGAGAGAATGCCAAGAATGTGCAAAGGGTGACTACTTCGAAGAATCAAAAATCTAAAATATATTTGATTTGTTTGATTTGTTTAACTTTGAACTTTTTTTTCATTTTTGGATGAATAGCGTGCCCAGAGTGAACTGCCTCCTACTCTGTCCCAGATGCTAATATATGCATATTATTATTCGTACTGGATAAAAAAACACTCTGAAGTTTCTAAAACTGTTTGAATGATGTCTGGGTATAACAGAACTCATATGAGTAATGTTGACTACTCAATATGGCGGGTATCATTTTGGCTGCTTTGTTGTCTAAAGGCTGTACTCAGATTATTGCATGGCAACGCTCTGACACAGCGGTTGCATTAAGGAGAAGTTTATCTAAAGTTCCATGTATAATAGTCGTATCTTTATCAATGTTTATTATGAGTATTTCTGTAAATTGATGTGGCTCTCTGCAATATCACTGCATGTTTTAGAACTACTGAACGTAACGCGCCAATGTAAACTCAGATTTGTTGAAAAAAATATGAACTTTATCAAACATTATTATTGTGTAACATGAAGTGTCATCTGATGAAGATTTCAGTGTCATCTGATTTTATCTCTATTTCTGCTTTTTGTGACTCCTCTCTTTGGCTGGAAAAAATAGCTGTGTTTTTCTGTGGCTTGGTGGTTTGTGGTGCTTTCACTGTAAATTATTTTTGAAATCAGACACTGTGGCTAGATTAACGAGAATTGTATCTTTAAAATGGTGTAAAATACTTGTATGCTTGAGGTATTGTAATTATGAGATTTTTGTTGTTTTGAATTTGGCGCACAGCACTTTCACTAGCTGTTGCGGGACGGAACCCCAGTCCTAGACAGGTTAACCTCACTAGGGGACGTGGGACGGTAGCGTCCCACCTGGCCAACATCCAGTGAAATTGCAGAGTGCCAAATTCAAAAACAGAAGTACTTATTATAAAAATTCATAAAACATACAAGTGTTATACATCGGTTTAAAGATTAACTTGTTGTTAATCCAACCATGGTGTCAGATTTCAAAAAGGCTTTACAGCAAAAGCATACCATGCGATTATCTGAGAACAGCGCCCAGCAGACAAATCATTACAAACAGTTACCAGCCAAGTAGAGGAGTTACACAAGTCAGAAATAGCAATAAAATGAATCACTTACCTTTGATGATCTTCATATGGTTGCACTCACAAGACTCCCATTTACTCAATAAATGTTTGTTTTGTTTGATAAAGTCCCTCTTTATATAAAAAAAACGTGTTGTGTTCACTAATCCACAGGCTCAAACACAGTCACAACAGGCAGACGAAAAATCTAAATAGTATCCGTAAAGTTCGTAGAAACATGTCAAATGATGTTTATAATCAATCCTCAGGTTGTTTTTAGCCTAAATAATCGATAATATTTCAACCGGACAATAACATCGTCATAATAAAAGGTAAACAAGAAAGGCACTCTCTCGGTCGCACGCATGAAAAATCTCTGGGACACTGTAGGGTCCACTCATTGAGTGGTCTTACTCTCTCATTTTTCAGAATAAAAACAGTCTAAAGACTGTTTACATATAATGGAGGCCATAGGAAGTGCAATTTGAGTCCTAAGTCAATGGATACTGTAATGGCATTCAATAGAAAACTACAAACATAAAAAAATCCCACTTCTTGGATGGATTTTTCTCAGGTTTTCACCTGCCAAATCAGTTCTGTTATACTCACAGACATTAAAGTTTACAAAACTGTTCAAATAGTGTTTTCTATCCAAATCTACCAATTATATGCATATCCTAGCTTCTGGGCCTGAGTAGCAGGCAGTTTACTTTGGGCACCCTTTTCATCCGGAGGTGAAAATGGTGCCCCCTACCCTAGTGAAGTTAACACTTTTTTGGTTACTTCATAGTTTTGATGTCTTTGCTATTATTCGACAATGTAGAAAACAGTAAAAATAAAGGAAAAACCCTGGAATGAGTAGGTGTGTCAACTTTTGACTGGTGCTGTATGCAAATGTGATCGTTTTTTATTTGTAATACATTATACATTTTTTATTTGCAACAATTTCAAAAAATCTGTTTTTGCTTTGTCATTATGGGGTATTGTGTGTAGTTGGATTAAATAGTTTTTTCCCTCATCAATCTTAGACTAAGGCTGTAGCGTAACAAAATGTGAAACGAGTCAAGGGGTCTGAATAGTTTCCGAATGCACTGTGTTGCCATTTTGACGATTCTATTTGTATACTGATTCGTTACTGTGATTTTATTGCAATTTGATGTTCCAAACATATTGCTCATTCCTCCTCTCCCCTGTAACTATTCCCCAGGTCATTGCTCTAAATGAGACTGTGTTCTCAGTCAACTCACCTGGTGAAATAAGGGTTCAATAAAATAAAATAAAAATATGTCTGTTGAAGAGAGACAGAGCATATTGATCAGTCATGGAAATAAGTGCCAAAAACATGTTGGCTCACTATTTAAAAAGAAGCTGGAGAACAAGCTATAGGGTTAGGGTTTGGGTTGGGGTTAGGGTTAAGCTATAGGATGACATGTTTTTTTAATTTGTATTAATTGATACTTGGTATTGGTATAATATTGCGATATGTAACATTTTTTCCCCCTCTCACATCTGTTGTACCTTCTGTCTATGCGGCAGGTCTGGTTGGGGGTTAAGATTAGGGGTTAAGGTTACCTCGTGTTGCTTGCAAGTCTGTTTAGGGGTTAAGATTACCTTGTGTTGCTGCAGGTCTGGTTAGGGGTTAAGATTACCTTGTGTTGCTGCAGGTCTGGTTAGGGGTTAAGATTAGGGGTTAAGGTTACCTTGTGTTGCTGCAGGTCTGGTTAGGGGTTAAGATTAGGGGTTAAGGTTACCTTGTATTGCTGCAGGTCTGGTTAGGGGTTAAGATTAAGGGTTAAGGTTACCTTGTGTTGCTGCAGGTCTGGTTAGGGGTTAAGATTACCTTGTGTTGCTGCAGGTCTGGTTAGGGGTTAAGATTAAGGGTTAAGGTTACCTTGTGTTGCTGCAGGTCTGGTTAGTGGTTAAGATTACCTTGTGTTGCTGCAGGTCTGGTTAGGGGTTAAGATTAAGGGTTAAGGTTACCTTGTGTTGCTGCAGGTCTGGTTAGTGGTTAAGGTTACCTTGTGTTGTTGCAGGTCTGGAGGGGGGAAGGTACAGGGTGGCCGGCTGTGTTTCTGGTGGAAGGGTAGGACCAGCGTGGGGTCTAGCGGTACCCAGGGTACAGGGCCGAGGGCAGAGGGAGGGGGCACGCTGCTATGGGTCTGGTGCAGGTTATAGGCCTCTCGGACAATCCTCCGCCCCTCCGCCGCCTTGAAGATGGTTACGAAGGGCTCCCCTGCCTTATGACCAATCAGATAGTGACCCTCAGATAACCTATTAGACACACAGATCAGATAGTGGCCCTCAGATAACCTAAAGACACAATTGTGTGAGGGGTAGGAATGGGAGGATTTCTCCATTCCCTTTTCAGGCCGTTGTATTGGGCAGTTGAATGGTGAGAAATGCCTCAGTCCCTAAAGCAAAAACTTTACAGTACAGGGCATCAATAAGCTGCTCCCAAACATTTTTAACAGCACCAGGAAAGTGAGGCCATGATAGTTCATGTGGGATTCAAAGACATTATGAAGGGCAGCTCGGAACAGCTGAAGATGTATTTTAAAGAACTGATTGGGTCTGTGCTTGACACCCACAAATGCCCCATAATATCGGTCCCTCTGCCCTCCCTAAATCGTGGTATTGAACGGTTCAGCAGACTTTCAGCCCTCCATAACTGACTACCAGACTATTACAGCTCTGTGGGTGTGACATTTATTGACAATTCTGATACCTTCTGGAAACAAAGCTCATTTTCTAAGGAGGATGGGATCCAAACAAATCACTTGGGTTCCTGGATCCTTTCACAGCATTATAGTTCTGCGTTACGACAATGACTTATCAATGACCCAAGCACAGCTCAGTTACTCCCTACCATTGTGTTGCTGAGTTGTCATAATGCTTCAGCAAATGTACAGTGCCTTGCGAAAGTATTCGGCCCCCTTTAACTTTGCGACCTTTTGACACATTTCAGGCTTCAAACATAAAGATATAAAACTGTATTTTTTTGTGAAGAATCAACCATAAGTGGGACACAATCATGAAGTGGAACGACATTTATTGGATATTTCAAACTTTTTTAACAAATCAAAAACTGAAAAATTGGGTGTGCAAAATTATTCAGCCCCTTTACTTTCAGTGCAGCAAACTTTCTCCAGAAGTTCAGTGAGGATCTCTGAATGATCCAATGTTGACCTAAATGACTAATGATGATAAATACAATCCACCTGTGTGTAATCAAGTCTCCGTATAAATGCACCTGCACTGTGATAGTCTCAGAGGTCCGTTAAAAGCGCAGAGAGCATCATGAAGAACAAGGAACACACCAGGCAGGTCCGAGATACTGTTGTGAAGAAGTTTAAAGCCGGATTTGGATACAAAAAGATTTCCCAAGCTTTAAACATCCCAAGGAGCACTGTGCAAGCGATAATATTGAAATGGAAGGAGTATCAGACCACTGCAAATCTACCAAGACCTGGCCGTCCCTCTAAACTTTCAGCTCATACAAGGAGAAGACTGATCAGAGATGCAGCCAAGAGGCCCATGATCACTCTGGATGAACTGCAGAGATCTACAGCTGAGGTGGGAGACTCTGTCCATAGGACAACAATCAGTCGTATATTGCACAAATCTGGCCTTTATGGAAGAGTGGCAAGAAGAAAGCCATTTCTTAAAAATATCCATAAAAAATGTTGTTTAAAGTTTGCCACAAGCCACCTGGGAGACACACCAAACATGTGGAAGAAGGTGCTCTGGTCAGATGAAACCAAAATTGAACTTTTTGGCAACAATGCAAAACGTTATGTTTGGCGTAAAAGCAACACAGCTGAACACACCATCCCCACTGTCAAACATGGTGGTGGCAGCATCATGGTTTGGGCCTGCTTTTCTTCAGCAGGGACAGGGAAGATGGTTAAAATTGATGGGAAGATGGATGGAGCCAAATACAGGACCATTCTGGAAGAAAACCTGATGGAGTCTGCAAAAGACCTGAGACTGGGACGGAGATTTGTCTTCCAACAAGACAATGATCCAAAACATAAAGCAAAATCTACAATGGAATGGTTCAAAAATAAACATATCCAGGTGTTAGAATGGCCAAGTCAAAGTCCAGACCTGAATCCAATCGAGAATCTGTGGAAAGAACTGAAAACTGCTGTTCACAAATGCTCTCCATCCAACCTCACTGAGCTCGAGCTGTTTTGCAAGGAGGAATGGGAAAAAATGTCAGTCTCTCGATGTGCAAAACTGATAGAGACATACCCCAAGCGACTTACAGCTGTAATCGCAGCAAAAGGTGGCGCTACAAAGTATTAACTTAAGGGGGCTGAATAATTTTGCACGCCCAATTTTTAAGTTTTTGATTTGTTAAAAAAGTTTGAAATATCCAATAAATGTTGTTCCACTTCATGATTGTGTCCCACTTGTTGTTGATTCTTCACAAAAAAATACAGTTTTATATCTTTATGTTTGAAGCCTGAAATGTGGCAAAAGGTCGCCAAGTTCAAGGGGGCCGAATACTTTCGCAAGGCACTGTACATTATCCCAGGGGCATTGGAAGATACAATGTAAGTAACCTAATTTATGTCCATCTGAATGCCACTGCTGATCCCATAGCTATTGTATGCAGTAATCAACCTCTTCTCCCTCATCATTCAGTTAGGCCTCATTTAAATTATATTGTGAGGTACATTTTTACTCCTGAACTTATTTAGACTTGCCATAACAAAAGGGTTGAATACTTATTGACTTAAGACAGTTCAGCTTTATTTAGATTTTTTTATTAATTGTAAAAATAAATTTAAAAATCTAATTCCACTTTGACATTATGGGGTATTACTGTGTGTTGGCCAGGAAAACACAATCCCAATTCAACCCATTTTAAATTCAGGCTATAACACAACATTTGGGGGGAAAAGTCAAGGGGTGTGAAGACTTGAGGCACTGTATCATGATATTAATTGAATATTGAAATAATTTCAAATGCCCATCCCTAAAACTACACTAGGTGATGAGGCAGTAAGCGAAAGATCGCTGGTTCCAATACCCGCGACGCCAAGGTGAATAATCTGTTGCTGTGCCCTTGAACAAGTCACTGAACCCTAATTTGCTCCAGGGACACCGTACTACTATGGCTGACCCTGTAAAACCATATATTTCACTGCATCTATCCGGTGTGTGACAAAATAAAATGAATGTTACACAATAAATACACTACAACAAATACACCACCTTTACATCTTTAGCAAGTCAACTCACCAGTAAGAGGAAGTCAACTCACCAGTAAGAGGAAGTCAACTCACCAGTAAGAGGAAGTCAACTCACCCAGTGATCTTCTTCAGCAGATGATGCAGTATGTTGAGGGACTTGGCTGGTCTGCAGGGTAGAGACAGAGGAGAGCGGAGACAGAGGAGAGAAGACAGAGGAGAGAGAAGACCAAGGAGAGAGAAGAGTAGAGTAGAGAGAGATGAGTAGATAGGCGAGAGTAGAGGAGGAAGATTAGAGAGAGTAGAGTAGAGAGGACAGGAGAGAGAGGAGAGACAGAAGATTAGAGAGAGTGGAGAGTAGAGTAGAGGACAGGAGAGAGAGAGGAGAGAGACAAGATTAGAGAGAGAGAAAAGAGGAGACAGGAGAGTAGAGTTGAAGAGGAAACCAGAGTAGAGTAGGAGAGGAGAGAAGAGACAGGAGACAGAAGAGAGTAGAGAGGAGAAAGAGAGAGTAGAGGATAATAGAGGATAAGAGAGAGAGCAGAGTAGAGAGAATAGATCAACATCAGGTTGGACTGAGGACGATAGACATGAGATAATTAATTCTAACATACATCACTGAGGACAGCTAGTGATGATTAGATGCATTTCTGTAGCATGGCTCTCCTGTCCTTAAGGACACTCACTTGAAGTCACAGGAAGCGTTGGGTTTCCAGTTTTCTGGCAGCTTCCTGAGCAGAGCTACCTTTGAAGTGTGGGCGCTGATATGACCTAGAGAGAGAGAGGGAGAAGAGACCCCTCAGCAAGCTGGTCCTGGGGCTCTGTTCACAAACAGACCCCACAGAGCCCCAGGACAGCAACACAATTAGACCCAAGCAAATCATGAGGAAACAAAGAAATAATTACTTGACACATTGGAAATAATTAACAAAAAAACAGAGAAAACTAGAATGCTATTTGGCCCTAAACAGAGAGTACACAGTGGCAGAATACCTGACCACTATGACTGACCTAAACTTAAGGAAAGCTGTGACTATGTACAGACTCAGTGAGCATAGCCTTGCTATTGAGAAAGGCCGCAGTAGGCGGACCTGGCTCTCGAGAAGTCAGGCTCCGTGCACACTGCCCACAAAATTAGGTGGAAACTGAGCTGCACTTCCTAACCTCCTGCCAAATGTATGACCATATTAGATACACATATTACCCTCCTATTAAACAGATCCAAAAATAATTAGAAAAAATCTATTTTGATAAATTCCCATATCTACTGGGTGAATTACCACAGTGTGCCATCACAGCAGCAAGATGTGACCTTTTGCCAGAAGAAAAGGGCAACCAGTGAAGAACAAACACAATTATACATACCAGCCATATTTATATATATATTATACACACACATATATATACATATATATATACACTCCAGGACCTTGAAATACTTCTTACGAAGCCACTCCTTCGTTGCCCGGGCGGTGTGTTTGGGATCATTGTCATGCTGAAAGACCTAGCCACGTTTCATCTTCAGTGCCCTTGCTGATGGAAGCAAGTTTTCACTCAAAATCTCACGATACATGGCCCCATTCATCCTTTCCTTTACACGGATCAGTTGTCCTGGTCCCTTTGCAGAAAAACAGCCCCAAAGCATGATGTTTCCACCCCCATACTTCACAGTAGGTATGGTGTTCTTTGGATGCAACTCAGCATTCTTTGTCCTCCAAACAGGACGAGTTGAGTTTTTACCAAAAGGTTCTATTTTGGTTTGATCTGACCATATGACATTCTCCCAATCTTCTTCTGGATCATCCAAATGCTCTCTAGCAAACTAGACGGGCCTGGACATGTACTGGCTTAAGCAGGGGGACACGTCTGGCACTGCAGGATTTGAGTCCCTGGCGGCGTAGTGTGTTACTGATGGTAGGCTTTGTTACTTTGGTCCCAGCTCTCTGCAGGTCATTCACTAGGTCCCCCAGTGTGGTTCTGGGATTTTTCTCACCGTTCTTGTGATCATTTTGACCCCACGGGGTGAGATCTTGCGTGGAGTCCCAGATCGAGGGAGATTATCAGTGGTCTTGTATGTCTTCCATTTCCTAATAATTGCTCCCACAGTTGATTTCTTCAAACCAAGCTGCTTACCTATTGCAGATTCAGTCTTCCCAGCCTGGTGCAGGTCTACAATTTTGTTTCTGGTGTCCTTTGACAGCTCTTTGGTCTTGGCCATAGTGGAGTTTGGAGTGTGACTGTTTGAGGTTGTGGACATGTGTCTTTTATACTGATAACAAGTTCAAACAGGTGCCATTAATACAGGTAATGAGTGGAGGACAGAGCAGCCTCTTAAAGAAGAAGGTACAGGTCTGTGAGAGCCAGAAATCTTGCTTGTTTGTAGGCGACCAAATACTTATTTTCCACCATAATTTGCAAATAAATTCATTAAAAATCCTACAATGTGATTTTCAGGATTTTTTTTCTCATTTTGTCTGTCATAGTTGAAGTGTACCTGACTAATTAGTGGCTGACTAAATATTTTTTTGCCCCACTGTATAGGGGACAGTGTAGTAGTATCTTACCTATATAGGGGACAGTGCTCTAGTGTAGTAGTATCTTACCTATATAGGGGGCAGTGCTCTAGTGTAGTAGTATCTTACCTATATAGGGGACAGTGCTCTAGTGCAGTAGTATCTTACCTATATATAGGGGACAGTACTCTAGTGTAGTAGTATCTTACCAATATATATAGGGGACAGCGCTGGAGTGTAGTAGTATCTTACCTATATATAAGGGACAGTGTAGTAGTATCTTGCCTATATAGGGGACAGCGCTGGAGTGTAGTAGTAGTTTACCTATATATAGGGGACAGTGTAGTAGTATGTTACCTATATATAGGGGACAGTGTAGTGGTATTTTACCTATAGATAGGGGACAGTGTAGTAGTATTTTACCTATAGATAGGGGACAGCGCTGGAGTGTAGTGTCTTACACTCTTAGTATCTAACAGTGTAGTATCTAATCTATATATAGGGGACAGTGTAGTAGTATCTTACCTATATAGGGGACAGTGCTCTAGTGTAGTAGTATCTTACCTATATAGGGGACAGTGTAGTAGTATCTTACCTATATAGGGGACAGTGCTCTAGTGTAGTAGTATCTTACCTATATATAGGGGACAGTGCTCTAGTGTAGTAGTATCTTACCTATATAGGGGACAGTGTAGTAGTATCTTACCTATATAGGGGACAGTGCTGGAGTATACTAGTATATTACCTATATAGGGGACAGTGCTGGAGTGTAGTAGTGTCTCGGCCCACAGCCGGCAGGCCTCAGTCTTAGTTAGACTCTCCACTCCATAAGAAAGCTGGTACTCCATCTTGGACAGGACATAGACAGGGACCACCTGCAGGACACACACGCAGGTTTACTAAGGGTTTACTCAACACAGTGAACAGCATATACCAGATGTGTGGTACATGTGTACAAAGAAGGAGTATATTAAAAACAAAAAACTGTTTTGGTTGAAATATTAGTTTTTGTCTGAAGCCCGAAAAACACATGAAATTCAAAAGATAATTTGACCTACGCACTAACTAGGCTTTTCAGCAGCTCAACTACTGTCCCTTTATTGATCTACTGTACTGCAACAACAGATGTACTCACACAACAGACTATATTGGGTTCAGACAGGACCTATAGGTTACCATGCTTCCTCTCTACAGGACCTACAGGTTACCATGCTTCCTCTCTACAGGACCTATAGGTTACCATGCTTCCTCTCTACAGGACCTATAGGTTACCATGCTTCCTCTCTACAGGACCTATAGGTTACCATGCTTCCTCTCTACAGGACCTATAGGTTACCATGCTTCCTCTCTACAGGGCCTATAGGTTACCATGCTTCCTCTCTACAGGGCCTATAGGTTACCATGCTTCCTCTCTACAGGACCTATAGGTTACCATGCTTCCTCTCTACAGGACCTATAGGTTACCATGATTCCTCTCTACAGGACCTATAGGTTACCATGATTCCTCTCTACAGGGCCTATAAGTTACCATGCTTCCTCTCTACAGGACCTATAGGTTACCATGATTCCTCTCTACAGGACCTATAGGTTACCTTGATTCCTCTCTACAGGGCCTATAAGTTACCATGCTTCCTCTCTACAGGACCTATAGGTTACCATGCTTCCGCTCTACAGGACCTATAGGTTACCATGATTCCTCTCTATATTCAGATATTAACAAACTATATTGGGTTCAGACAGGACCTATAGGTTACCATGCTTCCTCTCTACAGGACCTATAGGTTACCATGCTTCCTCTCTACAGGACCTATAGGTTACCATGCTTCCTCTCTACAGGGCCTATAGGTTACCATGCTTCCTCTCTACAGGGCCTATAGGTTACCTTGCTTCCTCTCTACAGGGCCTATAGGTTGCCATGCTTCCTCTCTACAGGGCCTATAGGTTACCATGATTCCTCTCTATATTCAGATATTAACAAACTATATTGGGTTCAGACAGGACCTATAGGTTACCATGCTTCCTCTCTACAGGACCTATAGGTTACCATGCTTCCTCTCTACAGGGCCTATAGGTTACCATGCTTCCTCTCTACAGGACCTATAGGTTACCATGCTAGTTCTGGTCTTCACTGATCTCCGTCAGCTCCATCTGGTGTGTATTTCTGGTCTTCACTGATCTCCGTCAGCTCCATCTGTTGTGTATTTCTGGTCTTCACTGATCTCAATCAGCTCCATCTGTGGTGTAGTTCTGGTCTTCACTGATCTCTCTCTCTGTCAGCTCCATCTGTGGAGTAGTTCTGGTCTTCACTGATCTCTCTCTCTGTCAGCTCCATCTGTGGTGTAGTTCTGGTCTTCACTGATCTCCGTCAGCTCCATCTGTTGTGTATTTCTGGTCTTCACTGATCTCAATCAGCTCCATCTGTGGTGTAGTTCTGGTCTTCACTGATCTCCGTCAGCTCCATCTGTTGTGTATTTCTGGTCTTCACTGATCTCAATCAGCTCCATCTGTGGTGTAGTTCTGGTCTTCACTGATCTCTCGCTCTGTCAGCTCCATCTGTGGAGTAGTTCTGGTCTTCACTGATCTCTCTCTCTGTCAGCTCCATCTGTGGTGTAGTTCTGGTCTTCACTGATCTCTCTCTCTGTCAGCTCCATCTGTGGAGTAGTTCTGGTCTTCACTGATCTCCATCAACTCCATCTGTGGTGTAGATCTGGTCTATAGCCATATAGGGGCAGGACTCGGTTGTATCCTGATGGTCGTTGATGTCCTGTCACCACACCTGACCTCCTACTTAAGGTTGTCTCATCGTTGAACAGGCCTACCACCGTTGTGTTGTCAGAAAACTTAGGGAGTACAGGAGGAGGGGACAAAGCACGCACCCCTGAGGGACTCCAGTGTTGAGGATCAGCGTGGCAGATGTGTTGTTGCCTACCCTTACCACCTGGGGGTGGCCTGTCAGGAAGTCCATGATCCAGTTGCAGAGGGAGGGGTTTAGTCCCAGGGTCCTTAGCTTAGTGATGAGCTTTGAGGGCACTATAGTGTTGAATGCTGAGCTGTAGTCAATGAATAGCATTCACACATATCTGTTCCTTTTGTCCAGGTAGGAAAGGGCAGTGTGGAGTGCGATTGAGATTGTGTCATCTGTTGATTTGTTGGGACGGTATGTGAATTGGAGTGGGTCTCGGGTTTCTGGGATGATGGTGTTGTAATGTGAGTAATGACCAGCCTTTCAAAGCACTTCATGGCTACCGACGTGAGTGCTGCGGGGCGGTAGTCATTTAGGCAGGTTACCTTAGAGTAGACGTCCTGGTAATACACCTGGCCCTGCAGCCTTGTGAATGTTGACCTGTTTAAAGGTCTTACTCACATCGGCTACAGAGAGCATTATCACACAGTCGTCCGTAACAGCTGGTGCTCTAATGCATGCTTCCTTGTTGCTTTCCTCGAAACGAGCTTTCCCGAAACGGGATTTCTTATAGGCGTCCGGATTAGCTCCTTGAAAGCGGCAGCTCTAGCCTTTAGCTCAGTGTGAATGTTGCCTGTAATCCATGGCTTCTGGTTGGGGTATGTACGTATGGTCACCGTGGGGACGACGTCATCGATGCACTTATTGATGAAGCCAATGTCTGTGGTGGTGTACTCCTCAATGCCATCGGAGGAATCCCGGAACATATTCCAGTCTGTACTAGCAAAACAGTCCTGTAGCTTAGCATCCACGTCATCTGACCACTTCCATACTGAGCGAGTCGCTGGTACTTCCTGCTGTAGTTCTAGCTTGTAAGCAGGAATCAGGATGATAGAATTATGGAGGGTGAGGGAGAGCTTTGTACACATCTCTGTGTGTGGAGTAAAGGTGGTCTAGAGTTTTTCCCCCCTCTGATTGAACATGTGACATGCTGGTAGAAATGAGGTAAAACAGACTACAGTTTTCCTGCATTAAAGCCCCCGGCCACTAGGAGCGCTGCTTCTGGATGAGCATGTTCTTGTTAGCTTACGGCCTTTGCACTCAACGAGCTGTATGTCTTAGTACAAATATTGTACATTCCAGGTGTGCAAATCTCTTAGCAACTTACCCAGAAGACTCGCTGCCAGGTGGGTTGACTCAGGGGGTTGAATACTTATGTATTTAAGATATATTAGTTTTATTATTCACAAATGTTTCTTCCACTTTGACATTAACAAGTATTTTGTGTAGATCCTTGACCAAAAAAAATGACAATTAGATTTGAATTCCACCTTGTAATAACAAAACGTGGAAAAGGTAAAGGGGTGTGAATACTTTCTGAAGGCTGTGAAGGTGTTCCAGACCTGGTTGTGGTGCCCAGCCTGCGTGTGTATCTGTGTTCCAGACCTTGTTGCTGGTGCCCAGCCTGCGAGTGTGTGTGTGTGTGTGTGTGTGTGTGTGTGTGTGTGTGTGTGTGTGTGTTCCAGACCTTGTTGCTGGTGCCCAGCCTGCGAGTGTGTGCCAGACAGATGTCACTCCGCACCAGCAGCAGCAGGTCCTGTAGACTGTACAGTTTATACAGCAGGTTTCCTTCCTCTGGAGAGGAATAGTCCTCCTCATCCTCAGCCCCCCCCATGAGATCATCACACAGCAGCCCTGGGGGGGGGGGGGGGGGGGGGGGGGGCATTAACATTTAACACAGCAGCCATGGGGGTGACATTAACATGTAACACAGCAGCCCTGGGGGGGGACACGTTAACATGTAACACATTAACATGTAACACATCAGCCCTGGGGGGACACACACATTAACATGTAACACAGCAGCTCTGGGTAGGGGGGAGGCACATTTACATCAGCCCTGGGGAGGGACACATTAACATGTAACATCAGCCCTGGGGAGGGACACATTAACATGTAACACAGAAGCCCTGGGAGGGGGGGGGACACATTAACATGTAACACAGAAGCCCTGGGAGGGGGGGGGACACATTAACATGTAACACAGCAGCTCTGGGTAGGGGGGAGGCACATTCACATATAACACAGCAACACTGGGGGGGACACATTAACATGTAACATCAGCCCTGGGGGGGGGGACACATTACATTTAACACATCAGCCCTGGGGGACACATTAACATGTAACACATCCGCCCTGGGGGGAACACATTAACATGTAACACATCAGCCCTGGGGGGGGGGACACATTACATTTAACACATCAGCCCTGGGGGACACATTAACATGTAACACATCCGCCCTGGGGGGGACACATTAACATGTAACACATCAGCCCTGCGGGACGACACATTAACATGTAACACAACCACAGCTATAATCATTACACACATACCATGCTACAGTCTCACATACTGAATATATTTATATCTGTCCATGTTGATGGTTAATACTAACGTTTTTGTTGTACAGTCTTCCTGTTGTCTATTGGTCCAGATTGAGAAGGGGCGTCGACATACGTCTCTCCATCCTGGGTACTCTCCAGGTAGTTGGACACACATGGCTTCACCAGCGACTGGGGGTTTGGGTTGGAGAGGGGTTCTGCGGGATGGGAGGAGCAGGGTCTGGCTGGGTCCTGGGTCTGGTTGTTAGAGGGTTTGGGTTTGAGCATGGCCTTCTGCATGGCTAGGATCTGACCCAGCTGGTCACAGCCCCCTGGTACCTTAGCCTTCCTGGCCACTCTCCTTGTCCCGGTGGCGAGGGGTGGTGGTGAGGAGGCAGAGGGGGATCGGGGGGTGTCCTGTTGATGTGTTGGGGAGAGTTGGGTCGCTGTGGTTGGGGGTAACCTGTTGGTGGTGGAGACTGGGGATACAGGGTCATCAATCACCAGGCGCTCGTCTTCTGAGTCTCCACCTGAGGATAACTGTTCCTCAGAGTCCTGTACAGAGCCAGGTTTCAGCTGATTGGCTGAAGGGACAGTAGCAGCCAATGATTGTTCAGTACAGCTCTGCTCTCTTAGCTCTCTCCCCTCTGTCTCTGAAACCACCTTCGTGTTTGTCCATAATAAGTTCACCTCTTCATCCTGAGTTCTGCTGTACTGTTTAGACTTGGTTTTAGGCTGACTGAACAAGTCTTTCTGTAGATTATGGGTCTTCAGCCTCTTGGGGGACTGAGTCGTTTCTCCAAACGTTTCTAAGTCTGTGAGATCAAGTCCAAAGTCCAGACCAGAGGTCTCAAACGAGGCCAGCCTCCTCTGGGAGCTCTCCTGTAGAACACACACTGAGTTAGAGCTCTCCTGTAGAGCGCACACTGAGTTAGAGCTCTCCTGTAGAGCGCACACTGAGTTAGAGCTCTCCTGTAGAGCGCACACTGAGTTAGAGCTCTCCTGTAGAGCGCACACTGAGTTAGAGCTCTCCTGTAGAGCGCACACTGAGTTAGAGCTCTCCTGTAGAGCGCACACTGAGTTAGAAACCAAATTTACTCTAGCAAGGGAAACAATTACAAAAAATCTGCTATGAAACCAAATTAAGGGTTAGGCTACATACAGCTAGGAGATGTAGGGTTAAGGTCAGGGTTAGGGGTTAGGGTACAGACAGCTAGGAGATGTAGGGTTAAGGTCAGGGTTAGGGGTTAGGGTACAGACAGCTAGGAGATGTAGGGTTATGGTCAGGGTTAGGGTACAGACAGCTAGGAGATGTAGGGTTAAGGTCAGGGTTAGGGGTTAGGGTACATACAGCAAGGAGATGTAGGGTTAAGGTCAGGGTTAGGGTACAGACAGCTAGGAGATGTAGGGTTATGGTCAGGGTTAGGGTACAGACAGCTAGGAGATGTAGGGTTAAGGTCAGGGTTAGGGTACAGACAGCTAGGAGATGTAGGGTTAAGGTCAGGGTTAGGGGTTAGGGTACAGACAGCTAGGAGATGTAGGGTTAAGGTCAGGGTTAGGGTACAGACAGCTAGGAGATGTAGGGTTATGGTCAGGGTTAGGGGTTAGGGTACATACAGCTAGGAGATGTAGGGTTAAGGCCAGGGTTAGGGTACAGACAGCTAGGAGATGTAGGGTTAAGGCCAGGGTTAGGCTACAGACAGCTAGGAGATGTAGGGTTAAGGTCAGGGTTAGGCTACAGACAGCTAGGAGATGTAGGGTTAAGGTCAGGGTTAGGCTACAGACAGCTAGGAGATATAGGGTTAAGGTCAGGGTTAGGGTTTAGGGTACAGACAGCTAGGAGATGTAGGGTTAAGGTCAGGGTTAGGCTACAGACAGCTAGGAGATGTAGGGTTAAGGTCAGGGTTAGGCTACATACAGCGGGTAGTTGTTTGTTCATAGCTGGAGTCTCAGTCATGAGGTGGAAGACATTCTTGGTTCCAGTCTTGTTGACTGACAGCTTCATGCTCTCCTCATGGAACAGCAGACTCCTCTCTCTCACAGTCATCTCTGTCTGCAGCAGTGGAGGGTCGATGTACACCGTCTTACTCTGGCTACTGCCTGCAATACAGACACATTACTTACAGGTCTGCTGGTTCACATCACGAAAACAAGTTTATTAAACAGATGTTGACTTTATGGCAGGTCTGAACATTGTAGATCTCTCATTGGACTGTTCAACACTGGTCTGACCAATTGGAATCTATGCTTCAAAACAGTTTTGATCACCTGGACTGGGAAATGTTCCGGGTCACCTCTGGGAATAGTATGGACATATACACTGACTCTGTGACTGGGTTCACCAGGAAGTGCATAGAGGATGTTGTTACTACCGTGACTGGGTTCACCAGGAAGTGCATAGAGGATGTTGTTACTATCGTGACTGGGTTCACCAGGAAGTGCATAGAGGATGTTGTTACTACCGTGACTGGGTTCACCAGGAAGTGCATAGAGGATGTTGTTACTACCGTGACTGGGTTCACCAGGAAGTGCATAGAGGATGTTGTTACTACCGTGACTGGGTTCACCAGGAAGTACATAGAGGATGTTGTTACGACTGTGACTGGGTTCACCAGGAAGTGCATAGAGGATGTTCTTACTACTGTGACTGGGTTCACCAGGAAGTACATAGAGGATGTTGTTTTGACTGTGACTGGGTTCACCAGGAAGTGCATAGAGGATGTTGTTACGACTGTGATGATTAAAACTTACCCAAACCTAAAAATGTGGATAGATGGCAGCATTCAAAATGCAAAATTTTGAATTTTGAGGAATTTTGAGGAAAACACCACCGAGCCACCAACGCAGGCCCCGCCTCTCATGAAGACTGTGTGCTACCGATCTCTGTCGCTGACGTGAGTATGTGATTTAAGCGTGTTAACCATCGCAAGGCTGCTGGCCCAGACGGCATTCAAAGCCGCGTCCTCAGAGCATATGCAGACCAACTGGCTAGAGTGTTTATTGACATATTCAATCTCTCCAAATACCAGTCTGTTATCCCCAATTTCTTCAAGATATCCACCATTGTTTCTATTCCCAAGAAAGCAAAGGAAACTGAACTAAATGACTGTTGCCCTGTAACACTCACTTCTGTCATAACAAATTGCTTTAAAAGGCTAGTTAAGGATCACATCAGCTCCACCTTACACGCCACCCTAGATCCATTACAATTTGCATACTGCAACAGATCCACAGGCAACGCAATCGCCTTTGCAAAGCCCTTTCCCACCTGGACAAGAGGAATACATATGTAAGAATGCTGTTCATTGACTACAGATTAGCCTTCAACACTGTAGTGCCCGACAAGCTCATCACTAAGCTGGGTCTGTAGTCTGGGTCTGAACTCCTCCCTGTGGAACTGGGTCCTGAACTTCCTGTCCCCTGGAGCTGATTGTGGACTACAGGAGACAGCAGCGAGAGCACGTCCCCATCCATTGCTGGCCGTTGATGTGGAGTGGGTCAAAGCGTCAAGTTCCTCGGCATGCACATCACTGAGGACCTGAAATGTTCCCTTCACACCACCAGAAAGAAAATGTGTCTTGGCCCCTAAGACCATTCTACAGATGCATCATTGAGACCATCTGTCACTAGCCGGCTCCCACCCGGTACTCTACCCTGAACCTTAGTCACTGTCACTAGCTGGCTACCACCCGGTACTCTACCCTGAACCTTAGTCACTGTCACTAGCCGGCTACCACCCAGTACTCTACCCAGCACCCTAGAGAATGTTGCCCTACGTACATAGAATCATTGAACAAAGGTCAATGTAATAATGTTTACATACTGTTTTACCCACGTTATAGGTATATACTGTATTCTAGTGAAGGCTCATCCAATGTAACTAGTGCTGTACACACCTTTCTGTTCATACACTGTCAAATCAAATGTTATTAGCCCCATGCTTCGTAAACAACAGGTGTAGACTAATAATGAAATGCTTAATTATGGGCCCTTCCACACAATGCAGAGAGAAATGTTTTGAAATAATAGAAAACATAATAATACGAGAAATAAATACAAAAAGAGAATCAGGTGTGTTGAAACTATGAAATAACATATGGAATCATGTAGTAACCAAAAATGTGTTAAACAATTCTTCAAAGTAGCCACCATTTGCCTTGATGACAGCTTTGCACACTCTTGGCATTCTCTCAACCAGCTTCATGACGTTGTCACCTGGAATGCGTTTCAATTAAAAGGTGTGCCTTGTTAAAAGTTAATTTGTGCAATTTATTTTCTTAATGCGTTTGAGCCAATCAATTGTGTTGTGACCAGGTAGGGGTGGTATACAGAACATAGCCCTATTTGGTAAAAGACCAAGTCCATATTATGGCAAGAACAGCTCAAATAAGCAATTCTAGGAAGAGTCTCGGGGGATCCAAACCTCTTCCATTTAAGAATGATGGAACACCAACTCACTGTTCTTCAATGCTGCAGAAATGTAACTGACCGGCTCGATTCGGTCTTATGTAGCAAAATTTGAAATTGTGATTTTTTACATTGGATAAAAGTAGAGACTCAGAGCTAGAAATTGGTATATCATACACAACAGTCGAGGAACAATGGAAAAGTAATTCTGCTTTGAAAGTTGACAAACTTGTAACCTCACTTTTGAGAAAATGGTGGACAGCTCTTCTTTGTCGACACCCATTCAGCATCGTTCACACCCAGCTAAGCTTTAGCACCACCCATCTCTCAGCATTCACATGTGAGGCTATGTACTAAACAACCAAAGATTTTCAAGGCTGAAGGCTAGTTTATACTACGGGTGTGTTTGTGAATATTATCTGGAGTGCCAGAGTGTGCTCTGGGCGTTCATAAACTCTAAGCGTTGTCAGATTGTCAGTTCATAATGTGGAAGGACCACCAGAGGGCAGGCTGGGCTCACGGATAGTAGCCCAACAAGGCATGGGAGACAAGGTAACCAGAGGCAATTAAGCACAGCTGACGGTACTAATGACATACTCTCCTTCCCCTATAAGAGAGAGAATGGAACCAGCAGAGGGGGGGGGAGAGAGAAACTATCTCTGGAAGATGGCCCCCGAGACAGAGGAGCTATCCAGGAAGAACCACTAAGACGGTGACAATCCCGTGACTTTTGTTGTAGTTTAAAGATAATCCTATTGTGTTCCTGTTTCATCTGGAGAAGAAGATGTATGTTTTTCCTTGGAAGATTTTCATTGATTATGTTGGAGTGTTTGTGTTGACCCAATGCCCTCAATAGAGAACTGTGTTCAATCAAGAAAACCTACTCCTGACTCGTTTATTCCACCTTCCGGCTTTAGAGTGACGCCCAATTACTCACAATAAACTCTGAGCGTTGTCAGATTGTCAGATCGTAAATTCAGAGCGTTTCGCTCTCGGAAGCATTCAGAGCGCACACTGGACGATCTGGCAGAGGAGTAAGGATGATCCGAGCATTCTGACCTAACAACAGCAGTCAAGCAACCAAGATAACTGGCTAATGTTGGCTAGCTGGATAGCTATTTCGCTTTTCAAGCCAATGTTTACTGACACCGGCCATATTCAACGGGTGTTGAGCATTCGTAAATGAGTCAGTTATTCTGCGCTCTGGCACACTCAGACAAGAGTGCTCTGAAATCGCAGTAGATAGCCGGAGCGAATTTACCAGCTACGTCTATCAACAGTTGTGGCAGTGACATCAAACATTCTATTGAAATAGTTAATTGCATAATGGAGGCTTTTGTTTAGACATGTAGCTAACGAACCATAATCCCAACTCATAACGTCACTACCCTGCATGAATCTGCAGGTAGCTAACCAACCAGGTTCAATGTTAGCTAGCTAACATTAGGCTATAACTAGCAATGCAAATGGCTCTGAGATACAAATAATATTACGACACAGATCATACACGTAACGTTAGCTAGCTAGCCAGCAGCACACTAACTTGAAACAAAAACTGACAAAATTAGAAACGTGTAATATCTGAAAATGTAGCTAGCTAGATTCTCTTATCCGTATACAAGGATGGATGCTACTCCCTCCGTCACGGATGCCATGGTTGCCCTTAGTTTGAAGATGTATAAAACACCTGTCTCCAGATTACAACAGCCTTCTGTGTGTTGTATTTTCGACTCCCTCAGCTATCATACTCTAATTCCACTGACTTCAAAACTCGGTCCTCCAGAAAGTGGAGAGCAACACTTATGCAGTTCTACTACATGATATCCTTCAAAAAAGCCGCATTCGAAAGGATTACCTACATAAACTGACCAGCTCATGTTATAGACAGATGCACGCTACATGGCAGACCAATCCGAACTCATCTCTTGGCTTGTCCAACCCATTCATTATCCCAGCCAATCATGGCTAGCGGGAAGGTTGCCATATTTTTCCGTGGCTAATCCAACTAGGCTCGTAATTTAACAACTGTATTGGTATTTACAGATAGCATACACGTTTGTAATTAAGACTCATGAAAGTTCACGTGTTCCAGAAGACAATTCTGCCAAAAAACACATTTTGATTTTAAAAAAAAGTTTACGTTCAAATGCCTCTCCTGTGAAGTAGTGACGTGCAACATACGCCCAGTTTCCAAAAATGAGTCACAAATGTTTTGGTACCCTTACCCAGGTCTGTACCTCGAAACAAAAATTATGTCGACCTCATGGCTTGGTTTTTGCTCGTACATGCACTGTCAAGTGTGGGACCTTATATAGAGAGGTGTGTGCCTTTCCAAATCATGTCCAATCAATTGAATTTACCACAGGTGAACTCCAATCAAGTAAAAATATCTCAAGGATGATTAATGATAACAGGATGCACCTGAGCTCAATTTCGAGTTTCATAGCAAAGGGTATAAATACTTATGTAAATAAGGTATCTGTTTTTTATTTTTAATATATTTGCAAACATTTCTAAAAACCTGTTTTTGCTTTGAAATGATGAGGTATTGTATGTAAATTGATGAGAGAAAAAAAGTATTGAATCCATCTTAGAGTAAGGCTGTAACCTAACAAAATGTGGAAAAGGGGTCTGAATACTTCCCGAACACACTGTAGCCATGTTATTACCTAGTACCTCTGACAGTACTGGTACTCCCTGTATACAGCCATGTTATTACCTAGTACCTCTGACAGTACTGGTACTCCCTGTATACAGCCATGTTATTACCTAGTACCTCTGACAGTACTGGTACTCCCTGTATACAGCCATGTCATTATCCGGTACCCCCCGCCCGTTGCCTCGGCGCCGGGTACCCCCCGCCCGTTGACCTGTTGTATTTGTGACAAATAAAATTTGCTTTGACAATATTGCCGACCGGCGGCTTTAAAGCCTCTCATTTGCCAATACAAAGCATCATCCATCCAGGGTTTATAAACTGCACATTATTGATTTCAACACGTTGTTTTGAAAAAAATTGCAGTTTTATAATGCTATTCTTAACATTTTGCCATGAGGCTGAGAGAAACTGTTGTAAAGCAAATTTCCGGACATTCTACACATTTCGATATTATATGCTATCTGGGGAGCCCTGGTTAGGGTTCAGGGTAATGTCCTCTCCCACGGTTGATATTTGGAATAACTCCATTGCATGCTCCTCGGGGCTTCATCTCCACCTCAAATGGATGAGAAAGCGAGGGGGGCTTAGGTGATATCCTACCTCTCCCTGGGTTAGGGTCAGGATGAGGGGTTAGGGGTCAGGATGAGGGGTTAGGGGTCAGGATGAGGGGTTAGGTTATATCCTACCTCTCCCTGGGTTAGGGTCAGGATGAGAGGTCAGGGCTTAGGTGATATCCTACCTCTCCCAGGGTTGGTTTTGACCACTACAGGTAACTCCCAGGGATCAGTGAAGTCCGGACCGTGGTTGTCCAGCAGTCTGACCAGACTTTCTCTACTCAGGACAACATGGGGTTCATACCGACCACTCAGCTTCTCTGCATTACTGTCAGTACTGACGCCCTAAACGTGACACAAACACCAACATTAGTGTATAAAATGAGGATTCTAAGTCATAACACTGTTTAGAAACATCAACGGAAGAGTGCTGCTGGAGTGTGTTTAATAGTTGAGTTCATATACAAAGTAGAGGTCGACCGATTCATCGGAATGGCCGATTAATTGGGGCCGATTTCAAGTTTTCATAATCGGTAATTGGCATTTTTAGACACCGATCATGTTTTTGCATTATTTAAACCAAATTGAACATGTTTCATTACTTATTTGAGGCTAAATAGATTTTATTGATGTATTATATTAAGTTAAAATAAAAGTGTTCATTCAGTATTGTTGTAATTGTCATTATTACAAATAAATAAATCGGCATCAGCTTTCTTTGGTCCTCCAATAATCGATATCGGCGTTGAAAAATCATAATCGGTCGACCTCTAATACAAAGGCCTCCCAAAGACTGAGTTCCAACCTGACAATAACCAATGATGTCTCTTTTTGTTGTAGTAATTAAGAAGTAACGCATCATTCTTACAGAGTGTGAGAGCTTTGCTTTCTTGACTGGAGGAATATCTGATGAAACAGTCTCGTAGTCAAATGCCAACTGTGCTTCATTAGGCACCACTTTGTGGTCTGTGATCACCACCTCGCCCTGCAGGCACACACAGGAGGAGAAGAGAGGTTCTGTGACAAGTACAAAGGATAACAGTTTATAGTACTACTATTATAGAGAATACATTATTCTAGTATATCTCACCATAGTATTACTGTTATATATAATACATTATTCTAGTATATCTCACCATAGTATTACTGTTATATATAATACATTATTCTAGTATATCTCACCATAGTATTACTGTTATATATAATACATTATTCTAGTATATCTCACCATAGTATTACTGTTATATAGAATACATTATTCTAGTATATCTCACCATAGTATTACTGTTATATATAATACATTATTCTAGTATATCTCACCATAGTATTACTGTTATATATAATACATTCTAGTATATCTCACCATAGTATTACTGTTATATAGAATACATTATTCTAGTATATCTCACCATAGTATCTAACCATAGTATTACTGTTATATAGAATACATTATTCTAGTATATCTCACCATAATATTACTGTTATATATAATACATTATTCTAGTATATCTCACCATAGTATTACTGTTATATGGAATACATTATTTTAGTATATCTCACCATAGTATTACTGTTATATAGAATACATTATTCTAGTATATCTCACCATAGTATCTCACCATAGTATTACTGTTATATATAATACATTATTTTAGTATATCTCACCATAGTATCTCACCATAGTATTACTGTTATATATAATACATTATTTTAGAATATCTCACCATAGTATTACTGTTATATAGAATACATTATTCTAGTATATCTCACCATAGTATTACTGTTATATAGAATACATTATCCTAGTATATCTCACCATAGTATTACTGTTATATAGAATACATTATTCTAGTATATCTCACCATAGTATTACTGTTATATAGAATACATTATTCTAGTATATCTCACCATAGTATTACTGTTATATAGAATACATTATTCTAGTATATCTCACCATAGTATTATTGTTATATAGAATACATTATTCTAGTATATCTCACCATAGTATTACTGTTATATAGAATACATTATTCTAGTATATCTCACCATAGTATTATTGTTATATAGAATACATTATTCTAGTATATCTCACCATAGTATTACTGTTATATAGAATACATTATTCTAGTATATCTCACCATAGTATTACTGTTATATAGAATACATTATTCTAGTATATCTCACCATAGTATTACTGTTATATAGAATACATTATTCTAGTATATCTCACCATAGTGAGCAGCTGTTTCTCAAAGTTGAGCTGGAGGCTAGAAGAGAAGTTTCCTCCTGTGAGGCTGGTTATCTCATGGATCTGATAGAGTTGGGGATACATCCTCATTTGGTCTAGACAGGCTCTCAGGTACTCCTGGAACAGAAAAGGATGAGAGTACCATACAGAGTTGTATCATCATCAGACTAGTAACCAGGAAGTAACAGTGCATTACCTCTGAGTAGAGAGCGGCCCCCTGGGATATGTAGTTGTAGTCGTTGGGACACATCCTGGCCACTTCCTGCAGGTACCTCATGAACTCTGACCTCTCACTGTTCACATGCAGCAACAGAGTCTGATCGGCATAGATAAACAGGGTTAGTGCTAGGTCGGGTAGGGTGAAGGCAAGCTGCGATTAGAATCTGACAAGGAGGGAGGCACAGGTCACAACATTGAGTTCTGTCAATGTCAATGCATGTTTTAAGTACAATGACCGAATGCCAAGGCTCTGACCCGACAGGCACAGTAACAGGCTCTGACCTTACAGGCACAGGCTCTGACCTTACAGGCACAGTCACAGGCTCTGACCTTACAGGCACAGGCTCTGACCTTACAGGCACAGTCACAGGCTCTGACCTTACAGGCACAGTCACAGGCTCTGACCTTACAGGCACAGTCACAGGCTCTGACCTTACAGGCACAGTCACAGGCTCTGACCTTACAGGCACAGTCACAGGCTCTGACCTTACAGGCACAGTCACAGGCTCTGACCTTACAGGCACAGTCACAGGCTCTGACCTTACAGGCACAGTCACAGGCTCTGACCTTACAGGCACAGTCACAGGCTCTGACCTTACAGGCACAGTCACAGGCTCTGACCCTACAGGCACAGTCACAGGCTCTGACCCTACAGGCACAGTCACAGGCTCTGACCCTACAGGCACAGTCACAGGCTCTGACCCTACAGGCACAGTCACAGGCTCTGACCTTACAGGCACAGGCTCTGACCTTACAGGCACAGTCACAGGCTCTGACCTTACAGGCACAGTCACAGGCTCTGACCTTACAGGCACAGTCACAGGCTCTGACCCTACAGGCACAGTCACAGGCTCTGACCTTACAGGCACAGGCTCTGACCTTACAGGCACAGTCACAGGCTCTGACCTTACAGGCACAGGCTCTGACCTTACAGGCACAGTCACAGGCTCTGACCCTACAGGCACAGTCACAGGCTCTGACCCTACAGGCACAGTCACAGGCTCTGACCCTACAGGCACAGGCTCTGACCCTACAGTCACAGGCTCTGACCTTAGTCACAGGCTCTGACCCTACAGTCACAGTCACAGGCTCTGACCTTACAGGCACAGGCTCTGACCCTACAGTCACAGTCACAGGCTCTGACCCTAAAGGCAGTCACAGGCTCTGACCCTACAGGCAGTCACAGGCTCTGACCTTACAGGCACAGTCAGAGGCTCTGACCCTACAGGCACAGTCACAGGCTCTGACCCTACAGGCACAGTCACAGGCTCTGACCCTACAGGCACAGTCACAGGCTCTGACCCTACAGGCACAGTCACAGGCTCTGACCTTACAGGCACAGTCACAGGCTCTGACCCAACAGGAACAGCCACAGTGTGACAAAAGCATAGAGTAGTGTTGAGAGCATTATGTGCACGAGGAGCTTCTCTGTTTGTATTGTATACAAATGTATTGTATTGGTAATGTTAAGAGCCAGTTGGTAGCCTACCTGAGAAGCCTCTCTGGGCTGTTTGCTGGTCAGCACATGGAGATATGTCAGCTGGTCTTTACTGGTGAGTCTGGAGAAACAGGGGTATGGAATCCTGGGCTCTGGGAACAACTCTGGTACCTGGCTGGGAAGGCTGGGGTCCTGGCCGGAGGGCCTAGGGTGACTAAGTTCCTGTCTGGAGACTCCCTCTCCAGCAGGCGGGTGATCATCTTTACGGTCACCGTGTTCATCCTGACTGTCAGAACAGGGTTCTCCGGTGGCACTCCTCTCATTATTTATGTTACTGTTGCTGTTTGACTGGTTCTGTGTAGAGGGGTGCTTGGCTGGTCCTGTTGTGTCCTCTAACTCCTCCTTCACGTCAACCTTTACTGTGGGACTGGATACCACAACAACTCCTCATCATTCTAATGGTTACCAGTTCTAATGGTTACCAGTTCAACATTCTAATGGTTACCAGTTCTAATGGTTACTAGTTCATCATTCTAATGGTTACCAGTTCTAATGGTTACCAGTTCATCATTCTAATGGTTACCAGTTCATCATTCTAATGGTTACCAGTTCTAATGGTTACCAGTTATAATGGTTACCAGTTATAATGGTTACCAGTTCATCATTCTAATGGTTACCAGTTCTAATGGTTACCAGTTCAACATTCTAATGGTCACCAGTTCTAATGGTCACCAGTTCTAATGGTCACCAGTTCTAATGGTTACCAGTTCTAATGGTTACCAGTGCTAATGGTTACCAGTTCTAATGGTTACCAGTTCTAATGGTTACCAGTTCATCATTCTAATGGTTACCAGTTCTAATGGTTACCAGTTCAACATTCTAATGGTTACCAGTTCTAATGGTTACCAGTTCTAATGGTCACCAGTTCAACATTCTAATGTATACCAGTTCTAATGTATACCAGTTCTAATGGTTACCAGTTCAACATTCTAATGGTTACCAGTTCTAATGGTTACCAGTTCATCATTCTAATGGTTACCAGTTCTAATGGTTACCAGTTCAACATTCTAATGGTTACCAGTTCTAATGGTTACCAGTTCTAATGGTTACCAGGTCATCAATCTAATGGTTACCAGTTCTAATGGTTACCAGTTCAACATTCTAATGGTTACCAGTTCTAATGGTTACCAGTTCTAATGGTTACCAGTTCTAATGGTTACCAGTGCTAATGGTTACCAGTGCTAATTGTTACCAGTTCTAATGGTTACCAGTTCATCATTCTATTGGTTACCAGTTCTAATGGTTACCAGTTCAACAATCTAATGGTTACCAGTTCTAATGGTTACCAGTTCATCATTCTAATGGTTACCAGTTCTAATGGTTACCAGTTCATCATTCTAATGGTTACCAGTTCTGATGGTTACCAGTTCTAATGGTTACCAGTTCTAATGGTTACCAGTTCTAATGGTTACCAGTTCTAATGGTTACCAGTTCAACATTCTAATGGTTACCAGTTCTAATGGTTACCAGTGCTAATGGTTACCAGTTCATCATTCTAATGGTTACCAGTTCAACAATCTAATGGTTACCAGTTCAACAATCTAATGGTTACCAGTTCAACAATCTAATGGTTACCAGTTCTAATGGTTACCAGTTCTAACAATGAGATAAAACTCCCCTCAATCTGCTGTCCACTGACGCCACGTTAGGTAGCCACTGACGCCACGTTAGGTAGCCACTGACGCCACGTTAGGCAGCCACTGACGCCACGTTAGGTAGCCACTGATGCCACGTTAGGTAGTGTTATATAAATATTCATACACATAGCTCATATAAACAAAGACATTCCGTCGTAAGAACACATACACCCAGCCATAAGACTGACCCCCTCTTCCTTATATAAACACACATCTCATCTCCCTCTAACTGGCCGGTCCCAAGAGCAAAGAACTTTTGCTGTGCACCAATGGGGCCCGCTCTGGCTAGAGCAAGGCCCGCCTCCAACCCTCCGACCAGTCAAGAAGACCGAAACGACAAGACTCCACCTACTTTATTCTATGTATAAAAATGAATGTAACCGTTGTATAAGGCCTCTTTTTCACCTGGCTCCTTGCCGAGTTATGTGAACTAGGTCCGTGCACGTAAAACTGCGGGACAAGATATCTCTGACTCATTAAACCTGTCTTTTGTTACAACTGAAATCCACTCTGTCCAGCGTCCGTGATTTGGTCTCAACTCTCCAGTATTTGAACACTAACAGAACTTGGTAGCAGAGTTTGGTTGTTCTTGAATTCGATCTATTATAAGTTAGTGTGAGAGGACGAGACTGATCACGGCTAAAAAAATCAGACGGAAGAGTGACTTCCCCAGCCATTCATCTTGCCTCAGGAAATCTGATCGGAGCGCTCTATATAAAGGTGAGCAGAGCCCGTTATATCGAAATCTGCATATTGTATTATAGCCTAAACCAAATTTTGATCAGAAAGTACTGGGCGTGAGTATGAATCGGTGCCCAAATTTTTTACATAAGAACCTAAGACATTGATTAAAGATATCTTGTTTTGTAAAAAAATAAATAAATAAATAAATAAATATATATATATATATATATATATATATATATATATATATATATATATATATATATATATATATATATATATATATATATATATATATATATATATATATATATATATATATTCTTATTAATGGGCCTATACTCAGTTATTTTAATAGGAATGTGTGAATTGTGATTGACCAATGTGTTAAATTCCTCCAGGGACCCTATTTGTTCTGAAATCTGCATAGAAAACTGTCCTAATTATATATGTATTGGGTTGTGTATAGAGGTGACGTTAAATAGTGGCTGTGTTTTAACACGTAAAGGACACAATTATGGATGTTGGAAATTCAATGAGAATTTCATACGAATGAATGAATGATAGATGAACCGAATCTGCAAGTAAAAATGTCCTATTTTGATACGTTCTATACTATCGAATAAGGTCTTGTGGAGGTGTGGTTATAGTTGGTTATAGATGAATCGAATCTGCAAGTAAAAATGTCCTATTTTGATACGTTCTGTACTATCGAATAAGGTCTTGTGGAGGTGTGGTTATAGATGAACCGAATCTGCAAGTAAAAATGTCCTATTTTGATACGTTCTGTACTATCGAATAAGGTCTTGTGGAGGTGTGGTTATAGTTGAATTATAGATGAACCGAATCTGCAAGTAAAAATGTCCTATTTTGATACGTTCTGTACTATCGAATAAAGGTCTTGTGGAGGTGTGGTTATAGTTGAATTATGGATGAACCGGATCTGCAAGTAAAATCTCCTGTTGATACATATAACATCGAATAGGTCTTGTGGAGGTGTGGTTGGATTGAATGAATCTGCATGAAAAATGCCCTATTAAAAAAGCTGTGTATTATTTAATAGGTTTTGTAAGAGGTGTAGTCGAGTAGATACAGGATATGTAAGTTTGGCGTTCCACAAGACAGAGATCGGGAATGAGGTGGCTATTGCACATCAAACAATAAACATAATATGAACCAGAGTTGACATTCCATGATTTGGAGATGGGGGAAATTAAATTGAAAGAAACGTTTGTCGCGGAGTAGGTTGGGATACGTAACTGGGCTATTAGGCACACGTGCTGATAGACAAAGCCACCTTAGTATCGAATGGCCGTGCAACTTTGATTGACAGCAGCCGGGCTGGAATACTGATTTTCGCTTTTTTCATTCCTGTTGATATTGCCTAAAGTTTAAAATTATTCTGACAATTGCTATAGAATCGCTGGAATTTACTGATATAAGTTCATAAAGGAACTTACTGAATTGTTTCTAGAAAGTATTTAAATAAGCCGCCGAGCTTAGTACAGACTTTGACAGACGCTAAAAGCTACACACTGATTTTTGGGTTTTTCTATTCTATCCATATTTCCTAAAGATATAGAATTATTCTGACAATTGCTATAGAATCGCTCGAATTTACTGATATAAGTTCATAAAGGAATTTACCGAATTGTTTACAGAAAGTATTTAAATAATTCACTGAACAACTCTTAGTTGTCTAGAAATTCTATCTATATTTCCTAAAGAGCTAGAATTACTCTGAAAATTGTTATAGAACCGCATATATTCACTGATATATTGTTCCAAAAGGAAATCGCCGAATCATTTTTAGAAAATACCTAAACGAATCGCTGAACAAATTCAAATAAAATACCGGAGAAACAGACACGTGGCGGGCGTCACATACTGATAACCCCCTTTGTATGCGAGGGTGGGGGTAGAAGAGATAAGCCATTGCCAGTACAGCAGTATATCTAAGCATACAACGATAGAAATAAACACCACATAGTAAGGATTGAATATACCTAAATAACGCATTATACACATTATCAGACGAACTAGATAAAATGTCTGCAGCTACCACGCCCAAACTAAAATTCAATAAATATTTAGATCAGAATATGATTGATAGAGCGGGAGGTAAAGAACAGTATGGGAAAGTGGAGAAAGTGTGGAAAGGATTACGGATAAGATGGACACAAGCAGGTTATTTTAGCGGAGGACCACCTACAGGGGGGAAACTCCAAGATATGCAGACAGAATTAGAGGACGCAGTAGAGCATGCAAAAGCGAGTGAGGCGGAGAGAAACAAGATACACAGGTTCAAAAAAGTAGGTACAAGAGAGAGAGAGAGAGAGTGGAGGGGGAGCTCAAGATAGGTACATGGGCCATACAGGAGAGTAGGAGGGTACTACCAAAAAACACACCAGACATGATGTGCGTGGCTATTGTGGCGTCGGGGGATGTTAAAGCTCCGCCTGAGAACTTGCCCACGGCTCCCCCTGTAGCCGTTTCTCCCTCACTATATCCACAATTGACAATGGAGGCAGTGCAGCCCCCGCCATACTCAAAGGGACAAAATCACCGGAGCCCATCACACAACCCATTCCTGCCCAGGGCACCTCCCACAATACAGGCTCCAGTTCTGAGAATAGACCAAGGGGAGTTAAAAGGGGAAATTACCCTGGGGATAACGGCTGGCCATATGGTATGTGAACAGTTCGAAACTGGGATTCCAGGAGCAGGAGACCTCCCCCAGGAACGGAGGCCGCAATGCTCCTCTGTGAACTCTCTCACCTCTGAAACCAGAGGACACCTACAAACAAGATTAGATTCAAACCACTTCTATCAGACGGATAGGGAGGACTGTCATCAGAACATGGATATCGAAAACGAAGAAGAAATTGACATGGTGCTCACCCCAGCTCCGATGGGAGCTCCAAACGTGACTAAGATGCAGGAGCTGCTGAAATCATCAATAGCTCGAGCTAAGGAACTCAGGGAGCTAATAGCTAACCAAGATAACAACAGAGAGGGAGCCTACCGTGTGGAAGGCATAATGAGAGGAACAGTAACCAAAGTTACCGAATCAATGGGGTCCGAAACACTCCGTCAGTCCTCCAGAATTGCTGATAGAAGAGAGCGAGAGCAGGAGATGGCAGGACAGTACCCCCTGCGACCGACACCAGGTGATGCACACACTGTGGAGTACCAGCCCTGGAAAATGACTGATTTAACAACACTGATGGGACAGATGCCTAGCCTACATGGAGGAGCTTCAGCGTGGCTACTTCAACTGCAGACACTTACGTCAGGCCTGCAACTCTGCCTAGGAGACATGAAAGCACTTCTAGCAAGAGCCACCGACCACGGTACCATGGAGGCCCTCATGACAGCAGCTGACCTTGGATGGCGGGCCCCAACACTGCCCATAGACCACTTCCGTACCAGATTATGGGAAGTTCTACGGAGAGCATACCCTACAGAAAGAAACCATGCCACCTTATCCTCCTTCACAATCAACCCAGGTGAGCAACCTGCAGCATACCTGGACAGGGCTAAGACCACATGGAGATCGGTCCACGAAGAACCATTCGATCACACTGATACCACACTCAGCATGTGGAAGGAAATGGTGGTCAACGGGTGTCCTGGAGATGTTAAAACCAAACTCGGAACGGTAGGGTTGATTGCACTTCCTCTGACCCAATTCAATACGCATGTGCACCACCATGTGACCCAGCACAACAAGGAAAGAGGGGGTGCTGAGAGCCAGGTGCAGTCCCTCCAGGTACAACTCCTGAAACTCCAATTGAAGGAAGCACAACAAGGAGAAAAACCTAAGAAACAGATGGTGGCGGAAGAAACGAAGGAGCCGGGAACCAAAACAGACATCTCCCAAATAGTGGCCCAGACTGTCGCTCAGATGATCCAACAGCAGGCAGCCTCACTCACGGCCACTAGGGGGGCCCAACCACCCCAATACCCTCCCCCGCAGCAGTATATCCTGCAACAACAACACCCAGTATGGGCTCGACGGGGTCCCTACACTGGACAACACAGAGGGGGAAACTACCAGTGTTTTAACTGCGGAATTCCCGGTCATTTTGCCAGAGATTGCATGAAACCACTCTCCCCGCAGCAACAGCAATGGAGAGCAAGAGGAAGTGGGGGAAACCCACCTCTGCAACATCAGCAACCAGGACCCACACCCATGCATCAGCAACAGCCAGCATACAACCACCCAGAATCTAGCCACATGCAGCAGGAGCAGCATTACAACCAACCCTCCCACTTCAACACCTGATCACCCAGTAAGAATGATGAGGATGCCACTCCTGCCGATGACCACACTGTCTGAAGCCCAAGAAGTGTACTGGCTAAAATGCCTACCCACAGGGCCTGCCACCCCTCACATCCAGTTTAAGTTCAACCAACTGAAAGCTCAAATCTACACTCTGCACCCATATAAGACTCCCCAAGCTGAGATCCATTGCACACTCAATGCAACAGAAACTGATGACTGCCTCTACACTGCAGACTGGGACGAAGACATGATGCACCTGACCCCACCTATCAGGTGTTGTACCATTGGGTGTGGCCCAGAGGGGGTGGCAGCACCGGTCATCCTACGATCAAGGAACCTCCATGCACCCCTGGCCTGGACGGCTGAAGCATCAACAGCCATAGCACTCCTGAAAACAGATCTATCAGCGGCAGCAGCTCTGACTGCACCTGACTACAAGAACAAGTTCCATTTGGATGTTTCTGAAAGGGAAGGATTCACCTCATCCGTCCTATTCCAGAAACAAGAGGGGGAGAGAAGGGTCTTGATGTACTACTCTTCAAACTTGACCACATTGAGGTAGGACAGTCAACATGCTCCAGATACGTTGCTGCAGTAGCAAAAGCTATTGAAAAAACAGCTCACCTCGTGATGTCACCCTTCAATCAGCCATCATCCCTCAACCAGCATCGGCCAAATTAGCTGAAATCATCGGATTGACGCAGGTCCTCATCAGAGGAAAAGAAAAGACTGAATATCTATACAGACTCAGCCCATGCCCATGAAGCAGGCCACACTGATGGACCCAGAACTTTTATGAGAAACACATGGCCCCACACACGAAGGCAAACTAAAGACCCTCCAAAAAGGCCTCGCACATCTGGTGGCACCCTCACATAAAAAATATGACTGACTTATTTTATGACGATGATTTATTTTGTGACGAATGCAATGGTTGTGACAGACACAACCCAAAGAAACCATATCGAACACCAATGGGCTCATACTTAATACCTAATGCATGTTTTCAGGATATTAGTATAGACTACACCGACATGGGCCCCGAAAATTTATCTAAAGGCAAACTCTATCTCCTAGTCATAGTAGATAGGTTCTCCAAATGGGTAGAGGCAATAATAACAAAAGGGGAGGATGCTAGGTCAGTCTTTGAGTGGCTACAAACCAAACTAATACCCAGGTATGGCATCCCAAGACGAATCAAATTTGACAAATGGCTTACATTTAACAAACACCTGAGACAGGTGGAAGAAAGATTTGGCATAACCCACAGATTTGGATCTAAGTACAGGCCCCAATCCCAAAATCTGGTGGAACGTCAAACCAAAAGCAAAAGCTAAGATAGCTAAAGTATGTGCCTCATGGGATAATGACTGGTAGAGTCATGCATGGTCCACCAAGGGAGGGAGGTCATATGCCCGCCCTTGATGTACAACAAATTGTAATGTCTAATTATGTGAAAAAACTGACGGTTCTCTCTGCAGCACTCTCTACCCAGGTTCACAAGGTCCAGGAGGGGGAGCTGCCGGGGGACACGCCACTACTGAAGGTAAAGGTTGGTGACGGGGTGAGGGTTACAGTCCACAAGAGAAAGTGGCTGGAACCCAGGTGGACTGGACCGTACGAAGTGAAGGAGGTTACTTCACACTCAGTCCAGGTCAAAGGTAAATCAGGCACACCTTGGCACCGCCTTACACATTGCACCCCAGCCCCAATTCCTTCTAGAACACTGACTGAAGTCAGAGCTGATTTGAGCGGCCTAAATTCGATTCCAAATGAAGACACTCCTTCCTCAGGTGATGCGGCATCAAACTCTGCCTCCCCTGAGAAGGGAACCTCGCCCAGTTAGAGGGAAATTTCTCCCTCTCTGGGTGAGGCTGGGGATATCTGGTCCCTTATTTGTGATATTCCTACTGATATGTGGAGTAACCCTAGGACTTTCACATGGTTAATTGAACAACTATTTCACCCTGCCACATCACGTACACCAACCCCTACACATGTCCCTAACTCTTTTCCTGATATCACTCCCTCCAATCACTCCCATCCCAAACGTAGCACTACACCTACAGACCCACCATGCAAACCAGACAAGGTTAGGAGCACCACCTTATGTATACCCACGATTGCAACCGCCACCTTTCTGCTATAGTTTTCACGTCTAATAGACGTGAAGAGAGGGATTTGTTATATAAGTATTCATACACATAGCTCATAAACAAAGACATTCCGTCGTAAGAACACATACACCCAGCCACAAGACTGACCCCCTCTATTGGTCGGATGCTCAGGATAAGGCTCTGCTGTGCACCAATGGGGCTTCTGCTCTGGCTAGAGCAAGGCCCGCCTCCAACCCTCCGACCAGTCAAGAAGACCGAAACGACAAGACTCCACCTACTTTATTCTATGTATAAAAATGAATGTAACCGTAGTATAAGGCCTCTTTTTCACCTGGCTCCTTGCCGAGTTATGTGAACTAGGTCCGTGCACGTAAAACTGCGGGACAAGATATCTCTGACTCATTAAACCTGTCTTTTGTTACAACTGAAATCCACTCTGTCCAGCGTCCGTGATTTGGTCTCAACTCTCCAGTTTTTGAACACTATCAGTAGCCACTGACGCCACGTTAGGTAGCCACTGACGCCACGTTAGGCAGCCACTGACGCCACGTTAGGTAGCTACTGACTCCAAGTTATGTAGCTACTGACTCCAAGTTAGGTAGCTACTGACTCCAAGTTAGGTAGCCACTGACTCCAAGTTAGGTAGCCACTGACTCCAAGTTAGGTAGCTACTGACTCCAAGTTAGGTAGCTACTGACTCCAAGTTATGTAGCTACTGACTCCAAGTTAGGTAGCTACTGACTCCAAGTTAGGTAGCCACTGACTCCAAGTTAGGTAGCCACTGACTCCAAGTTATGTAGCTACTGACTCCAAGTTAGGTAGCTACTGACTCCAAGTTAGGTAGCCACTGACTCCAAGTTAGGTAGCCACTGACTCCAAGTTAGGTAGCCACTGACTCCAAGTTAGGTAGCCACTGACGCTACCTTAGGTAGCCACTGACGCTACGTTAGGTAGCCACTGACGCTACGTTAGGTAGCCACTGACGCTACGTTAGGTAGCCACTGACGCTACGTTAGGTAGCCACTGACGCTAGCTGCATACTGTACCTTACAACAGCGATAGCCCACAGTCCCTTGATGGTCGGCGCCAGGGAGTACTTATCATATAGGTCTTTGTTAAATAATAGACCGTCTGGGGCTGGGAGCGGGACGTCCTCCCTACGAGGAGATAGGGAACAGCGTTTCATCAGGATTATGTTACAACTAGCGTTAACATCTCTACAGCTAGCAAACCTCAAACTTGACATAGTTTAAATATCGTTAGTTAAGCGCCAAATGTCCCCAAACATTTTCGCCAACTGGTTAATCACAAACCAAGCTCACCATGTCAGCTCCATATGTACCGCTGTTTTAGGTTGGCGTGGTTATGAGATAAGATGTAGCTGAGGATAATACAACTATAAATAGTTAACTAGTAGCCAGTTATGGCATTGAATGGCATTGATGTGAGCTTCAACCTGAAACCGCTGTGATACAGCCAAGAACTACTAAGTGCTTCCGGGTCAGGACTTTTGGAATCCTTCAGAATAAATGTCCTGTATCAAAATCAAATCAAACTTTATTTGACACATGCGCTGAATACAACATGTGTAGAAAATATTCACCAAATAAACAAAAGTTTAAAATATACAAAATTAGCACAACAAAACAAAATGAGGCTATATACAGGGGGTACCGCTACAGATTCAATGGTGGTACAGGTTAGTCAAGGTAATTTGTACATGTAGGTAGGGGTGAAGTGACCATGCATAGATAATAAACAGCTAGTAGCAGTAGTGTACAAAACAATGGGGGGGGACATTTTATTAATTATTCAGAAGTCTGATGGCTTGGGGGTCAGAGCCTTTCGGTCCTAGACGCTCCAGTACCACTTGCTGGTGAATAATTACTGCAAAAATTATATTTTATACTGGTTATCATACAAATAATAATTAAAAGTATTGCTATAAGATAAGTAATTGCTTTTTGTATGCTTTTTGTGTGTTCTTAACATTTATTGCACCGTACACAATTATCTATTCTTTGTGTCACAGTAAAACAGGGGTTCTCTGGGTGTAAGCTATATATGACAAAACTGAAATGTTGAATTGTTTCAATGAGCACTTTGTATCATCTGGTAGGCTGTTTGATTCAGTGTCCTCTGTCTCTGTACAACCCTGTGTGGATGAACCAGTGAGAGCTGGTCAAACTTTTAGCTTTTTGCCATTCTCAGTACAGGTGGTACATAAAGCCCTGAAATCCTTAGATCAGAGAAAGCCTGCAGGTCCTGATCTTTTTGATCCCTGCTTTTTAAATCTGGCAGCTGATTTCATCGCTGAACCACTTACATATCTGTTCAATCTAACCCTGGAATGTAATGAAATTCCAAAGATCTGGAAATCAGCATTTATCCTACCACTTTTAAAAGGGGGAGATCCAACTCTTTTATATAATTATAGGCCAATCTCAAAGCTGTCACCCCTGGTGAAAATACTTGAAACCCTTGTGAGTGGACAGCTCAAAGAGTTTTTATTTACTAACTCTATTTTATCAATGTACCAATCGGGCTTCAGGAAGAAGCATAGCACAATTACAGCAGCCATGAAGGTTTTAAATGATATCACCGAAGCCATTGACTAAAAACAGCACTGTCTCACTTTTTATTGATCTCTCTAAGGCTTTTGATACAGTTGATCATGCTATACTAAGGCAGAGATTGTCGAGTGTAGGTCTTTCGGAGCATGCAGTTGCATGGTTTTCTAACTATCTGTCTGATAGAACTCAGTGCACTCAATTTGATGGGCTTATGTATGTTATGTATGTCTAACCACAAGGCTACCTACCACCTCTAACCACTAGGCTACCTGCCGCCTCTAACCACGAGGCTACCTGCCGCCTCTAACCACAAGGCTACCTGCCGTCTAACCACTAGGCTACCTGCCACCTCTAACCACTAGTGTCAAGCCCTGACGATAGAGAGCCCTCAGGGTTACGTATTTCACGATCATTATATCTTTGTTGTTTTGGAAGTTTCACTATCATTAAAATGTGGAACTCTACTCACGCTGCGCCTTGGTCTAATTATTTATACGACGGTCGTGACAACTAGGCTACCTGCCTCATCTAACTACTAGGCTACCTACCAGCCTTTCTGAAAGAAATGTAATAATTCAGAATACTAGACCATAATTCAGAATACTAGACCAGTGGGCTTATGATTTAGCCACAGAGGATCAATATCTTTAAAAAAAAAAGGCCTACATGTGGATTGTGTGTTGTCCCATAACAAGGCATAGCCTACCTAAATCAAATCAAATCAAATTTTATTTGTCACATACACATGGTTAGCAGATGTTAATGCGAGTGTAGCGAAATGCTTGTGCTTCTAGTTCCGACAATGCAGTAATAACAAGTAATCTAACTAACAATTCCAAAACTACTGTCTTGTACACAGTGTAAGGGGATAAAGAATATGTACATAAGGATATATGAATGAGTGATGGTACAGAGCAGCATAGGCAAGATACAGTAGATGGTATCGAGTACAGTATGTACAAATGAGATGAGTATGTAAACAAAGTGGCATAGTTTAAAGTGGCTAGTGATACATGTATTACATAAGGATACAGTCAATGATATAGAGTACAGTATATACGTATGCATATGAGATGAATAATGTAGGGTAAGTAACATTATATAAGGTAGCATTGTTTAAAGTGGCTAGTGATATATTTACATCATTTCCCATCAATTCCCATTATTAAAGTGGCTGGAGTTGAGTCAGTGTCAGTGTGTTGGCAGCAGCCACTCAGTGTTAGTGGTGGATTGTGGACCTGTGGATTGTGTGTTGTCCCATAACAAGGCATAGCCTACCTGTGGATTGTGTGTTGTCCCATAACAAGGCGTAGCCTACCTGTGGATTGCGTGTTGTCCCATAACAAGGCATAGCCTACCTGTGGATTGTGTGTTTCTGACAATGCTAACATATATTTTAGCCTAAGCTCGGGGTTCTAACAACGGGTTGGTTTGTCGGCAACAACACAGCTGCTAGTGATACACGGGTCCTGTATTTTTGGAGTCGAGTCTGACTCCTGTATTTTTGGAGTCGAGTCCGACTCCTGTATTTTTAGAGTTGAGTCCGACTCCTGTATTTTTGGAGTTGAGTCCGACTCCTGTGGTTGGAGTTGTAGGAGTCGACTCTTGCTTGACTCCCAAAACATGCTGAAACGGATGCGCACACATGTACACACCATTTCATTATTGCAGAGTCCTACTAGGAAGATTGCGTCTGCATTCTAGAGACTATAGCTTGTGTGTCTATGTACGCTGACGGCTCAACACGTCAGCTGCAACAATCAAATAAATAACTGAGACACTTAACACAGAGCTCCAGTCAGTTTTAGAATGGCTAACTAGCAATAGGCTTGTGCTAAATATCTCAAAAACTAAAGGCATCATTTTTGGGACAAATCACTCACTCAACGCTAAACCTCGTTTAGATCTATTATTGAATAATGTGGTTATTGAGCAAATTGAGGAGACTACACTGCTAGGTGTAACCCTAGATAGCAAGCTTTCATGGTCAAAATATGTAGACTCAGTGGTTGCTAAAAATGGGAAGAGTTATGTCCATGATAGGGCTTTGCTCTGCCTTCTTGACATCTCAGTCGACAAGACAGGTCCTACTGGCCCTAGTTTTGTTGCACCTGGAATACTGCCCAACGGTCACTTGCGGAAAAGAAGGACATCGGTAAATTGCAGTTGGTCCAGAATAAAGTAGCACGTATCACACTTACACTACCGTTCAAAAGTTTGGGGTCACTTAGAAATGTCCTTGTTTTTGAAAGAAAAGCATGTTTTTTTTGTCCATTAAAATAACATCAAATTTATCAGAAATACAGTGTAGACATTTGTTAATGTTTTAAATGACTATTGGTTGGTTCGAAGAGCATTCTAGAAATACAGGTGTGCCAAGCTTGTAGCTTCACACCCAAGAACACTCAAGGATGTAATCGCTTCCAAAGGTGCTTCAACAAAGTACTGAGTAAAGGGTCTGAATACTAATGTAAATGTGATATTTTGTGTATTTAGTTTTTGCAAACAATGCTAAAAAACAGGTTTGTGTAGATTGGGGAATTTTTATTTTTTTAGAATAAGGCTCTAACGTAACAAAATATGGAAAAAGTGAAGGGGTCTGAATGATTCCCGAATGCACTGGATGTATGCTATCTGTTGCCTGCAAATTACAGATACTAACTGTTCTCTTATGTGATTGCTATCAGTTTTACAAAATACAATGTAAGTACAAATAGTTCACTACAAATATAAACACATTGTTGGTTTTAATACATTATAGGTATAGTACTGGACCAGAGCTACCTGGACAGAGGTTGGTACCCCTGTATAGCCTAGTTATTGTTATTTTATTGTGTTTCTTTTTATTATTATTTTTACTTTAGTTAATTTGGTTTATTTCTTGAACTGGATTTTTGGTTAATTCAGCATTTCACTGTGAGGTCTACTACACCTGTTGTATTCAGCATTTCACTGTCAGGTCTACTACACCTGTTGTATTCAGCATGTCACTGTGAGGTCTACTACACCTGTTGTATTCAGCATTTCACTGTGAGGTCTACTACACCTGTTGTATTCAGCATTTCACTGTGAGGTCTACTACACCTGTTGTATTCAGCATTTCACTGTAAGGTCTACCACATCTGTTGTATTCAGCATTTCACTGTGAGGTCTACTACACCTGTTGTATTCAGCATTTCACTGTAAGGTCTACCACATCTGTTGTATTCAGCATTTCACTGTAAGGTCTACTACACCTGTTGTATTCAGCATTTCACTGTGAGGTCTACTACACCTGTTGTATTCAGCATTTCACTGTGAGGTCTACTACACCTGTTGTATTCAGCATTTCACTGTGAGGTCTACTACACCTGTTGTATTCAGCATTTCACTGTAAGGTCTACTACACCTGTTGTATTCAGCATTTCACTGTAAGGTCTACTACACCTGTTGTATTAAGCATTTCACTTTAAGGTCTACTACACCTGTTGTATTCAGCATTTCACTGTAAGGTCTACTACACCTGTTGTATTCAGCATTTCACTGTGAGGTCTACTACACCTGTTGTATTCAGCATTTCACTGTGAGGTCTACTACACCTGTTGTATTCAGCATTTCACTGTGAGGTCTACTACACCTGTTGTATTCAGCATTTCACTGTAAGGTCTACTACACCTGTTGTATTCAGCATTTCACTGTGAGGTCTACTACACCTGTTGTATTCAGCATTTCACTGTAAGGTCTACTACACCTGTTGTATTCAGCATTTCACTGTGAGGTCTACTACACCTGTTGTATTCAGCATTTCACTGTAAGGTCTACTACACCTGTTGTATTCAGCATTTCACTGTAAGGTCTACTACACCTGTTGTATTCAGCATTTCACTTTAAGGTCTACTACACCTGTTGTATTCAGCATTTCACTGTAAGGTCTACTACACCTGTTGTATTCAGCATTTCACTGTGAGGTCTACTACACCTGTTGTATTCAGCATTTCACTGTAAGGTCTACTACACCTGTTGTATTCAGCATTTCACTGTAAGGTCTACTACACCTGTTGTATTCAGAATTTCACTTTAAGGTCTACTACACCTGTTGTATTCAGCATTTCACTGTGAGGTCTACTACACCTGTTGTATTCAGCATTTCACTGTAAGGTCTACTACACCTGTTGTATTTGGCATTTCACTGTAAGGTCTACTACACCTGTTGTATTCAGCATTTCATTGTAAGGTCTACTACACCTGTTGTATTCATCATTTCACTGTAAGGTCTACTACACCTGTTGTATTCAGCATTTCACTGTGAGGTCTACTACACCTGCTGTATTCAGCATTTCACTGTAAGGTCTACTACACCTGTTGTATTCAGCATTTCACTGTGAGGTCTACTACACCTGTTGTATTCAGCATTTCACTGTAAGGTCTACTACACCTGCTGTATTCAGCATTTCACTGTAAGGTCTACCTACACCTGTTGTATTCAGCATTTCACGGTAAGGTCTACCTACACCTGTTGTATTCAGCATTTCACTGTAAGGTCTACCTACACCTGTTGTATTCAGCATTTCACTGTAAGGTCTACCTACACCTGTTGTATTCAGCATTTCACGGTAAGGTCTACCTACACCTGTTGTATTCAGCATTTCACGGTAAGGTCTACCTACACCTGTTGTATTCAGCATTTCACGGTAAGATCTACCTACACCTGTTGTATTCAGCATTTCACGGTAAGGTCTACCTACACCTGTTGTATTCAGCATTTCATGGTAAGGTCTACCTACACTTGTTGGCTCATGTGACAAATAATGTTTGATTTTAATTGAAAAAACATACCATAGTAAACAGGCAGTAAATAACAACAACCCATAGTAAACAGGCAGTAAATAACAACAACCCATAGTAAACAGGCAGTAAATAACAACAGCCCATAGTAAACAGGCAGTAAATAACAACAGCCCATAGTAAACAGGCAGTAAATAACAACAACCCATAGTAAACAGGCAGTAAATAACAACAACCCATAGTAAACAGGCAGTAAATAACAACAACCCATAGTAAACAGGCAGTAAATAACAACAACCCATAGTAAACAGGCAGTAAATAACAACAACCCATAGTAAACAGGCATTAAATAACAACAGCCCATAGTAAACAGGCAGTAAATAACAACAACCCATAGTAAACAGGCAGTAAATAACAACAACCCATAGTAAACACAAAGAAAAAATCAGCGACAGCCTGTCTGTCTGTCTGTTATAGCGGAGGTTAAGTTGAGTTTATGACGGAGGCCATTAGAGCCTCACAGAGCCGCCTGCTTGAGTTTATGACGGAGGCCATTAGAGCCTCACAGAGCCGCCTGCTTGCATTAACACCGTCCTATACTATACATGCTTATTAGCATTGGGCTCCACGTTAATTAATTATCTTAGTTAATTAAGGACAACGTGGTGGTTTAGTAAAGTGTGTGGTCTATATTTCATCCTCTATAATATAACATGACCTTCTTCTCTCTGACGTATGTGGCATGCAATTAAGACAGCAGTTCATGTTGTAGCTAATACAGTGACAGAAGCTCTCACTACAGGCTAAACTGGGATTAGAAATCTAAACTAGGATTAGAAATCTAAACTAGGATTAGAAATAACATAAAATAGACAGTTAGAATCTGAGTACAAAACCAGCATCTGATATAAATTGAGAAACAGAGACTCTTCGGGAAACACATCAGCAGGACACGTGTACAGGTGTGTGAGTTGGACAGGATACAAATATATTTTTATTATAATCCCTCTCTAAACATTATTTCAGATAGAAATAAACTGGGAGTGAATTGGTGGGAACAGCAATCTAATGTAAACCGTTATATTAGCATGGCAGAGGCTGAGTAAGATAGGCTATACTGTACAACTCTAAACCGGTTTACATGTTAACTCATCTTTCATGTACTGCAGTAGAAAGCAAGAAACAAATTGGCAGTTGTAATAGTAGATGAGATGAGGTTGGGAATTGACTGGCTAGGATAGAGAACTGACGGACACGTTCTGACCTTAGTTCTTTTGCTATGTCTTTGTTTTAGTATGGTCAGGGCGTGAGTTGGGTGGGTTGTCTATGTTCCTTTTTCTATGATTTGGTATTTCTGTGTTTGGCCTGGTATGGTTGTCAATCAGAGGCAGCTGTCAATCGTTGTCCCTGATTGAGAACCATACTTAGGCAGCCTGTTTTCACCCTTGAGTTGTGGGTGATTATACTTTCTGTTTAGTGTGTGGTGCACCTGACGGAGCTGTTTCGGTTGTGTTTCTTTGTTAGATGTTGTTTAAATAAATAACATGAACAAGTACCACGCTGTGCTTTGGTCCTCAACTTCTTCCACCGACGACCGTTACACTGACAGCAAATAGAACTCAATATAAAGAGTGAATAGATTCAATTAATATAGTGTAGGCTGCATTTACAAAGGCAGCCCAAATCTTATGATTTTTCCAGTAATTGTTTTTTGACCAATCAGATCAGCTATTTTGCCAATACTTCGGCAAAATATCAGAATTGGGCCTCCTGTGTCAACGCAGCCAAATAGATTGCAAACAGAAAATTAGGAATTCACTGCTTGTGTTTCAATAAACATGAATGTGTATCCACAATGCCAGAACAGGAAACCCTGTGCACTGTTGGGCAAACAGGGTGTCAGGGGGAGGGGAGGGGTGGAATTAAATTCCAAAGGGGTCTCCTAGCCTGTTTCCTAGTCAGACATTAGGGTTAGGTCTCCTAGCCCGTTTCCTAGTCAGACATTAGGGTTAGGTCTCCTAGCCCGTTTCCTAGTTTCCCAGTCAGACATTAGAGTTAGGTCTCCTAGCCCATTTCCTAGTCAGACATTAGGGTTAGGTCTCCTAGCCCGTTTCCTAGTCAGACATTAGGGTTAGGTCTCCTAGCCCGTTTCCCAGTCAGACATTAGGGTTAGGTCTCCTAGCCCGTTTCCTAGTCAGACATTAGGGTTAGGTCTCCTAGCCTGTTTCCTAGTTTCCCAGTCAGACATTAGGGTTAGGTCTCCTAGCCCGTTTCCCAGTCAGACATTAGGGTTAGGTCTCCTAGCCTGTTTCCTAGTCAGACATTAGGGTTAGGTCTCCTAGCCCGTTTCCTAGTTTCCCAGGCAGACATTAGAGTTAGGTCTCCTAGCCCGTTTCCTAGTTTCCCAGTCAGACATTAGGGTTAGGTCTCCTAGCCCGTTTCCCAGTCAGACATTAGAGTTAGGTCTCCTAGCCCGTTTCCTAGTTTCCCAGTCAGACATTAGGGTTAGGTCTCCTAGCCCGTTTCCTAGTTTCCTAGTCAGACATTAGGGTTAGGTCTCCTAGCCCGTTTCTTAGTTTCACACAACTGTGTTAAAATCCATTTGATCAGTTTTATCTAGAAATTCTTTAGTAAGTAATACTTAAAAGCTAAGTCTAGCTGTCTAATTTGAATTATTTTTTAAAAAATATGGGGGGGAAATGGTGTTGCACATGTCACCATTAATATCAGCACTATGAGGAGATGTGATGCAAAGTCCCTCTTTTTAACTCACCTGCAAATTCATTTTCTTTGTTCTTTCTTTGTTGTTCCTTTTCCATACAATCCATTATGTCCAATTGCACCAAATAGTATATGAATAATGCAAGAGTTTAAATCCCAGCAGTTTTTAAAATGACATTCAGGAGCAGTGTTTTCAATTGTTTTTAATTCATAAAAAAACATTAATTGGAATATAAAATTAGAATGGAATATAGCTAATAACATTAAATAATATTGGAATATAACATTCAGTGTAACATTGATGTGGCAAATCTCTGACGCTCTGCTATTGCACAATTTTAATTTGTACATAGGTCACAAATAAAGCACAACTCATGAGCCCACCTCCTGCACTGCTCACACCTAATCCTGTCCCCACCACCTGTGACTGAAAAGATCTCTCATAAAAACGTAGCTAGCTATCCAGCAATATGACATAAAATGCTGTGTAAAATATCTAAAAGGCTCTAAAGTAACATTAACTGAAAGGCTATCAGTCGCTAGTGGAAACATTTACAACTACAATTAGGTTGCCCCCAAACACACTCATCCAACATATTTCTACTTTACTCAAAAATTATCTAGATTTTTAACTCTAAACAAGTGGATTATTTATCTAAATGTTTTCCTACTTGTATATTTAAAAAAAAACTATTATAGATCTAACTTCATTGGAATATATCTACAACTTTTTAAAACATACATTTTTGGGGGATTAATTTACCACAAAATCATTTGTTGAAACATCTCCAAAACGTGTTATGACACAGAGGACATTTTTTGAGCAAGAACAGTGGCAGCCAGGGAAAGTGTTGGGAAAATAATTTGGTGGCATCTTTTGGTCTTTATTTTAATTTTATTCCACCTTTATTTAACCAGGTAGGCCAGTTGAGATCAAGTTCTCATTTACAACTGTGACCTGGCCAAGATAAAGCAAAGCAGTGCGACACAAACAATAACACAGAGTTACACATGGGATGAACAAATGTACCGTCAATAATACATTAGAAAAAATACATATGTACAGTGTGTTCAAATGTAGAAGAGTAGTGGGGTAAGGCAATAAATAGGCCCTACAGGCAAAAATAATTACAATGTAGCATTAATACTGGAGTAATAGATGAGCAGATGATGATGTGCAAGTAGAGATACTGGGGTGCAAAAAAGCAAGAGGGTAAGAGGGTAAGTAATTCCAGTCATTGGCAGCAGAGAAGTGGAATGAAAGACGGCCAAAGCAGGAATTGGCTTTGGGGGCGGGTGCTACAGGTGGGTGTTGCTATGGTGACCAGTGAGCTGAGATAAGGTGGGGCTTTACCTAGCAGAGACTTATAGATTACCTGGAGCCAGTGGGTTTGGCAACGAGTATGAAGCGAGGGCCAGCCAATGAGAGCATACAGGTCGCAGTGGTGGGTGATATATGGGGCTTTGGTAACAAAACAGATGGCACTGTGATAGACTACATCCAATTTGCGGAGTAGAGTGTTGGAGGCTATTTTCTAAATGACATCACTGAAGTCAAGGATCGGTAGGATAGTCAGTTTTACGAGGGTATGTTTGGCAGCATGAGTGAAGGAGGCTTTGTTGCGAAATAGGAAGCTGATTCTAGATTTAATTTTGGACTGGAGATGCTTAATGTGAGTCTGAAAGAAGAGTTTACAGTCTAACCAGACACCTAGGTATTTGTAATTGTGCACATATTCTAAGTCAGAACCGTCCAGAGTAGTGATGCTAATCGGGCGGAGGGTGCGGGCAGCGGTCGGTTGAAGAGCATGCATTTAGTTTTACTTGCATTTAAAAGCAGTTGTATGGCATTGAAGCTCATTTGGAGGTTTGTTAGCACAGTGTCCAAAGAAGGGCCAGGTGTATACAGAATGGTGTCTTCTGTGTACAGTGAATTACAGGTGGGGCAGTTACCCCAGGGGGCTAGCTACCCCTTAGTACACCAAGATATACATGTACCACACTAGAACAGTTTGTTTATAAATAGGAATATACACAATACATATGAAATACTTGTCTATTTTAGTAATTTAAATATATTTAAAATGTTTAATAATCTACTTTGATTATTGCATTGTGAAAACATAGATATGCAGAGACACATAAATCAATCAAATGTATTTATAAAGCCCTTTTCACATCAGCTGATGTCACAAAGTGCTATACAGAAACCCAGCCTAAAACCCCAAACAGCAAGCAATGCAGGTGTAGAAGCACCGTGGCTGGGAATCCGGCCTCACACATCACGTTGATAGTGCATCAAGGAGAGTTCACTTGTTATCTGCTTGCCACCTAATCCATAATATCAGTGTTGTAAAGGCTATGAGATGGCTTACTAAATAGCCCTTAAAGTGAAACTTAAATTAACTGGTAGCAGTTATGTCAGTGCAAAACACTAAAACGTTATGAGATTCTAAAATGTCTTAAAATGACCATTACGATAATTACGAGCTAGGCCTACTCTGTTTGTGATTGATATTTTGGGGAAGTTCTAAGCAAAATCTCAAGTTGTTATAACTAAGTATTAGCCTAAGGTAGTTTCCTCTTCGCGTTAATGTTTTTCTTCTCTACGTGTCTATTAGTGTGTAGCTGAATGAATGAGGCTGGTTGTCTGCGCTGTGACTATGGCAGTAACTCCACGCATTCTAAGCACCCGCATTGTGATTCTGATTCAGCCGTTCCTTCGTTCTGTTCTCTGTTCATTCTGTTATGACTGCTCCTGTGGGAGCGACATGAGGAAGATCCTCTCTCACTGTGGGTTCTGGTGTAGCCACACACTGTACACAGCGTTCTGTACTCTGATAGACACAGCAATATACCCGAGACACCGTACACAACGTTCTGTACTCTGATAGACACAGCAATATACCTTGAAATTAAATAGGTATATTCGAACATGAAGGCATTTGATGTAATACTAGTAATACTAGTAATAATAATTCATCTTATTTTATTATAATTAACCTGTTATTATGTTGTTTGTCTGGAAGTCTTTTTTTTATGAATAACTGCATGACTGTATTATACCAGTTGTTAACCATCACAGAATACACCAACCATTACAATAAAGTTTACACCATTTTAATGAGAAAATATTTCGATGACCATGTTTTTAATTCAATGCAGATTATATGCAAATGTTTATAACGCACGCATGCTGTCAGAAAAACACAGTTTAGGGTTGAGCATGCTGTCAGAAAAACACAGTTTAGGGTTGTGCATGCTGTCCCTTTAACACAGAAAAAAATACATTTACAGCGTTTAATCCACTAGTCACCAGGGCTTTCAATTAAACGCTTCACAGAACAGTTTAAAAGTGCGTTTTACAACATTGTCATTTCAACTTATTCGCAATTATTCACATTTAATCGCATATTTATTTTGCATTTATCAAGGACCCTATAACCCTATAGTTCCCTTAACATTACTATTTTTTAAGATTGAAAAAAGTGTAATAATTCTGTCCGTTTGTTTTTACAGAGACCGTTGAAAAAAATGCTTGTTATTCAGAAACCACCAACCCACTATCAAAAATAACAATCTGTTAAAAACAATTGATAAATTCAGAGGTTCATCTGCTTGACACACATTGACATTCTAATCAAGTGTTTGTTGTCATCAGATATGTCATTGTCAGGTTGTAGTTCAGAGGGGCGTTGCATTGTTCAGTTATAATCACTATAACTAACTTCGAGGTCCTTGATAATAACTGCAATAATGTAGTAAAAAAAGTCTGACATGACCTACCTAATGTAACCATAGTTTGTCAGGTGCAATTAAAGTATTGGAAGCCCAGATACAAATGGAATAATGTTTCTAAAGAAAAGTAACTATCTCTCATTCTTCTGACTGAGCCTCTGTTTGCAGTGCCTCACTCCTTTACAACTCGGACAAAACTGTAAACACAGATACTTTATAAGCTGAAGAGCAATATTTCACTATAACTCTGTTGGACCCATGTTATAAGACAATGAGCATTCAAAGCAAATACACAAAGTAGGCTCTACACTGCTACACGGGACTATGTTGTCTTGATCGTAGTGATTCTCGGCACAAGATGTCAGCAGCAAGAGTCAAAATAAACTGAGGATTTGGTCTGAGCCTGCTGGTCTCATTCATAAAGGGTTCAGTATACCTCTGTTGGTCAATGCACCACCACGGACTGCACTGTGGGGTTGGTGTGAGTCTCCCCGGGAGTGGAGGGGCTGCTTCTGCTGGTGGCTGTCTGCGGGGAAGTGGGGCTCAGAGACTGGTAAGAGTTGGAGAGGAAGGCGGGGATGTGGGGCGTCAGCCCCCCCGGGAGAGCCACCAGGGTAGGGGTGGGTTTGATGGGCACTGGGATGGCCGGTAGGGTCTGTCCTCCGTGACACACTGATTTAAGGGGCATGCTGAAGGCCCCATAGTCACCGCGCATAGAGATAGGAGAAACAGAGTCCACCATAGTGTTGTACATGTGAGGCCAGGCCGCAGTCAGCTGGTTGTGCATCGGGTAGCCTGCAGACATGGACGGACTCCCAGGCACCTTAAACTCTCTGGCAATGATGTTCTCTATAGCAAATGGGTGTTTAAAAGTTGATGGCTGCGACACTCCCAAGTTATAGCTGGAGATCTGAGGGAGGTGTGTGCTGGTGGCAGCCAGGGCGCTAAGCCTGAGCTTAGCCTGCTGTTGGAGGTAATGGGCCGCGTCAGACAGCTTGGACTGAGCCAGGTGCTCCTGCGCCGCCATGATCATCATCACCTTGAACCGTTTTCGGCGCCGCAAGAAACTCCCGTTCTCGAACATGTCCCCGCAGCTGGGGTGCAGAGCCCAGAAGCTACCCTTCCCGGGCTGGTCCGGACGCCGCGGGATCTTGATGAAACAGTCGTTGAAGGACAGGTTGTGCCGTAAGGAGTTCTGCCATCGCTGGGTGTTATCTCTGTAGTAAGGGAACCTGTCCATGATGAACTTGTAGATCTCGCTGAGAGGGAGCATCTTCTCCGGGCAGGACTGGATGGCCATGGCGGTGAGGGAGATGTAGGAATAGGGAGGTTTCTGGTCGCTGTACGTGTTCCTCCCTGGTCGGGGCATCCTGACAGTGTTCTTTCACACACTTCAAATAACTCGTTCCGCTTAGCTTGGCTCGGTGGTGAACACTTCTCAGCACTCTGCATGAAAATAAATATTATACATGTATAAAATCAAAAACACAAAGTTTAACGTTTGAAAGTTGCGGTATATCGATCCATTCTCCAGAACACTGTGCTGCAGCTCTCTCTTCCTGGGAAAGTCAGCCTGGTTGTCTTGGCCGAGCTGTGAGCTGTGGTCTTGACTTTAGTAAAGTGGCAGTCAACTTTTCTCTCCGTGAAAGCTAAATGGAACGGATCTCATCTCCCCGTTTTATCCCGTCCGGATGAGCTAAGTAGCAGCAATACTTCCATGTCCTCCTCTCACTGCCGTGTGATAGTGGGTTGTGGTGCCGTGGGATAGTGGGTTGTGGTTATAGCAGCTGGACAGCAGTATAATAGACCCCCCCCCCCCCCCCCCCCCCAAGAGCAGCTCCACTAATGTGTCACCTCATATCACATGACAGTCACTCAGGGAGGAGGGGGATAAATGCATAATCTGTTTTCATTGACACCTACTGTATTTACATGGACACCTTGGGCCAATCTTTTCCATCTGAAGATAGTACAAAGGGAAAAAGTCTCGGGACCCTGAATTGAACCGCGAGGGCACTACGTAGCGAACAGTGTGGAGGTATTCGCTAACCTTTCCGCAGGGGGCTTAAAGTCGTCAATTCACACTACAATTAGAGCTCCTGAGCTATGGGATGTTTGACATGGAAATTGGCTGTTTGGGTTAGAGTTACAGTTAGAATGTTTCATGACATCACTTTCCCTTTGTTTTGTATGCTACTGTCAATGTTGACAGTTCTGTAAATCACGTTGGATGTTAAAAACCTGCTGCTAAATGACCATCATTTTGCTCTTTATAAAACAATATGTTTTACAATTTGAAGACATGTGTTTTGTATTTCTATTCGTCTATAAATGTATTCAGTGTGAGTCGGTGTGAATATTATCAACCTGATCTGTTCTGATAATCTGGGTTCAATTCATTCAGGCAGGTGTGTAAAGGTTTACATTGGTGAGTAATGCCGCTTAAACGCGAAACTGTACATTTTTCCACCCACAATCAGACAGGAAAATAATCGTTTCAAATTAGCAGACACACTTAGCACTTGCAAATATATCGAATAAATTATTATATTGCTATTAAATGTTGCATCCATTTAATTAATGCACTATAAATAAAATCATCATCGCAATATGCCATAGACCTACACAATTATGCTTCACTGAACCAAAAAATAACCACCATCATTGATTTATAGTAATTCATGAATAAACCTAAAATGTTATGAAACTTGAACCTGCCTCAACCTACTCCATTTTCTGCGTGTCCAGGACATGAGAGGAGATGGAGTGTGGTCTATGAAAACGGGTAAGTATTTCCACAAAGCAACGAACGCGGGTTTAAACTGAAATTTCATAAGGCAAGTGACTAGTATTTGTAAAACAAATTCGAAAAGTACTTCAGAAATGCAAATAAAGCCTTTGACCTAACGTGGTGAAAACTGTATAAAATAGTTAAGTCAATTATATGTCTCAAAATTATATAATTTTGAGACATGGCCATTCAAACTATTTACCAGGCACACCACGGAGCACGTTTCCGCTTGACGGGTTCCCAATGCCAGGGACCACACACGCGCACGCGGATTTGGTGATAATTTATGCTAATGAGGCTCCATAATTCCACAATACAGTCCATCATCAGACTGACGGATTAGCAATAGAATCTGGTCTGGAAGGAAGACTCTGGTCACAGTTATGGGCCTGTCGACTACTGTAGGAAATCAAGAACTCGAGGAAACTATGGTTATAAAACAATCCTCTCCAAGTTGTTAATAAAAGTACCAACCAAACTGTTAGGTTTCCTTGGTTGCCACAGAAAATAGACTTTAGGAAATCAGTTCCACGCTGCGCATGGAAGCAGCTTTTTATTTCCATGGGGTTTTATTCCGCGTGAAAAGCTTCTTTTAACTTGTCATTCCTCTATTGGTGATCGGCAGAAAGGAGTGTGATCTGTCTGGGAGCCTTGGAGCGCCCCGGGTCCATGAGGATCCTTTATGACAACAGTATTCACACATAAACCTGCCACTCTGATTGCCTGACACATCTTTCACTGGTCTTCCTCTTTATCTTCCCCACTGAGAGGTGATCAAATTAACAACAGTCTTCTTGTCCCCGAGGTTCCCCTGAAATATAATGGATCGAAACTGTTTTTATGTTATTTTATTTTTAACCACAAATCCAGACCTATAACACAATTGACACATTGATATTTGGCTGGCTATAATATAAAATGTTACGCATTCTAATTCCAGACATATTGTGGGCTCGAAAGTGCGCGCTCACTCTACAGGCTAATCATTCTGGGATGTTATCACAGTTTACTATGATCAGAAAGACACAGTAGAAACCTGAAGGAAGACCACCTCAATCAGACCACGTAACTCCACCCCAATCAGACCACGTAACTCCACCCCAATCAGACCGCGTAACTCCACCCCAATCAGACCGCGTAACTCCACCCCAATCAGACCGCGTAACTCCACCCCAATCAGACCGCGTAACTCCACCCCAATCAGACCGCGTAACTCCACCCCAATCAGACCGCGTAACTCCACCCCAATCAGACCGCGTAACTCCACCCCAATCAGACCACATGTCTCCACCCCAGTCAGACCACATGTCTCCACCCCAATCAGACCACATGTCTCCACCCCAATCAGACCAAATGTCTCCACCCCAATCAGACCAAATGTCTCCACCCCAATCAGACCACATGTCTCCACCCCAATCAGACCACATGTCTCCACCCCAATCAGACCACATGTCTCCACCCCAATCAGACCACATGTCTCCACCCCAACCAGACCAAATACACTACATGACCATAAGTATGTGGACACCTGCTAGTCAAACTTTCATTCCAAAATCATGCCCATTATTATGACGTTGGTCCCCCCTTTGCTGCAATAACAGGGTGTGTTGTCCGGCCCTCTGGCGGTCTCTATAGGGGTGCCACAGTGTTAAATTCTCGGGCCGACTATTTTCTCTGTATATATCAATGATGTCGCTCTGGCTGCTGGTGATTCTCTGATCCACCTCTATGCAGACGACACCATTCTGTATACTTCTGGCACTTCTTTGGACACGAGCGTCAATGCCATACAACTATCCTTCCATGGCCTCCAACTGCTCTTAAATGCAAGCAAAACTAAATGCATGCTCTTCAACCGATTGCTACCAGCACCTGCCTGCACTCTGGACGGTTCTGACTTAGAATATGTGGACATCTACAAATACCTAGGTGTCTGGTTAACTGTAAACTCTCCATCCAGACTCACATTAAACATCTCCAATCCAAAATTAAATCTAGAATCTGCTTCCTATTTCGCAAATAAGCATCCTTTACTCATGCTGCCAAACATACCCCTGTAAAACTGACTATCCTACCTATCCTTGACTTCGGCGATGTCATTTACAAAATAGCCTCCAACACTCTACTCAGCAAATTGGATGCAGTCGATCACAGTGGCATCCGTTTTGTTACTAAAGCCCCGAAAATCACTGAAGCTGGAGATTCATATCTCCCTCACTAACTTTAAGCACCAGCTGTCAGAACAACTCACAGATCACTGCACCTGTACATAGCCCATCTGTAAATAGCCCATCCAAATACCTCATCCCCATAATGTAATCTATTTTTTTGCACTCCAGTATCTCAACTTGCACATTCATCTTCTGCACATCTTTCACTCCTGTGTTTAATTGCTATGTTGTAATTATTTCGCCACTATGGCCTATTTATTGCCTTACCTCATCTTACCTAATTTGCACACACTGTATATATACTTTTTTCTATTGCGTTATTGACTATGTTTGTTTGTGTAATTCTGTGTTGTTGTTTGTGTCGCACTGCTTTGCTTTATCTTGGCCAGGGCACAGTTGTAAATGAGAACTTGTTCTCAACTAGCCTACCTGGTTAAATAAAGGTGAAATAAAAAAAAATTAAAAACAGCCTCCACTCTTCTGGGAAGGCTTTCCACTAGATGTTGGAACATTGCTGTGGGGACTTGCTTCCATTCAGTCACAAGAGCATTAGTGAGGTCAAGCACTGATGTTGGGCAATTAGGCCTGGCCCCCAGTCAGCGTTCCAATTCATCCCAAAGGTGTTCGGTGGTGTTGAGGTCAGGGCTTTGTGCATGCCAGTCAAGTTCTATCACACCGATTTTAACAAACCATTTCTGTATGGACATCGCTTTGTGACAGGGTCATTGTCGTGCTGAAACAGGAAAGGGCCTCCCCAAACTGTTGCTACAAAGTTGGAAGCAAGAATCGACTAGAATGTCATTGTATGCTGTGGAGCTAAAATTTCCCTTCACTGGAACTAAGGGGCCGAACTATGAAAAACAGCCCCAGACCATTATTCCTCCTCTACCAAACTTTACAGTTGGCACTATGCATTTAGGCAGGTAGCATTCTCCTGGCATCCGCCAATCCCGGATTTGGTGAAGTGTGATTCATCAATCCAGAGGAAGCGTTTCCACTGCTCCAGAGTCCAATGGCGGCGAGCTTTGGACCACTCCAGCCAACGCTTTGCGCATGGTGATCTTAGGCTTGTGTGAGGCTGCTTGGCAATGGAAACCCATTTCATGAAGCTCCCAACGAGCAGTTCTTGTGCTGATGTTGCTTCCAGAAGCAGTTTGGAACTAGGTAGTGAGTGTTGCATCCGAGGACAGACGATTTTTACGTGCTACATGTTTCAGCACTCAGCGGTCTCATTATGTGAATGGCTGAGCCGTTGTTGCTCCTAGACGTTTCCACTTCACAATAACAGCACTTACAGTTGACCGGCACAGCTCTAGCAGGGCAGAAATTTGACAAAATGACTTGTTGGAAAGGTGGCATCCTATGACGGTGCCACATTAAAATTCACTGAGCTCTTCAGTAAGGCCATCCTACTGCCAATGTTTGTCTATGGAGATTGCCGAATCCACTCATTTGAAGGGGTTTGCATATATAGTCTATCTCCCCCCAACCACATTAAACACCACAAGGATAAAGTCCCCGTCCAGCTGCAAATGATCCTGATGTTACCGGAGTTAACAGTTAACCAACTGAATTGAGCTGGGAGGAGCAGTGCTTGTTAGATCTCTGTGAAGATGTGTGCCACTTCCCCGCCTACAATATGCTAACTTTGGCTATTGTAGTTTCAGCCTCAATGAAAATGCCACCATGACTCTGTCTCTGAAAGGATGCCGTCGCCGGTCCTGCTGCTCCCAAACTCCTGGGTTCCAGCGGCAGTAGATCAGCTGTAATGTATGAGATGCTGAGTCATTTGTACACGCCGAACAAAGGTTGCGCTAAGCCAAATTGCATTGCACTTGTGAACTGAGCCCCAGTCTGAAGTGTCCTCTATAGTATAGTAATATATCTAAGGAGCCTAGAGCCTAAAAAGGGAAGAAGACAAAGGGCCGTTCTGAAGCATCTCTTGGTCGAGTAGAGAGGCGGAACATTCCCAGGGCCGCACAGGACAAAGCCAGGGTCACGCGGATGAAAAAGAGAATCAAACTGTCACTGTCACACGTCATCAGTCCGCTGATGCTGAGATTCACAATAGGAAACAAATGTTGTTAAAAGAGGACTGAATCCATTCATTGTAAAGCAGCAAATTATAGCCACACAATATTGTCAGCCTGAACCAACTCGGGGTATGCGGCTGCCACCCAGACCCTACAATATGATGACAGAACCACCGTGGAAAATAGAGATAATATATAAAATATGATGACAGAACCACCATGGAAAATAGAGATAATATATCAAATATGATGACAGAACCACCGTGGAAAATAGAGATAATATATCAAATATGATGACAGAACCACCATGGAAAATAGAGATAATATATCAAATATGATGACAGAACCACACCATGGAAAATAGAGATAATATATCAAATATGATGACAGAACCACCATGGAAAATAGAGATAATATATCAAATATGATGACAGAACCACCGTGGAAAATAGAGATGTTACATATACAAACAAGTAACCATCTAATAACTATTATACAGGGATAATCTTTTTCTTTGCATTATGTTTTGATGTTATAAAACATATGATGCGTTAAGCCTAATCGATTAGACATAATTAGCAGCATCTTCATGTTATTCACTAAGGATGTAAGAGACAATATCATAGGCAATATAAAACACATAAAAATGTCAATTCAGCTCCCTCATTCATTGAATCAGATGGCTTATTCATCACAAAGCCCACTGATATTGCCAACTACTTTAATTACTTTTTCATTGGCAAACTTAGGGATGACATACCAGCAACAAACACTGACACTACACATCCAAGTATATCTGACCAAATTATGAAGAACAAGCATTGTACTTTTGAGTTCCGTAAAGTTAGTGTGGAAGAGGTGAAAAAAAAAGTATTGTTGTCTATCAACAATGACAAGCCAATAGGGTCGGACAATCTAGATAGAAAAATACTGAGGATAATAGCAGACGATATTGCCACTCCTATTTTCTACATCTTCAATTTAAGCCTACTTGAAAGTGTGCCCTCGGGCCTGGAGGGAAGCTAAAGTCATTCCGCTACCTAAGAATATCAAAGCACCCTTTACTGGCTCAAATAGCCGACCAATTAGCCTGATACCAACCCTTAGTAAACTTCTGGAAAAAATTGTGTTTGACCAGAAACAATGCAATTTCACTGTAAATAAACTGACAACAGACTTTCAGCACGCTTATAGGGAAGGACACTCAACAAGCACAGCACTTACACAAATGACTGATGATTGGCTGAGAGAAATTGATGATCAAATTGTTGTGGGGTCTGTCTTGTTAGACTTCATTACAGCTTTTGACATTATCAATCATAGTCTAATGCTGGAAAAACGTAATGTGTTATGGCTTTACACCCCCTGCTATATTGTGGATAAAGAGCTAATTGTCTAACAGAAACACAGAGGGTGTTCTTCAATGGAAGCCTCTCAAATATAATCCAGGTAGAATCAGGATTTCCCCAGGGTAGCTGTTTAGGCCCCTTGCTTTTTTTCAATTTTACTAACGACATGCCACTGACTGAGTAAAGCCAGAGTGTCTATAAATGTGGTTGACTCAACACTATATAAGTCAGCTTGTCACGTTCGTTGTACGGAGGAGATGTGATGTGATGTGAATACATGTTACTTTTAATGAAGACGGACACTAAACAAACTTACAAAAACAACGTGACGCTATATATGATAAGTGCAGACACAGGCAACTAACACAGACAATAACCCAAAAAATACCCAAAGAAGATGTCTGCCTAAATATGGTTCCCAATCAGAGACAACGATAAACAGCTGCCTCTAATTGAGGAACAATCTAGACAACCATAGATATACATAAACACCTAGATGGTAAACAACCCCATAAACCTACAAAACCCCTAGACAGTATTAAAACACATACATCACCCATGGCACACCCTGACCTAACCAAAACAATAAAGAAAACAAAGAATACTAAGGTCAGGGATTGACACAGCTACTACAGTGACTGAAATGACTGCAACACTTAACATAGAGATGCATTTAGTTTCAGAGTGAGTGGCAAGGAATAAGTTAGCCCTAAATATTTATAAAACTAAAAGCATTGTATTTGGGACAAATCATTCACTAAACCCTAAACCTCAACTAAATATTGTAGTAAATAATGTGGAAATTGAGCAAGTTGAGGTGACTAAACTGCTTGGAGTAACCCTGGGTTGTAATCTGATCAAAACATATTGATACAACAGCAGCTAAGATGTTTATTTAATTTTATTTCACCTTTATTTAACCAGGGAGGCCAGTTGAGAACACCTTTATTTAACCAGGGAGGCCAGTTGAGAACACCTTTATTTAACCAGGTAGGCCAGTTGAGAACACCTTTATTTAACCAGGTCGGCCAGTTGAGATCAAGTTCTCATTTACAACTGCGACCTGGCCAAGATAAAGCAAAGCAGTGCGACACAAACACAGAGTTACTCATGGAATTAACAAATGTACAGTCAATAACACAATAGAAATGTCTATACACTGTGTGCAAATGTAGTAAGATTAGGGAGGAAAGGCAATAAATAGGCCATAGTGGCGAAATAATTACAATTTAGCAATTAAACACTGGAGTGATAGATGTGCAGAAGATGAATGTGCAAGTAGAGATACTGGGGAGAAGATGGGGAGAAGTCTGTCCATAATAAAACGCTGCTCTGCCTTCTTAATGGCATTATCAACAAAGCAGGTCCTACAGGCCCTAGTTTTGTCGCACCTTGACTGCTGTTCAGTCGTGTGGTCAGGTGCCACAAAAAAGGACTTGCAATTGAATCATAACAGGGCAGCATGGCTGGCCCTTGGATGTACACAGAGAGCTAATATTAATAATATGCATGTCAATCTCTCCTGGCACAAAGTGGATGTCCTATCAAACCGAAACTCAGGATTCAGGGTCGCCTCAGCTAGGCCTACATATAATGTCAGAACTGGACCTGGAGCTTGAATGTAACTATGTGTTAAGGATTTTTTAAGTTTTAAAAGAATGTGCTATGAATTTCAGCCTGGCTTTGACATATGTGATAGTTGGCTTCTAAACAAGTTGGACAAAGTCAGTTTGGTGTCATTATCTATTAGTTTGGTATCAATATGATATCATATTGATTGATGGCTGACTTGATGGCTGACTGTCCAATTGCAGTATGATAAATTGGCATTGTCCATATGTTATATTACAAATGGACACATACATTTAATTAGGGATTTACCATCACCAAATGGACAGGCTGAAATCAACACCAACGAGTGAGTGAGAGGAACCAGTATCACTGCTAGGCCATCCCGGGTTCAGCAAGCCAGACAATTGGGTATCTCAGCAATGTAACAGCATGGCCAATTTGTGATGGTGAATGTCCATTGTAATACAGTATATCGCTAATGGAAAGTGTCCATTGGTCATATGATATTTTGCCAGTGCCAACATTTCATACTCCAATTGGACACTGTCCATTTCAAATATATTTAAGCATTGATTTACCATCACCAAATGGACAGGCTGAAATCAACACCAACGAGCGAGTGAGAGGAACCACTATCCCTGCTAGGCAGACAATTGGGCATTTCAGGAATGTAACAGCATGTCCAATTTGTGATGGTAAATGCCTATTGTAATACAGTGCCTTCGGAAAGTATTCAGACCCCTCTACTTTTTCCACACTTTTTTAGGTTACAGCCTTATTCTAAATTTGATAAAATAGTTTTCTTCCCTCATCAATCTCCACAATAGCCCATAATGACAAAGCAAAAAAAAAAATGTGTTGCTTATTTATTTAAAAATATCTAAAATACCACATTTACATAAGTATTCAGACCCTTTAATCATTACTTTGTTGAAGTACCTTTGGCAGCGAGTACAGCCTCGAGTCTTTGTGACGTAGAAGTCCGTCACTGGCCACAGGCAGCATTTGGTTCTTTAACACAGGCACACATTCATCACTCCTCCCTGCTCCGTTATCAGATAAGGTAACAATGTGGGTTGACACACAAGTTAACTTCTCTGTCTTAGTACATACATTTCACACTTGTCAGTGTTCATTTGTAATATAAGTAATATGTATTATACTTATCTATGTTGTTGATGAGCGCATTGTTTGTTTGTTTGTTCTGTTCCTCTCTCTATCTCTGTAGCTTCCGGGTATGCTGGATAAGGACCCGAGCTAAGGGAATTGGGCGGACTTTGTAGTGCCTGTCCCAAATGGCTCATTAATGTCAATGTGCATATTGAAAGACATTGTCAGTAGTCATTTTGTAAATGTTATGTGGTGATATTGTTTCATAAACATGTTGCAATGTATATACTTTAGTATGTTTAGTTATATGGAAAATGTAGGTTTGACGAGTTAATTGCTTAATTAATTGGTGTTAATTGTTCTGAGGGGGGGCTAGCCCTACAAAAGGAGCCTCTCTTTCAGTTCATGAAGAGGCCATTTTGGATTGAGCTGTGAATGGGGCATTGTTTTTCACTGTCCCATAAGGTATATGTTTGATGGCAGTACTGTTGTTTTTGTTCAGGAATCACTATGTTAATAAACACCCTGAAGCACAGAAGAACTTTTGCGGTGCCGCCATATTTTTATTTTGATAGAGGTTAGGTTTTCCAGTTTAGCCTTCTGGCCTACTCTACGTGAGAGGTTAGGTTTTCCAGTTTAGCCTTCTGGCCTACTCTACGTGATAGAGGTTAGGTTTTCCAGTTTAGCCTTCTGGCCTACTCTACGTGATAGAGGTTAGGTTCTCCAGTTTAGCCTTCTGGCCTGCTCTACGTGATAGAGGTTAGGTTTCCCAGTACCTTCTGGCCTACTCTACGTGATAGAGGTTAGGTTTTCCAGTACCTTCTGGCCTACTCTACGTGATAGAGGTTAGGTTTTCCAGTACCTTCTGGCCTACTCTACGTGATAGAGGTTAGGTTTTCCAGTACCTTCTGGCCTACTCTACGTGATAGAGGTTAGGTTTTCCAGTACCTTCTGGCCTACTCTACGTGATAGAGGTTAGGTTTTCCAGTACCTTCTGGCCTACTCTACGTGATAGAGGTTAGGTTTTCCAGTTTAGCCTACTCTACGTGACAGTCTTCTTGGGTATGTTGCTACACACCTGTATTTAAGGAGATTCTCCCATTCTTTGCAGATCCTCTAAAGCTCTGTCAGTTTGGATGGGGAGCGTTGCTGCACAGCTATTTTCAGGTCTCTCCAGAGATGTCTGATCGGGTTCAAGTCAGGACTCTGGCTGGACCACTCAAGGACATAGAGACTTGTCCCGAAGCAACTCCTGCGTTGTCTTGGCTGTGTGCTTAGGGCCGTGTCCTGTTGGAAGGTGAACATTCGCCCCCGTCTGAGGTCCTGAGCGCTCTGGAACAGGTTTTCATCAAGGATCTCTCTGTACATTGCTCTGTTCATCTGTGCCTCGATCCTGACTAGTCTCCCAGTCCCTGACGCTGAAAAACATACCCACAGCGTGATGCTGCCACCACCATGCTTCACTGTAGGGATGGTGACATGTTTCCTCCAGATGTGATGCTTGGCATTTAGGCCAAAGAGTTAAATCTTAATTTCTTCAGACCAGAGAATCTTGTTTCTTTAGGTGCCTTTTGGCAAACTCCAAGCGGGCTGTCATGTACCTTTTACTGAGGAGTGGCTTCCATCTGGCCACTCTATCATAAAGGCCTGATTGGTGAAGTGCTGCAGAGATGGTTTTCCTTCTGGAAGGTTCTCCCATCTCAGAGTAACTCTAGAGCTCTGTCAGAGTGACCATCGGTTTCTTGGTCACCTCCCTGACCAAGGCCCTTCTCCCCCAATACTAAATAAATGCTCTCTTGTCCAGTGTTCACTGCACAGATATAATAAAGTGTTGTATCTGCAGAAGTTCACCTCAGCGCCCTCACAGACTGGCCTTCCCTGGTCCTGCTGAGACCCCTGCCATCTGAACCTGCTCAGATGAGGCATGACAAAGAATTACCAAGGAGTACATTTATACATTATATTATCCGTGAATATAGTTAATAGTTCAATAATTGAAATGACCATTATTCCCAGACTGTACCCATCAAATCAAGATGGAGTTTTGTATCCATTCACTAATTGTTATTATATACTGCAAAATTCACCAGACTGGTCTTCCCTGGCTGTCTGACCCTGCTGGGACACCTGTCACCATATGATCCTGTGTTTTGTACTGACTGCACCATGACAGTGTAGCCTGTAGAGCTGTTTATACTGTGTCAGTATGAAAAGTAGGGAATTAGTTAGGGAAACTGACATAACTTTACATTGCTATACTGACTAATAAAAATGCACATTGTGTTGTCAAAAAAATTCTGAATATCAGTCATCAATCGTTTGGCCGCTGGTTTCATAGTTTGATTTAGGTCTAGTGTGATGGAACAAAGGTTTGTGAGCTAGCTAGCTACCATTTTTTGCTAGCTCTGATGGTATATCAACTGGCGAAAACTAGCCAAGTTCATTTACTTCTGTTGAAATCGGACAAAAAAGGCCACAAAACATTTCCATACAGCTGTTAGATACTGCTACATGCTAATTCTCTTCAGACAAAACGTCCGTCGAGAGGGGATGGAACATTAGCTAACATTACATGTCAGTTCCACTACTAGCTCAGTTCCACTACTAGCTCCGTTACACTACTAGCTCAGGTCAACTACTAGCTCAGTTCCACTACTAGCTCAGTTCCACTACTAGCTCAGGTACACTACTAGCTCAGGTACACTACTAGCTCAGTTACACTACTATCTCAGTTACACTACTAGCTCAAGTACACTACTAGCTCAGTTACACTACTAGCTCAGGTACACTACTAGCTCAGGTACACTACTAGCTCAGTTCCACCACCACTACACTACTAGCTCAGTTACACTACTAGCTCAGGTACACTACTAGCTCAGTTCCACTACTAGCTCAGTTCCACTACTAGCTCAGATCCACTACTAGCTCAGATCCACTACTAGCTCAGTTCCACTACTAGCTCAGTTCCACTACTAGCTCAATTACACTACTAGCTCAGTTACACTACTAGCTCAGTTACACTACTAGCTCAGTTCCACTACTAGCTCAGGTACACTACTAGCTCAGGTACACTACTAGCTCAGTTTCACCACCACTACACTACTAGCTCAGTTACACTACTATCTCAATTACACTACTAGCTCAGTTACACTACTAGCTCAGTTCCACTACTAGCTCAGTTCCACTACTAGCTCAGTTCCACTACTAGCTCAATTACACTACTAGCTCAGTTACACTACTAGCTCAGTTCCACTACTAGCTCAGTTCCACTACTAGCTCAGGTACACTACTAGCTCAGGTACACTACTAGCTCAGTTACACTACTAGCTCAGGTACACGACTAGCTCAGTTCCACTACTAGCTCAGGTACACTACTAGCTCAGTTCCACTACTAGCTCAGTTCCACTACTAGCTCAGTTCCACTACTAGCTCAGGTGCACTACTAGCTCAGTTACACTACTAGCTCAGTTACACTACTAGCTCAGTTAAACTACTAGCTCGGTTACACTACTAGCTCAGTTACACTACTAGCTCAGTTCCACTACTAGCTCAGGTACACTACTAGCTCAGTTCCACTCCTAGCTCAGTTCCACTACTAGCTCAGTTCCACTACTATCTCAGTTCCACTACTAGCTCAGTTACACTACTAGCTCAGGTACACTACTAGCTCAGGTACACTACTAGCTCAGTTCCACTACTAGCTCAGTTACACTACTAGCTCAGTTACACTACTAGCTCAGTTACACTACTAGCTCAGTTACACTACTAGCTCAGTTACACTACTAGCTCAGGTGCACTACTAGCTCAGTTACACTACTAGCTCAGTTCCACTACTAGCTCAGTTACACTACTAGCTCAGTTACACTACTAGCTCAGGTGCACTACTAGCTCAGTTACACTACTAGCTCAGTTCCACTACTAGCTCAGTTCCACTACTATCTCAGTTCCACTACTAGCTCAGTTACACTACTAGCTCAGGTACACTACTAGCTCAGTTACACTACTAGCTCAGTTCCACTACTAGCTCAGTTACACTACTAGCTCATTTACACTACTAGCTCAGGTACACTACTAGCTCAGTTCCACTATTAGCTCAGTTACACTACTAGCTCAGTTCCACTACTAGCTCAGGTACACTACTAGCTCAGTTACACAACTAACATTATGTTAAGTCAAACAGCAGTTACCTTGCCAGCTACGTCAGTCAAATTAAGAGCAGCCAATTTCTGATTTGCTTGCTTTTACAACTTCAGAAGCTTTGCCTTCACACTGCCTACCTGCATGTTCTGTGGTGTCAGGCAGTTCCTAAATCCACCAGTTAAAACAGCCAAACTGCCATCCCGACCGCTCTGAGGCGTCCGCATGGTCCTAAAGCAGACCGAAGGTATTTTTGTTTGTGTGAAGGGGTTTCCATTATTCATTATAAAAGGGGTTTCCATTATCCATTATCAAAGGGGTTTCATGATCCATTATCAAAGGAGTTTCCATTATCCATTATAAAATGTGTTTCATTATCCATTATCAAAGGGGTTTTCTCGATCCGTTTAACAAAAAAGTGTTTAATGCTGCAAGTGTTTAAAAAAAATCTTTACTGAGAGGTAATGCCCTAACTCGGCTCTGCTACATTATACAACTCCTCTGATGTGAAAATAATATTTGTGCTGTTCAATCATCACTATGTTTACGTCCCTCAACCCCATCTATGAACTTCTCCAGGCCACAAACGCACTCATGTAGTACAGACCAATAAAGACACACCAATAAGACGCATCATAGGTGTCATCATGATTAATCTAACACAAAACTAAACTGACACCTTCAAGGATGCCTCCAAAAAATGGTACCCTGTTTCCCCATAGAGCTCTGGTCAAACGTAGTACACTACATAGGGAATAGGGTGCCATTTTGGGACTCTCGCCTAGTCAGAGACATTATTCTGCCCAGCAGCAGGACAGTAGTTAAGTGAGCCAGTTGAATTAATAATGAGTCATGTAACATCTCCCCAGGAGTTATTATCCCTCTAACTGGTTAGTCAATTTAATTATTAGGAGCCTCCTTGTTACTGTCAGGATGGATGTAACACAAACGTAATTAAAAATGAAACCTTGAGTCTTAATTACTAGAGTTACTATTACTAGAGTTAGAATTAGCCAACTCAATGACGTGCAAATGAGAGCATTATTTAAGGAACATGCTGGAAGGAGTTATGATAATTCACAGGGTTCACAGTAGCAGACCTTTTCACTTGCTGTTGCATATTCATTAAACACACTATGCAAATGTTATGTAAAATTTTTAGTAATGCCTTGTTAATTTATTCAGATTTATTGAGTTAATCTTGTAAAAAGTCCCAGTTTAATGTCTCTATTTCGTTAAAAGGCATCAGAGATTGGCAGAGGTTTCAACATGTAGATCAGGATTAGTGAGTTTAGATGAAGAGGTTTTAACATGTAGATCAGGATTAGTGAGGTTTTAACATGTAGATCAGGATTAGTGAGGTTTTAACATGTAGATCAGGATTAGTGAGGTTTTAACATGTAGATCAGGATTAGTGAGTTTGGATGAAGAGGTTTCAACATGTAGATCAGGATTAGTGAGGTTTAAACATGTAGATCAGGATTAGTGAGATTTTAACATGTAGATCAGGATTAGTGAGGTTTTAACATGTAGATCAGGATTAGTGAGCTTAGATGAAGAGGTTTTCACATGTAGATCAGGATTAGTGAGATTTTAACATGTAGATCAGGATTAGTGAGTTTGGATGAAAAGGTTTCAACATGTAGATCAGGATTAGTGAGTTTTTAACATGTAGATCAGGATTAGTGAGGTTTTAACATGTAGATACGGATTAGTGATCTTAGATGAAGAGGTTTTAACATGTAGATCAGGATTAGTGAGGTTTTAACATGTAGATCAGGATTAGTGAGTTTGGATGAAAAGGTTTCAACATGTAGATCAGGATTAGTGAGATTTTAACATGTAGATCAGGATTAGTGAAGTTTTAACATGTAGATCTGGATTAGTGAGGTTTTAACATGTAGATCAGGATTAGTGAGGTTTTAACATGTAGATCAAGATTAGTGAGTTTGGATGAAGAGGTTTTAATATATAGCTCTGGATTAGTGAGGTTTTAACATGTAGATCAGGATTAGTGATTTTAGATGAAGAGGTTTTAACATGTAGATCAGGATTAGTGAGGTTTTAACATGTAGATCAGGATTAGTGAGGTTTTAACATGTAGATCCGGATTAGTGAGGTTTTAACATGTAGATCCGGATTAGTGAGGTTTTAACATGTAGATCAGGATTAGTGAGTTTAGATGAAGAGGTTTTAACATGTAGATCAGGATTAGTGAGGTTTTAACATGTAGATCAGGATTATTGAGGTTTTAACATGTAGATCAGGATTAGTGAGGTTTTAACATGTAGATCAGGATTAGTGAGGTTGTATGAAGAGGTTTTAACATGTAGATCAGGATTAGTGAGTTTGGATGAAGAGGTTTTAATATGTAGCTCAGGATTAGTGAGGTTTCAACATGTAGATCAGGATTAGTGATTTTAGATGAAGAGGTTTTAACATGTAGATCAGGATTAGTGAGGTTTTAACATGTAGATCAGGATTAGTGAGGTTTTAACATGTAGATCCGGATTAGTGAGGTTTTAACATGTAGATCCGGATTAGTGAGGTTTTAACATGTAGATCAGGATTAGTGAGTTTAGATGAAGAGGTTTTAACATGTAGATCAGGATTAGTGAGGTTTTAACATGTAGATCAGGATTATTGAGGTTTTAACATGTAGATCAGGATTAGTGAGGTTTTAACATGTAGATCAGGATTAGTGAGGTTGTATGAAGAGGTTTTAACATGTAGATCAGGATTAGTGAGTTTGGATGAAGAGGTTTTAATATGTAGCTCAGGATTAGTGAGGCTTCAACATGTAGATCAGGATTAGTGAAGTTTTAACATGTAGATCTGGATTAGTGATCTTAGATGAAGAGGTTTTAACATGTAGATCCAGATTAGTGAGGTTTTAACATGCAGATCAGGATTAGTGAGGTTTTAACATGTAGATCAGGATTAGTGAGATTTTAACATGTAGATCCAGATTAGTGAGTTTGGATGAAGAGGTTTTAACATGTAGATCAGGATTATCAAATTAAATCAATAGTTATTTGTCACATGCAGGTGTAGACCTTACCGTGGAATGTTTTCTTACAAACCCTAAACCAACAATGCAGTTCACGAAAGAGTTAAGATAAATATTTACTAAATAAACTAAAGTAGAAATAGTAAAATAATAATCAAAAGTAACACAATAAAAATAACAATAACGAGGCTATATACTACCGGTACAGAGTCAATGTGGAGGCTATATACAGGGAGTACCGGTACAGAGTCAATGTGGAGGCTATATACAGGGGGTACCGGTACAGAGTCAATGTGGAGGCTATATACAGGGGGTACCGGTACAGAGTCAATGTGGAGGCTATATACAGGGGGTACCGGTACAGAGTCAATGTGGAGGCTATATACAGGGGGCACCGGTACAGAGTCAATGTGGAGGCTATATACAGGGGGTACCGGTACAGAGTCAATGTGGAGGCTATATACAGGGGGTACCGGTACAGAGTCAATGTGGAGGCTATATACAGGGAGTACCGGTACAGAGTCAATGTGGAGGCTATATACTGGGGGTACCATTACCGAGTCAATGTGGAGGCTATATACAGGGGGTACCGGTACAGAGTCAATGTGGAGGCTATATACAGGGGGTACCGTTACCGAGTCAATGTGGAGGCTATATACTGGGGGTACCATTACCGAGTCAATGTGGAGGCTATATACAGGGGGTACCGTTACCGAGTCAATGTGGAGGCTATATACAGGGGGTACCGGTACAGAGTCAATGTGGAGGCTATATACAGGGGGTACCGGTACCGAGTCAATGTGGAGGCTCTATACTGGGGGTACCGTTACCGAGTCAATGTGGAGGCTATATACTGGGGGTACCGTTACCGAGTCAATGTGGAGGCTATATACTGGGGGTACCGTTACCGAGTCAATGTGGAGGCTATATACTGGGGGTACCGTTACCGAGTCAATGTGCGGAGGTACAGGTTAGTGATGAGGCTATATACTGGGGGTACCGGTACAGAGTCAATGTGGAGGTTATATACTGGGGGTACCGTTACCGAGTCAATGTGCGGAGGTACAGGTTAGTAATGAGGCTATATACAGAGGGTACAGGTTAGTAATGAGGCTATATACTGGGGGTACCGTTACCGAGTCAATGTGCGGAGGTGCAGGTTAGTGATGAGGCTATATACAGAGGGTACCGGTACAGCGTCAATGTGCGGAGGTACAGGTTAGTAATGAGGCTATATACAGGGGGTACAGGTTAGTAATGAGGCTATATACAGGGGTACAGGTTAATAATGAGGCTATATACAGGGGGTACAGGTTAGTAATGAGGCTATATACAGGGGGTACAGGTTAATAATGAGGCTATATACAGGGGGTACAGGTTAGTAATGAGGCTATATACAGGAGGTACAGGTTAGTAATGAGGCTATATACAGAGGGTACCGGTACAGAGTCAATGTGCGGAGGTACAGGTTAGTCGAGATAATTAAGGTAATATTTACATATGGGTAGGGGTAAAGTGACTATGCAGAGAAATTAAACAGGGAGTAGCAGCAACATAAAAAAAAGGGAGGGGGGGTTCAATGCAAATAGTCCGGTAAGCCATTTGATTAGGTTTTCAGCAGTCTTATGTCTTGGGGGAAGAAGCTGTTAAGAAGCCTTTTGGACCTAGATTTGGCACTGCGGTATCGCTTGCCGTGCTGTAGCAGAGAGAACAGTCTATGACTAGGGTTTCAAGTGATTGCATATCCAATATACTGTGTCTATGGGGTCAGATTGCACTTCCTACGGCTTCCACTAGATGTCAACAGTCTTTAGAACGTTGTTACAGGCTTCTACTGTGAAGGGGGAGTGAATAAGAGCTGTTTGAGCCAGTGGTCTGGCTGAAAGCCTTTAGTTTAGTCACACGCACGGCTGTGAGCACGAGCTCCGTTCCCTTTCATTTCTAAAGACAAAGGAATTGTCTGGTTGGAATATCATTGAAGATTTATGATATAAACATCCTAAAGATTGATTCTTAACATCATTTGACATGTTTCTACAAACTGTAATGGAACTTTTTTGACCTTTCGTCTAGACTTTGTGCTCGCACCTTGTGCATTTGGATTACTGGACTAAACTCGCGAACAAAAAGGAGGTATTTGGACATAAAGATTAACTTTATCGAACAAAACGAAAAAAGGTTGTTTAACATGGAGACCTGGGAGTGCCATCAGATGATGATCATCAAAGGTAAGTGATTGATTTGAACTCTATTTCTGACTTTTGTGACACCTCGCTTTGGTTGGAAAAGGGCTGTATGGTTTTCTGTGGCTAGGCGCTGACCTAACATAATCGCATGGTGTGCTTTTGCCATAAAGCCTTTTTGAAATCTGACACAACGGTTGCATTAAGGAAAAGTTTATCTTTAATCGTATAGTAAACACTTGTATCTTAGATCAATGTTTGTGATGAATATTTCTGTAATTTGATGTGGCTCTCTGCACTTTCACAGGATGTTTGTTTGAGACAATGCATTTCTGAACATAACGTGCCAATGTAAACTGAGATTTTTGGATATAAATATGAACTTTATCGAACAAAACATACATGTATTGTGTAACATGAAGTCCTATGAGTGCCATCTGATGAAGATCATCAAAGGTTAATGATTAATTTAATCGCTATTTCCACTTGTACGAGAGAGGTTAAAGGTTTTACTCACATCAGCTGTGGAGAGCGTGATCACACAGTCTTCCGGAACAACTGGTGCTCTCATGCATGTTTTGGTGTTACTTGTCTCGAAGTGAGCATAGAAGTAATTTAGCTCATCTGGTAGGCTCGTGTCACTGGGCAGCTCTGTGCTTCCCATTGTAGTCTGTAATAGGTTGCAAGCCCTGCCACATCCGACGAGCATTGGAGCCGGTGTAGTATGATTCGATCTTAGTCCTGTTTTGATGCTTTGACTGTTTGATGGTTCATCGGAGTGCATAGCGGGATTTCTTATAAGCTTCCAAGTTAGAGTCCCGTTCCTTGAAAGCGGCAGCTCTACCCTTTAGCTCAGTGCGGATGTTGCCTGTAATCCATGGTTTCTGGTTGGGGTATGTACGTACGGTCACTGTGGGGACCATTTCATCGATGCACTTAGTGATGAAGCCAGTGAATGATGTGATGTACTCCTCAATGACATCAGAAGAATCCCGGAACATATTCCAGTCTGTGCTAGCAAAACAGTCCGGTAGCTTAGCATCTGCTTCATCTGACCAATTTTTTATTGACTGAGTCATTGGTGCTTCCTGCTTTAATTTTTGCTTGTAAGCAGGAATCAGGAGGATAGAATTATGGTCAGATTTGCCAAATGGAGGGTTCAGGAGAGCTTTTTACTCATCTCTGTGTGTGGAGTAAAGGTGGTTGGAATGAGGATTGGGGAAAAAGCCAGGCAGAGCAGGATATTAGCGGGCCAGACTGAATGTTGTTTGATCTGGGAAAAGAGCATGTCCTTGAGAATCCCAGACACTCAGAGTCATCATCACCTCCAGCTACTTTACTGTGGAACACAGAGTGGTACTACTACTACTACAACCATAGACAGTACTGTCTCGGTGTACAGTGGTACTGCTACTACAACCATAGACAGGACTGTCTCTGTGTACAGTGGTACTGCTACTACAACCATAGACAGGACTGTCTCGGTGTACTGATACTACAACTATAGACAGGACTGTCTCGGTGTACTGCTACTACAACCATAGACAGGACTGTCTCGGTGTACTGCTACTACAACCATAGACAGGACTGTCTCGGTGTACTGATACTACAACCATAGACAGGACTGTCTCGGTGTACTGCTACTACAACCATAGACAGGACTGTCTCGGTGTACTGCTACTACAACCATAGACAGGACTGTCTCGGTGTACTGCTACTACAACCATAGACAGGACTGTCTCGGTGTACTGATACTACAACCATAGACAGGACTGTCTCGGTGTACTGCTACTACAACTATAGACAGGACTGTCTCGGTGTACTGCTACTACAACCATAGACAGGACTGTCTCGGTGTACTGCTACTACAACCATAGACAGGACTGTCTCGGTGTACTGCTACTACAACCATAGACAGGACTGTCTCGGTGTACTGCTACTACAACCATAGACAGGACTGTCTCGGTGTACTGATACTACAACCATAGACAGGACTGTCTCGGTGTACTGCTACTACAACCATAGACAGGACTGTCTCGGTGTACTGCTACTACAACCATAGACAGGACTTTCTCGGTGTACTGCTACTACAACCATAGACAGGACTGTCTTGGTGTACAGTGGTACTACTACTACACAACCATAGACAGGACTGTCTTGGTGTACAGTGGTACTACTACTACAACCATAGACAGGACTGTCTTGGTGTACAGTGGTACTGCTACTACAACCATAGACAGGACTGTCTCGGTGTACTGCTACTACAACCATAGACAGGACTGTCTCGGTGTACAGTGGTACTACTACTACAACCATAGATAGGACTGTCTCGGTGTACTGCTACTACCACCATAGACAGGACTGTCTCGGTGTACTGCTACTACAACCATAGACAGGACTGTCTCGGTGTACAGTGGTACTACTACTACAACCATAGACAGGACTGTCTCGGTGTACAGTGGTACTACAACCATAGACAGGACTGTCTCGGTGTACTGCTACTACAACCATAGACAGGACTGTCTCGATATACAGTGGCACTGCTACTACAACCATAGACAGGACTGTCTCGGTGTACAGTGGTACTACTACTACAACCATAGACAGGACTGTCTCGGTGTACAGTGGTACTACTACTACAACCATAGACAGGACTGTCTTGGTGTACTGCTACTACAACCATGGACAGGACTGTCTCGGTGTACTGCTACTACAACCATAGACAGGACTGTCTCGGTGTACAGAGGTACTGCTTCTACAATCATAGACAGGACTGTCTCGGTGTACAGTGTGTGAAGAAGAAACCAATGCTGTGGATTGGACAGTGAGGAGACAGACAGGATTTTCTGGTGCGGTGGATTGGACAGTGAGGAGAGAGACAGGATTTTCTGGGGTGGCGGATTGGACAGTGAGGAGACAGACAGGATTTTCTGGTGCGGTGGATTGGACAGTGAGGAGAGAGACAGGATGTTCTGGTGCGGCGGATTGGACAGTGAGGAGACAGACAGGATGTTCTGGTGTGGCGGATTGGACAGTGAGGAGACAGACAGGATGTTCTGGTGCTCACCTCTCTGAGGCTTTTATTTACAATATTAACAGGTCATGGGGAATTTTTTTCCTAGCATATCATGTTCTCTAATTTGGTCAACAATAAAGCGGCCAATTAAAACATTGCAGCATTACAACTAGCTAATAAAGACGACAGGCTGACTCGGGGGACGTCGCATTCGCTGGTAATTATGCACGCTGGTGTGCTCAGAGCCACTCAACCAATAGGAAGACATTAAACTGTTATGGCGCTGCCATGTCAATTCACTGCTCTACTAAAGAACAGAGACATTGGGTTTATATTGCTGCTATAGGACCATAGACATCCACTCAACATTAGACATAGAATATATCATGATACAACACTAAATATCAATTCTTTAATATAAAATACAGTGCCTTGCGAAAGTATTCGGCCCCCTTGAACTTTGCAACCTTTTGCCACATTTCAGGCTTCAAACATAAAGATATAAAACTGTATTTTTTTGTGAAGAATCAACAACAAGTGGGACACAATCATGAAGTGGAACGACATTTATTGGATATTTCAAACTTTTTTAACAAATCAAAAACTGAAAAATTGGGCGTGCAAAATTATTCAGCCCCTTCACTTTCAGTGCAGCAAACTCTCTCCAGAAGTTCAGTGAGGATCTCTGAATGATCCAATGTTGACCTAAATGACTAATGATGATAAATACAATCCACCTGTGTGTAATCAAGTCTCCGTATAAATGCACCTGCACTGTGATAGTCTCAGAGGTCCGTTAAAAGCGCAGAGAGCATCATGAAGAACAAGGAACACACCAGGCAGGTCCGAGATACTGTTGTGAAGAAGTTTAAAGCCGGATTTGGATACAAAAAGATTTCCCAAGCTTTAAACATCCCAAGGAGCACTGTGCAAGCGATAATATTGAAATGGAAGGAGTATCAGACCCCTGCAAATCTACCAAGACCTGGCCGTCCCTCTAAACTTTCAGCTCATACAAGGAGAAGACTGATCAGAGATGCAGCCAAGAGGCCCATGATCACTCTGGATGAACTGCAGAGATCTACAGCTGAGGTGGGAGACTCTGTCCATAGGACAACAATCAGTCGTATATTGCACAAATCTGGCCTTTATGGAAGAGTGGCAAGAAAGCCATTTCTTAAAGATATCCATAAAAAGTGTAGTTTAAAGTTTCTCACAAGCCACCTGGGAGACACACCAAACGTGGAAGAAGGTGCTCTGGTCAGATGAAACCAAAATTGAACTTTTTGGCAACAATGCAAAACGTTATGTTTGGCGTAAAAGCAACACAGCTGAACACACCATCCCCACTGTCAAACATGGTGGTGGCAGCATCATGGTTTGGGCCTGCTTTTCTTCAGCAGGGACAGGGAAGATGGTTAAAATTGATGGGAAGATGGATGGAGCCAAATACAGGACCATTCTGGAAGAAAACCTGATGGAGTCTGCAAAAGACCTGAGACTGGGACGGAGATTTGTCTTCCAACAAGACAATGATCCAAAACATAAAGCAAAATCTACAATGGAATGGTTCAAAAATAAACATATCCAGGTGTTAGAATGGCCAAGTCAAAGTCCAGACCTGAATCCAATCGAGAATCTGTGGAAAGAACTGAAAACTGCTGTTCACAAATGCTCTCCATCCAACCTCACTGAGCTCGAGCTGTTTTGCAAGGAGGAATGGGAAAAAATTCAGTCTCTCGATGTGCAAAACTGATAGAGACATACCCCAAGCGACTTACAGCTGTAATCGCAGCAAAAGGTGGCGCTACAAAGTATTAACTTAAGGGGGCTGAATAATTTTGCACGCCCAATTTTTCAGTTTTTGATTTGTTAAAAAAGTTTGAAATATCCAATAAATGTCGTTCCACTTCATGATTGTGTCCCACTTGTTGTTGATTCTTCACAAAAAAATACAGTTTTATATCTTTATGTTTGAAGCCTGAAATGTGGCAAAAGGTCGCAAAGTTCAAGGGGGCCGAATACTTTCGCAAGGCACTGTATATCTTCTTCCTTTCTTATTTAAAACCCTTGGGTGGAAAAACACACGGTCTTTAATGACCTTTCCCACTATCCTAGTTCCTAACATGCACCACTTGTGATAGACCTGCACTTCGCCTAAAATCCCCACAAAAGAACACACGTGTTTATATGATTCCATTCACACTCCCTCTGCTCTCCATCAACTGTTTGACAGACCTCTCTGGTAATATGGAGACCAAGCAACTCCAGAAGGTTGTTCTCGAGCATACGGAGGAAAAGGACTGACCCCTCCCTCGAGGTGAGTGTGTTGTGATCATGGTTGATTGGATTCAGATCTAATTGGATGTGAGATCTTGGATGAAATGTAAACGCGTGTCAAAATAATAAGTAAATCTAATCAATTCCTTTTGTCAGTTGATTTATGGAGTTTTCTTTTTATTGTGTATTTGCCCCCAGTATTCCACATAGCAATACCTCGACACTACCAGAGGTTCCCCCACAACATCACAAAAACCAGCTCTGCCCACTTCAAGCTCAGGTAGAGAACACGTTAAATGTCATTATGACTCTGCCCAATGATGAAAATATGTGGTGTTTATTTATCATGGACCCTATTTGGATAGCCTATCTTTTAGTTTGAATACAAATGAATGATCTTATATTTCTTCACCAGGAGATCCTCATAACAGAGGACTCTGTTGGGGATATTTGTCTGGACATTGAATCTTAAAGATAAGTGATACATCATTAAAATGTACTTTTGTGACATCATGAAATATAGACAAGGGATGATTAATCGGGAATTGCTGCTTTAAAATATATATTTTTTTACACTTTAATTTTTTTTTGATCAAGGCCATAATACCAATATCCCATTTTCCTGATGCAGTTTTTTTTGTCTCCTAGCAACTGCTGTGCTACGTGACTGGATGGTTGGTGGACAAGCACTCATACACACGTTGAATTAGCTGATTTAATTAAGTTGCCGTCATTAATCTGACTTTTGATGTGTTGTCTTTTTTCCCTATCTATATAAAGTATATATATACCGTATAGGCCTACTGCAGGAATTACAAAATAAAATCAAATTGTATTTGTCACATACACATATTTAGCAGATGTTATTGCGGTTGTAGTGAAATGCTTGTGTTCCTAGCATCAACAGTGCAGTAATATCTAACAATTCACAACAATACACACATCTAAAAGTAAAAGAATGGAATTAAGAAATATACAAATATTAGGACGAGCAATGCCAGAGTGGCATTGACTAAAATACAGTAGAATAGAATACAGTATGCACATATGAAATTAGTAAAGCAGTATGTAAACATTATTAAAGTGACCAGTGATTCAATGGGGTGCAGGGTTGAGTAACCGGGTGGTAGCCAGCTAGTGATGGCTATTTAACAGTCTGATGGCCTTGCGATAGAAGCTGTTTTTCAGTCTCCCTGTCTGTCCCAGCTTTAATGCACCTGTACTGACCTCGCTTTCTGGATGCCATCGGGGTGAACAGGCCGTGGTTCGGGTGGTTGATGTCCTTGGTGATCTTTTTGGCCTTCCTGTGACATCGGGTGCTGTAGGTGTCCTGGAGGGCTGGCAGTGTGCCCCCAGTGATGCGTTCAGCAGACCTCACCACCCTCAGGAGAGCCCTGCGGTTGAGGGCGGTGCAGTTGCCGTACCAGGCGGTGAAACAGCCTGACAGGTCAAGCCAAATTTCTTCAGCCCTCTGAGGTTGGAGAGGGGCTGTTGCGCCTTCTTCACCACACTGTCTGTGTGGTTGGAACATTTCAGATTGTCTGTGATGTGGACGTCGAGGAACTTGAAGCTTTTCACCTTCTTCACTGCAGTCCCGTTGATGTGGAAAGGGACGTGCTCCCGCTGCTGTTTCCTGAAGTCCACAATGAGCTCCTTCATTTTGTTGACAATAAGGGAGAGGTTATTTTCCTGGCACCAGGGCCCTCATCATTGTTGGTAATCAGGCCTACTACTGTTGTGCCATCTGCAAACTTAATGATTGAGTTGGAGGCGTGCGTGACCACGCAGTCATGGGTGAACAGGGAGCACAGGAGGGGGCTGAGCACGCACCCTTGTGGGGCCCCTGTGTTGAGGATCAGCAAAGTGGAGGTGTTGTTTCCTACCATCAGCAGCTGGGGCGGCCCGTCAGGAAGTCCAGGACGCAGTTGCATGGGGCGGGGTTCAGACCCAGGGCCCCGGGCTTAAAGATGAGCTTGGAGGATACTATGGTGTTGAAGGCTGAGCTATAGTCAATGAACAGCATTCTTACATAGGTATTCCTCTTGTTCATATTGGATAGGGCAGTGTGCAGTGCGATGGTGATTGCATCATCTGTGGATCTATAGGGTGGTATGCAAATTGAATTGGGTCTAGGGTGTCAGGTAAGGTAGAGGTGATGTGATCCTTGGTAGAGGCGGAAACATTTGAGTTTCAATCCTGCAGAAATAAAATTATTGTGCAGTATTGCTCCTGTAGGTTAGTCCTACGAGAAAAATTATTAGAATGCAGGTATTATGTGTATGATTCCTGTAGGAACAGTAAGACTCGTGCAGAATTGGTCCTGCAAAACCATTCCTGCAGAAATCATCTAAACTAAATTCTGAGGGACTTCCTGCAAGAATTATGTGTAGGAATCCTGCAGGAATTGTAAGAATCGTGAAGGATTGGTCCTGCAAAACCATTCCTGCAGGAATCCTGATGGTTGTCTGACAGGAAAATGATCACAAAAATCCTGTGGGATTTCCTGAAGGACTCCTGCAGAAGAATCATGCAGGAATCCTGTGGGATTTCCTGAAGGACTCCTGCAGAAGAATCATACAGGAATCCTGTGGGACATTTTTGTAAGGGTTGTTTTTCAAATTTAGAAACAGAAAATGAAAAATGTGTCGTTTTTCCATTCTCCGTTTTGACTCGGAAATCAAAATAACAAATCATACAGTACATGGAAGTGTTTCTAAAATCCCCTTTGGGGAAAAATAATGGTGTGGAAAAACGATTGGAACCATTTCCGAGTTTGACCACTAGGTTGTATGGGTATTATAAATCATACTCCTAGAGCGTCTACTAAATGACTAAAATAAAAATACATGTAAATTGAAAAAATAAAATAATTAGACTTGCAGGGGTAGCCTACTCGGGGAGTTTTGTGAAACACTGGCCATAACCAACAGAGGGCATTGTGGGAGAATGTGTCAGCTCTGAGGGGGAGAGGGGGATGACGACGTGTATCTTAATAACGGGGAGAGAAGACGGATTGGACTTTCAAACGACAAGAGATTCATTATGAACCGTCAGACATCAAAGTGTATCATGCTAAACATCTAACGGAAAGCGATTGAATGTGTTTGATTCGGTCTTCATGGCTCGTAAGACATCGTCAAAATCCACTTTATCTAAGTTGGCGCTGCTAAGGACAGTTGGCTAACTAGTTAGCATTGTGGTTAGCATTATCTTTTTGCTCAACGGAGGAAGGAAGGGGAACAGTTGACGCACTGCTCGGCTAGCGGGCTGTTAGCTAGTAACTTAGCTAACTTAGTTACGTTGTTTCTTTATACCTGACTCATTCAGTTTGACAACTAACTTCAAAGAAAATAATTGTGAATGTATGACTTTTTTTGTTGTATTTAGCTACTACTAGAGCTATCAGCTAACAAACCAGCAAGATTATCATATTCATAAACGGTTGCTTTGGGGTTTGAATCATTTGATCCAGACCCTGTTGGAAAGGCAGCAGCAGATCAGCTGTGATGGCTACGGATATGATCGAGAGTGAGGTAGTGCTGAAGGCTGCGGGTGATAACGATATGAGTCTGAACAATAGCCCAGACCTAGACACACCCAGGATTTATGAGAGCCTGGGAGGAGATATCAGGGACACTCCGAGCCCTTCGTCTTCGGCAGTGTCAGGAGGAGAAGAGGAAGAAGATTTAGAAGACCTGCAAAACAGCAGCACAGAGCTTTCATTGGAAAATGGCGAAGAGGCCGCAGGAGCAGCGCTACAGAGGCCAACCCAAACAGGAGGTCCGGCGCAGGAAACGGTGACTCCAGACAATGGAGAAAAACAGGAGGAAGGGGTGGAGGTGGTGCCATGCTCCACTCCCGTCAGAATGCCCCAGACATACTCAACCTCTGGACATAATGGAAGGTATGCGCTCACTTCTTTCTCACCACTGTGCTATCTTGTACACTTTAGTTAGAACAGTTTTATGTCAATACCTATACAGGAAGACTGCAGTCTGCCTAGAGCTGCTTATTGTCAATGTTATTGTGCTAATGTCCTTTATTGTCAGCGTGATGGCATCAATATTATGCATGTTCCTGATATCGCAGCCAGGTATCCCAGGAAATTGCAACAACACAAACCTGACAAATACCAACACACATCCATTCAAAATCCTATTTTCCCCAAAACCTAACTCCTAAACCCAACCCCAAACTCTAACCCTAATTGTAACCCTAAACCCAACCCCACAGGGATGATTTTCCTTGTTTAACTATCCTTGTGGGGACCTTTGGGGATTTCATTTCCCTATGAGGATAGAAGAACAAGACCACACACACACAATGAGCAACACTACTACATACTACCACGGTGGACAGCATCAGTTTACTCTGTCTACCACTGATTTCTCTTGCTGTGTATAACATTAGGCCTGCTGAATAAACAGGTCTCTGACTTCATTAAGTTTAGTTCATTAATTGGCAGACTGAACTGTCATTTACTCAGCATTTATACAGTTAGTTTTAGAGAATCACATTAGAGGCTGTCATGGTTGAGTCCATCTCTTCCTGTGGCGATTTCAGATTCAGTGTTTAATAGTCACGTGTACAGGGTTGCAGGTATGGTTGCAGGGTACAGTGAAAATCTTATGCTCCGAGCTCCAACTTGCAGGACTAAGTTAAATTAACTAATGAAAATGGTAATTAAAAACCCAACAGTATGAACAGAAAGAGCACTAACTGTAGCAGTGATTAATAAATACATTGGGGTGGAGGCAGAATAAAGAGGGAGAATGACTGTTGAGGGAGAATGACTGTTGAGGGAGAATGACTGTTGAGGGAGAATGACTGTTGAGGGGGAATGACTGTTGGGGGGGAATGACTGTTGGGGGGGAATGACTGTTGGGGGGGAATGACTGTTGGGGGGGAATGACTGTTGGGGGGGAATGACTGTTGAGGGGGAATGACTGTTGAGGGGGAATGACTGTTGAGGGGGAATGACTGTTGAGGGGGAATGACTGTTGAGGGGGAATGACTGTTGAGGGGGAATGACTGTTGAGGGGGAATGACTGTTGAGGGGGAATGACTGTTGAGGGGGAATGACTGTTGAGGGGGAATGACTGTTGAGGGGGAATGACTGTTGAGGGGGAATGACTGTTGAGGGGGAATGACTGTTGAGGGGGAATGACTGTTGAGGGGGAATGACTGTTGAGGGGGAATGACCGTTGAGGGGGGAATGACCGTAGGGGGAGCAGTGTGACCGTTGTGGGGGAATGACCGTAGGGGGAGCAGTGTGACCGTTGTGGGGGAATGACCGTAGGGGAGCAGTGTGACCGTTGTGGGGGAATGACCGTAGGGGGAGCAGTGTGACCGTTGTGGGGGAATGACCGTAGGGGGAGCAGTGTGACCGTTGTGGGGGAATGACCGTAGGGGGAGCAGTGTGACCGTTGTGGGGGAATGACCGTAGGGGGAGCAGTGTGACTGTTGTGGGGGAGTGACCGTAGGTGGAGCAGTGTGACCGTTGTGGGGGAATGACCGTAGGGGGAGCAGTGTGACCGTTGTGGGGGAATGACCGTAGGGGGAGCAGCAGGTAAAGTAAGTGACTGTTGAGGGGGTGTGGGGGGAAATGTCCATGGGGGAGTGACAGGGGGGCAGGTATCAGACTAGTGATGGCTATTAAGCTGCCTGATGGTTTGAGGGTAGAAGCTATTGGCCAGTCTTGACAGTTTTTGCCATGATGCTCCTGTACTGAACGCGTCTGAGTGATGGAAACGGGGAGAACAGGACATGGCTGGGGTCCCTGTTGATCTTCATGGCCTTCCTGTGACTGGTGTTGAAGGGCAGGCATTGTGCACCCAATTTCTTCAGCATCCTGAGATGGAAGAGTCGCTGATCTGCCTTCTTCACCACGGTGTCCGTGTGGTTAGACCATTTCAGCTTCTCTAAGATGTATATGCTGAGGAATTTGGAAGTTATTGACGCTCCTTGGCGGCCGCGTTGATGGGTTGAGTCCAGCCTGGTTGCTCCTAAACTCCACAATCAGCTCCTTAGTTTTGCTAACGTTGAGCGAGAGGTTGTTTACCTGGCACAACACAGAGTGCCTAGCTCCTCCCTGTAGGCTGTCTCGTTGTTGTTGGTAATCAGGTCTACTACTGTTGTCGACAGCGAACTGTACTACTATATTCCCTGTATAGTCGTGAGTATACAGGGAATACATTAGGGGACTGAGGACGCACCCTTGTTGGGCCCCTGTTTTGAGAATCAATGTCGAGGCGGTAATGTTGCCTACCTTCACCACCTGGGGTGGTCCGTCAGGATGTCCAGGACCCAGTTGCGTAGGGGGAGTTCAGACCCAGTGCTTGAGCTTTATAATGAGCTTATATGGCACTATGGTATTGAAGGCTAACAGCATACCACCCTGCATCCCACTGCTGGCTTGCTTCAGAAGCTATGGAGGGTTGGTCCTGGTCGGTCCCTGGATGTGAGACCAGATGCTGCAGGAAGTGGTGTTGGAGGGCCAGTAGGAGGCACCCTTTCCTCTGGTCTAAAAAAATTATCCCATTGCCCCAGGGCAGTGATTGAGGACGTTGCACTGTGTAGGGTACTGTCTTTCGGTGTCCTGACTTTCTGTGGTCACTAAAGATCCCATGTCACTTATCGTAAGAGTAGGGGTGTTAACCCTGATGTCCTGACTAAATACCCAATCTGGGTATATCATGGTCACCTAATCATCCCCAGTTTACAATTGGCTCATTCATCACCCTTCCTCTCCACCGTAACTATCCCCCAGGTTGTTGCTGTAAATGAGAATGTGTTCTCAGTCAACATACCTGGTAAAATAAAAATATGGATAAGGCTGAGCTGTAGTCGATGAACAGCATCCTCACATATGCATTCCTTTTGTCCAGGTGGGTAAGGGCCGTGTGCAGTGCAGTGGTGATTGCGTCATCCATGGATCTGTCAGTGCGGTAGGCGGGTTGAAGGTTGAGTGTGTTGGGAGGGAGGAGGTGATATGGTCTTTTAGCTCCTCCGGTAGGGTGTCGTTAGTGACCGCGATGTGGTTGGCTTTCTTTTTGTAATCCATTCTCTTTAGGAGCCCCTGCCACTTACGCCTTGTGTACGACCCGCTGAATTGCTCCTCAACTTTGTTCCTATATGTTTCTTGATCGATCTGCGTAAGTTGTATTTCTACTGTTTAACCAAACTATTGTCTTCTGTCACCTCCCCTGTTGAGAGAGAAACACTAGAAAACACTGTTTTATTGGAGCTCAAGGTGAGGTGCCCTCTTGAAAAGTTATTGATTCAAAATTTTGTTTGGGGAGAACAGTAGCATATGGGTCATTCCATGTCATTTCAGCACTTTCTTAAGTTCTGAAATTGTTTGTGTATTTAGAAAAATATAATATTAGCATTCCGCCAACCCTAGCCACTCTTACCCAGATGGTCATGCGCAGTCGCAATCTTCGCTCTCTCTCTCCCACTACTCTCTCCTCTTCTATCCTATCATCTCTACCTTCTGCTAAATCCTTCTCCCTCCTGTCTACTCCTTTCTGCATCTCCTGTCTCCTGATTCTGCCTCTTTAACAAATATTGCTTTTCTTTCCATTTATTACTTATTTATTACTGGATTTATTGATTTATTTTGCTCCCCATTAATTATATCTCTACTTTGCACATTCTTCCACTGCAAATCTACCATTCCAGTGTACTTGCTATATTGTATTTATTTGTATTTATTTTTTAAATATTTATTGCCTCTACCTCCCTTATCTCACCTCACTTGCTCACATTGTATCTAGACTTATTTTTCTACTGTATTATTGACTGTATGTTTTGTTTATTCCATGTGTAACTCTGTTGTATGTGTCGAATCTGCTTTGCTTTATCTTGGCTAATTGTAAGTGAGAACTTGTTCTCAACTTGCCTACCTGGTTAAATAAAGGTGAAATAAAAAAAATATATATAATTTTTTTTTTATTACTTAAACTTATATTATAAAAAACAATCTTCACATAATCACTAGTTAACTACACATGGTTGATGATATTACTAGTTTATCTAGCTTGTCCTGCGTTGCATGTAATCAATGTGGTGCCTGTTAATTTACCATCGAATCACAGCCTTTTTCAACTTCGCCAAACGGGTGACGATTTCACAAAAGTACAAACATTGCGCAAATGTACCTAACCATAAACATCAATGCCTTTCTTAAAATCAGTACACAGAAGTATATTCTTTAAAACCTGCATATCTAGTTAAAATAAAATAATAAATGTTAGCAGGCAATATTAACTGCGGGAATTGTGTCACTTCTCTTGCGTTCAGTGCAAGCAGAGTCACGGTATATGCAGCAGTTTGGGCTGCATGACTCTTTGCGAACTGTGTGTAGACCATTTCTTCCTAACAAAGACCTTAATTAATTTGCCAGAATTTTACATAATTATGACATAACATTGAACGTTGTGCAATGTAACAGCAATATTTAGACTTAGGGTTGCCCCCCAATGTAACAGCAATATTTAGACTTATGGATGCCACCCATTGTAACAGCAATATTTAGACTTAGGGTTGCCCCCCAATGTAACAGCAATATTTAGACTTAGGGTTGCCACCCATTGTAACAGCAATATTTAGACTTATGGATGCCACCCATTGTAACAGCAATATTTAGACTTAGGGTTGCCACCCATTGTAACCGCAATATTTAGACTTATGGATGCCACCCAATGTAACAGCAATATTTAGACTTATGGATGCCACCCAATGTAACAGCAATATTTAGACTTATGGATGCCACCCAATGTAACAGCAATATTTAGACTTAGGGTTGCCACCCAATGTAACAGCAACATTTAGACTTAGGGTTGCCACCCAATGTAACAGCAACATTTAGACTTAGGGTTGCCACCCATTTGATAAAATACGTAACGATTCCGTATTTCACAGAAAAAATAAGTTTTATTTTAGAAATCATAGTTTCCGGATTTGACCATATTCATGACCAAAGGCTCGTATTTCTGTGTGTTTATTATGTTATAATTAACTCCATTATTTGATAGAGCAGTCTGACTGAGCGGTGGTAGGCAGCAGCAGGCTCGTCAGCATTCATTCAAACAGCACTTTACTGCGTTTGCCAGCAGCTCTTAGCAATGCTTGAAGCACAGCGCTGTTTATGACTTCAAGCCTATCAACTTCCGAGATTAGGCTGGAAATACTATAGTGCCTATAAGAACATCCAATAGTCAAAGGTATATGAAATGCAAATGGTATAGAGAGAATAACTGCAACCTAAAACTTCTTACCTGGGAATATTGAAGACTCATGTTAAAAGGAACCACCAGCTTTCATATGTTCTCATGTTCTGAGCAAGGAACTGAAACGTTAGCTTTTTTACATGGCACATATTGCACTTTTACTTCTCCAACACTGTTTATGCATTATTTAAACCAAATTGAACATGTTTCATTATTTATTTGAAACTACATTTATTTTATCGATGTATTATATTAAGTTAAAATAAGTGTTCGTTCAGTATTGTCATTTTTTAAAAATATTTTTATTTCACCCTTATTTAACCAGATAGGCCAGTTGAGAACAAGTTCTCATTTAAAACTGTGACCTGGCCAAGATAAAGCAAAGCAGTGCGACACAAACAACAACACAGAGTTACACATGGAATAAACAAACATACAGTCAACACAATAGAAAAATCTATATACAGTGTGTGCAAATGTAGTAAGATTGGGGAGGTAAGGCAATAAATAGGCCATAGTGGTGAAAATAATTACAATTTAGCAATTAAACACTGGAGTGACAGATGTGCAGAAGATGAATGCAAGTAGAAATACTGGGGTGCAAAGGAGCAAAAAAGAAAACAACAATATAGGGATGAGGTAGTTGGGTGGGCTATTTACAGATGGGCTGTGTACAGGTGCAATGATCGGTAAGTTGCTCTGACAGCTGATGCTTAAAAGTTAGAGAGGGAGATGTAAGTCTCCAGCTTCAGTCATTTTTGCAATTCGTTCCAGTCATCGGCAGCAGAGAATGCGGCCAAAGGAGGAGTTGGTTTTGGGGATGACCAGTGAAATATATCTGCTGGAGCGCGTACTATGGTTGGGTGCTGAGATAAGGCGGGGCTTTACCTAGCAAAGAATTATAGATGACCTGGAGCCAGTGGGTTTGGTGATGAATATGAAGCGAGGGCCAGCCAACGAGAGCATACAGGTTCCAGTGGTGGGTAGTATATGGGATGGTACTGTGATAGACTACATCCATAGACTACATTTGCTGAGTAGAGTGTTGGAGAGTATTTTGAAAATGACATCGCCGAAGTCAAGGATCGAAAGGATAGTCAGTTTTACGAGGGTATGTTTGGCAGCATGAGTGAAGGATGCTTTGTTGCGAAATAGGAAGCCAAATCTAGATTTAACTTTGGATTGGAGATGCTTAATGTGAGCCTGGAGGGAGAGTTTACAGTCTAAACAGACATCTAGGTATTTGTAGTTGTCCACATATTCTAAGTCAGAACCGTCCAGAGTAGTGATGCTAGACGGGCAGGCGGGTGCGGGCAGCGATTGGTTGAAGAGCATGCAATTAGTTTTACTTGCATTTAAGAGCAGCTGGAGGCCACGGAAGGAGAGTTGTATGGCATTGAAGCTGGTCTTGAGGTTTGTTAACACAGTGTCCAAAGAATGGCCAGAAGTATACAGAATGGTGTCATCTGCGTAAAGGTGGATCAGAGAATCACCCGCAGCAAGAGCGACATTGATGTATACAGAGAAAAGAGTCGACCCGAGAATTGAGCCCTGTGGCACCCCCATAGAGACTGTCAGAGGTCCGGACAACAGGCCCTCTGATTTGAACTCTATTTGAGAAGTAGTTGGTGAACCAGGCGAGGCAGTCATTTGAGAAGTGAAGGCTATGCTGGTCATTTATGAACATTTGAACATCTTGGCCATGTTCTGTTATAATCTCCACCCGGCACAGCCAGAAGAGGACTGGCCATCCCACATATGCTCTCTCTAATTCTCTCTTTCTTTCTCTCTCTCGGAGGACCTGAGCCCTTGGACCATGCCCCAGGAATACCTGACATGATGACTCCTTGCTGTCGCCAGTCCACCTGACCGTGCTACTGTTCCAGTTTCAACTGTTCTGCCTTATTATTATTCGACCATGCTGGTCATTTATGAACATTTGAACATCTTGGCCATGTTCTGTTATAATCTCCACCCGGCACAGCCAGAAGAGGACTGGCCACCCCACATAGCCTGGTTCCTCTCTAGGTTTCTTCCTAGGTTTTGGCCTTTCTAGGGAGTTTTTCCTATCCACCGTGCTTCTACACCTGCATTGCTTGCTGTTTGGGGTTTTAGGCTGGGTTTCTGTACAGCACTTTGAGATATCAGCTGATGTACAAAGGGCTATATAAATAAATTTGATTTGATTTGATATTGAGTCTTCCAATAACAATGCGGTGATTGACCGAGTCGAAAGCCTTATACACGGAACCCAAACCAGCTGTGCGCGTGCACCACATTTATTTTGTTTCCCTACACCAAACATGATCATGACACGCAGGTTAAAATGTCAACACAAACTCTGAACCAATGACATTCATTTGGGGACAGGTCGAAAAGCATTAAACATGAAACACGTATGGCAATTTAGCTAGTTAGCTTGCACTTGCTAGCTAATTTGTCCTGGGATATAAACATTGAGTTGTTATTTTACCTGAAATGAACAAGGTCCTCTAATCCGACAATTAACCCACACATAAAACGGCCAACCGAATCGTTTCTAGTCATCTCTCCTCCTTCCAGGCTTTTTCACCTTTGAACTTATATGGTGATCGGCATCTAAACTTTCATAGTATTACCACGACGGCCGGCAAAACAGTTTGTCTTTCAATCACCCACGTGGGTATAACCAATGAGGAGATGGCGCGTGGATACCTGCTTCTATAAACCAATGAGGAGATGGGAGAGGCAGGACTTTTAGCGTGATCTGCGTCAGAAATAGGAGTTCTATTTTAGCCCTTGGCATCACAGACGCTCGTTGGTGCAATAATTGGATATTTCAATTGGATTTCAAACTTTATTTTGTGCCACTTGCGCACGCGACGTGTCCGGTCTGGTCAGCATGTTAGCCAGGTTGAAGACGGCTGCACAGTACTGTCTTTTATCGATGGAGGTTATGATATCGTTTAGGACCTTGAGCGTGGCTGAGCTCAGAAACCAGATTGCATAGTGGAGAAGGTACAGTGGGATTCGAAATGGTCGGTGATCTGTTTGTTAACTTGGCTTTCGAAGACTTTAGAAAGGCAGGGTAGGATAGATCTGTAACAGTTTGGGTCTAGAGTGTCTCCCCATTTGAAGCGGGGGATGACCGCGGCAGCTTTCCAATCTCAGACGATATGAGAGGTCAAACAGGCTAGTAATAGGGGTTGCAACAATTTCAGCGGATAATTTTAGAGATGGTCCAGATTGTTTAGCCCAGCTTGATTGTACAGGTCCAGGTTTTGCAGCTCTTTCAGAACATCAGCTGTCTGGATTTGGGTGAAGGAGAAATGGGGAAGTCTTGGGCAAGTTGCTGTGGGGGATGCAGAGCTGTTGCCTGGGGTAGGGGTAGCCAGGTGGAAGGCATGGCCAGCTGTAGAAAAATGCTTATTGAAATTCTCGATTATCGTAGATTTATCTGTGGTGACAGAGTTTCCTAGCCTCAGTGCAGTGGACAGCTGGGAGGAGGTGCTCTTATTCTCCATGGACTTTACAGTGTCCCAGTACTTTTTGGAGTTTGTGCAACAGGATGCAAATTTCTGTTTGAAAAAGCTAGCCTTTGGAGTGGAACTGTGGGCTGCAGGGCCTGGGTTAACCTCTACATCACCAGAGGAGGAGTTTGATGAGGGTACGGCTAAAGGCTATAAGGACTGGCTGTCCAGTGTGTTGGGAACAGAGAATAAGAGGAGCAGATTTCTGGGCGTGGTAGAATAGATTCAGGGCATAATGTACAGACAATGGTATGGTAGGATGTGAGTACAGTGGAGGTAAACCTAGGCGTTGAGTGATGATGAGAGCGGTTTTGTCTCTGGAGGCACCAGTTAAGTCAGGTGAGGTGACCGCAGGTGTGTGGGGTGGGACGAAAGAGCTATTTAAGGCATTTTGAGTCAGGATGCCGTTCGGTAGTCACTACTACACTAGGTGAGTCAGGATGCCGTTCGGTAATCACTACTACACTAGGTGAGTCAGGATGCCGTTCGGTAGTCACTACTACACTAGGTGAGTCAGGGTGCCGTTCGGTAATCACTACTACGCTAGGTGAGTCAGGATGCCGTTCGGTAGTCACTACTACACTAGGCGAGCAGGGGACACAGTGTTCAGAAAAGCTAGCAGGCTGGGGCTAGGAGATGGTTCTTCGGCGACATCTTAACAGAATAGCCTGTTGAGAACACATCGCGCGATCATGTCGGCAGTCCAGTTGGGATGGATCGGCGGGGCTCCTTGTTGACAATAAAGGGTCCAGGCCAATTGGCAAAGGAGGTATTGTAGCCCTAGAATTAGCTGGTATATGGGTCTAGCTCGTGGCTAGCTGATGCTTGCTTTGGGACAGAGGCGTTATTACAAATATAATCAGCCGATTAATCGGTATCTGCTTTTTTTGTTCCTCCAATAATCGGTGTCGGCGTTGAAAAATCATAATCTGTCGACCTCTAGTGCAGAGTATACAGCTGCCTGCTGCTCAAGATAGCTCTCCAACATGTCATAAGTGGAGTTCCATGTTGTTGTGACATGGTGTATGAGCTTGTGGGTCGGTAGCTGTAACATTTCTTGCTTGGTCTTAAGCACGTGAGCAGCTGTTGTGCTTCGGTGGAAAAAATGAACTACCTTCCTGATCCTCCCAAGGAGGCGGTCCATCTGCTTCACTGAGATTCCCCTTTGAGATGCTAAATTGATCACAAGTGCAAAGCAAGCTTTCTGTGGCCCCAGTCCTTTATCACTGCATTTACATGGTTCTTGGCTGGGATATTGCTATTGGGCCTCTCTAGCTTCCAATCTGCTTTCCTAGCGTGGCTCAAGCACTTTCACCATATGTTTAAACCCTTTGTTTTCCACAACAGAGTATGGCCTCATGTCTATAGAGATAAACATCCCAATAGATTTGGTGATGGATTTAGCCCGGTCTGATTCTGCAGCAAAGGGCGTCTTAAATGCCGCTATGAGAAGTTGTTGTCTTTTGGCTCCCGTCACTAACACACCAGGGTGATGACGCTTTAAATGTGTGGGCATGCTCGATGTATTTCCATGATCATACGGCTTTCTTGTGGCACAATGCCTACACACCGTAGTGATGTTGTTCACCACCCTTCTTCCATCATCATATTTGACAGGGAAGCCAAAATGCTCCATGAGACTTAAATGAAGCGGGAGGCTTTTCTAGTTCTTCAGCTCCTCCGCTAGCCATGGCTGTCACTGCTTGTAACGACGGGGATAGCGCTGAACGAGATGGCAGCCTCACTTCGCATTCCTAGGAAACTATGCAGTATTTTTTTTAAACATTTTTTATTTCTTACCCCAGGAAATCTGAAGTTGTATTACATACAGCTGGGAGGAACTATTGGATATAAGAACAACGTCAATTCACCAACATTACGACCAGGAATACGACTTTCCCGAAGCGGATCCTCTGTTTGGTCCACCACCCAGGGCAATGGATCGGATCCCAGTCGGCGACCCAAAATAACGGCGCCGCATAAGGGGCAGACGGAGCGGTCTTCTGGTCAGGCTCCGTAGACGGGCTCACCGCTCCCGAGTATACTACTCGCCAATGTCCAGTCACTTGACAACAAGTTTGATGAAATCCGAGCAAGGGTTGTCTTCCAGAGAGACATCAGAGATTGTAACGTTCTTTGTTTCACGGAAACATGGCTCACTCGGGATACGTTATCAGAGTCGGTACATCCACCTGGCTTCTTCACGCATCGTGCCGTCAGAAACAAACATCCCTCTGGTAAGAAGAAGGGCGGGGGTGTATGCCTTATGATTAACGAGTCGTGGTGTGATCATAACAACATACAGGAACTCAAGTCCTTTTGTTCACCTGACCTAGAATTGCTCACAATCAAATGCCGACCGCATTATCTACCAAGAGAATTCTCTTTGATCATAATCACACCTGTGTATATCCCCCTCAAGCAGACACCTCGACGGCCCTGAAAGAACTTCATTGGACTATCCTGAGGCTGCATTTATTGTAGCTGGGGATTTTAACAAAGCTAATCTGAAAACAAGGCTCCCTAAATTTTATCAGAGTATTCTGGATCATTGCTACTCTAACTTCCGCGATGCATACAAAGGAGTTGCTTACCAAGAAGAGTCTGAGTGTTCATAAGTGTCCGACTTAAATCTATGGCAAGACCTGAAAAATGGTTGTCTAGCAATGATCAACAACCAATTTGACTGAGCTTGAAGAATTCGAAAAGGAATAATGGGCAAATATTGCACAATCCAGGTGTGCAAAGCTCTTAGACTTCCCCAGGAAAGACTCACAGCTGTAATCACTGCCAAAGGTGTTTCTACAATGTATCGACTCAGGGGTGTCAATACTTATGTAAATGAGATATTTCTGTCATTTTCAATACATTTGCAAACATAAAAAAAACATGTTTTCACTTTTTCTTTATGGGGTATTGTGTGTAGATGTGAGAATAAAATGGTATTTTAATACATTTTTACTCAGACTGTATGAATACTTTTGATTAGCATTAGCATGGCCACACGCAGAGCCACACGCACACAGCCACACGCACAGCCAAGTACACAAACCATCTATTGAGGGTCAGTTGCGGCAGTTGGGTGGAGGATCTCTTATTTCCGTCTGTTGTAGGATGAACTGAGAACTGCCGTCATGTCTAGGATATTGAGCTACCAGTCACAGTACAGATAAATGATTGTCTTGTTCCGCTTTCTGTGTCAGATTATCTCTGACTCCTTGGCTTGCTGCTGTTCACTGACTGGAACACAGAGAGGTCTTTTGAAAGGATATTCAACTGGGATGACCTGTGTCTTATCCTGCAGTCTGGAACCGTTCATAGTACTGGTGTGCTTCCTTTCTAAAACATGATGACCCGCTTTCTCTCCCTGCAGTCTGTAACATTAAACTGTTCTGACTGTCTCTCTCTGTGGTCTGGAACAAACTGTTCTGTCTCTCTCTGTGGTCTGGAACAAACTGTTCTGTCTCTCTCTGTGGTCTGGAACAAACTGTTCTGACTCTCCCTGCAGTCTGGAACATTAAACTGTTCTGACTGTCTCTCTGCAGTCTGTAGCATTAAACTGTTCTGACTGTCTCTCTGCAGTCTGTAGCATTAAACTGTTCTGACTGTCTCTCTGCAGTCTGTAGCATTAAACTGTTCTGCCACTCTTTCTCTGCAGTCTGTAGCATTAAACTGTTCTGTCTCCCTGCAGTCTGTAGCATTAAACTGTTCTGTCTCTCTGCAGTCTGTAACATTAAACTGTTCTGACTGTCTCTCTCTGTGGTCTGGAACAAACTGTTCTGACTTTCTCTCTGCAGTCTGGAACAAACTGTTCTGACTGTCTCTCTCTGTGGTCTGGAACAAACTGTTCTGACTGTCTCCCTGCAGTCTGTAACATTAAACTGTTCTGTCTCTCTGCAGTCTGTAGCATTAAACTGTTTTGACCTGCCTCTCTCTCTCTCTGCAGTCTGTAACACTAAACTGTTCTGACCTGTCTCTCTCTCTGCAGTCTGTAACATTAAACTGTTTTGACTTGTCTGTCTCTCTCTCTCTGCAGTCTGTAGCATTAAACTGTTCTGACCTGTCTCTCTCTCTCTGCAGTCTGTATCATTAAACTGTTCTGACCTGTCTCTCTCTCTCTGCAGTCTGTATCATTAAACTGTTCTGACCTGCCTCTCTCTCTCTGCAGTCTGTAGCATTAAACTGTTTTGACCTGTCTCTCTCTCTCTCTCTCTGTAGTCTGTAGCATTAAACTGTTTTGACCTGTCTCTCTCTCTCTCTCTCTCTCTCTCTCTCTCTCTCTCTCTCTGTAGTCTGTAGCATTAAACTGTTTTGACCTGTCTCTTTCTCTCTCTCTCTCTCTCTCTCTCTCTCTCTCTCTGCAGTCTGTAGCATTAAACTGCTTTGACTCTGCAGTCTGTAACACTAAACTGTTCTGACCTGTCTCTCTCTCTCTGCAGTCTGTAGCATTAAACTGTTCTGACCTGTCTCTCTCTCTGCAGTCTGTAACATTAAACTGACCTGTCTCTCTCTGCAGTCTGTAGCATTAAACTGACCTGTCTCTCTCTCTGCAGTCTGGAGCGCCAGGAGTCTGTTGCGACCACAGAGGCTCGTCTCCGCATGGAGGGGGTGGAACTTAAAGAGGAGTGGCAGGACGAGGACTTCCCCAGGTAACACGCGTCTTCCGACAACCAGGCATACCTAACAACCTGACTTGAGCTGTGGTAATTAGAGGCACCTCAGTCAATACTCATAAACCCTCTGATCTCCAGGTAGTATTCTCTTTTCTGGGTAGTAGTCTTGCACACTACATGACCAAAAGTATGTGGCCACCTGCTCGTCCAACATATAATTCCAAAATCATGGCCATTAATATGGAGTTGGTCCCTTCTTTGTTGCTATAACAACCTCTAGTCTTCTGGGAAGGCTTTCCACTAGATGTTGGAACATTGCTGCTATAACAGCCTCCACTCTTCTGGGAAGGCTTTCCACTAGATGTTGGAACATTGCTGCTATAACAGCATCCACTCTTCTGGGAAGGCTTTCCACTAGATGTTGGAACATTGCTGCAGGTGGACTTGCTTCCATTCAGCCACCAGAGCATTAGTGAGGCACTGACGTTGGGATGATTAGGACTAGCTCGCAGTCAGCGTTCCAATTCATCCCAAAGGTGTTTGATGGGGTTGAGGTCAGGGCTCTGTGCAGGCCAGTCAAGTTCTTCCACACCGATCTCAACAAACCATTTATGTATTGACCTCGCTTTGTGCACTGTGGCATTGTCATGCTGAAATATGAAAGGGCCTTCCACTAAGTTGGAAGCACAAAATTGTCTAGAAGGTCATCATTGTATGCTGTAGCGTTAAGATTTCCCTTCACTGGAACTAAAGGGCGACAAAACGTTATTGTACTGCCGTTGCTTCCAGAGGCAGTTTGGAACACTGAAGTGAGTGTTGCAACCGAGGACGGAGGGTTTTTACACGCTACACGCTTCAGCACTCGGCGGTCCCATTCTGTGAGCTTGTGAGGCCTACTACTTTGCGGCTGAGCCGTTGTTGCTGCTAGACGTTTCCACAATAACAACACAGTTGACCAGGGTATACATTTGAAAAGTCACGAGCTCTTCAGTAAGGCCATTATACTCCCAATGCTAGACAAATCCACTAATTTGAAGGGGTGTCCACATACTTGTAGTGTATATGTTATTATAATGCTTTCAACACTGAACGAGCAGTTAGTAGTGGTAATAGCAGCTATATCCTCTACTGTTGTTGTGTGCGGGGCAAGGGTTATATATGACCTGTTGTGTGTCTGTAGGCCCCTACCTGAGGAGGAAGAGGAGGACATTCAGCTGGGTGAAGATCTCTTCACTGGACCCTCTGGAGAAGGACAGTCTGGTAAGAAAGCCATTCAGTATCTCTGCTCATCAGTATCTGCCAAACCTCAGATGTTGCATGTTGTTCATGTCATCATTTGGCTGTGCTGCCACATCACTAGGTTATGTGCTGCCTCATCACTAGGTTATGTGCTGCTACATCTCTAGGTTATGTGCTGCCACATCACTAGGTTATGTGCTGCCTCATCACTAGGTTATGTGCTGCTACATCTCTAGGTTATGTGCTGCCACATCTCTAGGTTATGTGCTGCCACATCTCTAGGTTATGTGCTGCCTCATCACTAGGTTATGTGCTGCTACATCTCTAGGTTATGTGCTGCCACATCACTAGGTTATGTGCTGCCACATCACTAGGTTATGTGCTGCCTCATCACTAGGTTATGTGCTGCTACATCTCTAGGTTATGTGCTGCTACATCTCTAGGTTATGTGCTGCCACATCACTAGGTTATGTGCTGCCACATCACTAGGTTATGTGCTGCCACATCACTAGGTTATGTGCTGCCACATCACTAGGTTATGTGCTGCCTCATCACTAGGTTATGTGCTGCCTCATCACTAGGTTATGTGCTGCTACATCACTAGGTTATGTGCTGCTACATCACTAGGTTATGTGCTGCTACATCACTAGGTTATGTGCCGCCACATCACTAGGTTATGTGCCGCCTCATCTCTAGGTTATGTGCCGCCTCATCTCTAGGTTATGTGCCGCCACATCACTAGGTTATGTGCCGCCACATCACTAGGTTATGTGCCGCCTCATCTCTAGGTTATGTGCCGCCACATCACTAGGTTATGTGCCGCCTCATCTCTAGGTTATGTGCCGCCTCATCTCTAGGTTATGTGCCGCCTCATCTCTAGGTTATGTGCCGCCTCATCTCTAGGTTATGTGCCGCCTCATCTCTAGGTTATGTGCCGCCTCATCTCTAGGTTATGTGCCGCCACATCTCTAGGTTATGTGCCGCCACATCTCTAGGTTATGTGCCGCCACATCTCTAGGTTATGTGCCGCCACATCTCTAGGTTATGTGCCGTATCCCAGCCTCTTCAAGCTAATGTATGTGATGTCAGGCCTATATCTCATCTCCAGCTCTACAGGCTATGTAATGTGTGTATATTTTCTACAGGCTATGTAATGTGTATATATTTTTGTTTATATATTGTATGTGGCCAGCCCTTCAAATGAAACTCGCCTGTCCTTGGTTGCAACACTCACTACCAAGTTCCAAACTGCCTGTGGAAGCAACATCAGCACAAGAACTGTTCGTCCGGAGAGCAGTGGTTCCCAAACTTTTTATAGTCCCGTACCCCTTCAAACATTCAACCTCCAGCTGCGTACCCCCTCTAGCACCAGGGTCAGCTGTACCCCCTCTAGCACCAGGGTCAGCTGTACCCCCTCTAGCACCAGGGCCAGCTGTACCCCCTCTAGCACCAGGGTCAGCTGTACCCCCTCTAGCACCAGGGCCAGCTGTACCCCCTCTAGCACCAGGGTCAGCTGTACCCCCTCTAGCACCAGGGTCAGCGTACCCCCTCTAGCACCAGGGTCAGTGTACCCCCTCTAGCACCAGGGTCAGCACACTCTCAAATGTTGTTTTTTGCCGTCATTGTAAGCCTGCCACACACACACTATATGATACATTCATTAAATATTAGAATGAGTGAGTTTTTGTCACAACCCGGCTCGTGGGAAGTGACAAAGAGCTCTTATAGGACCCGGGCACAAATAATAATATAATAATAATCAATAATTTTGCTTATAAATCCTTATTTGTTCATAGAAAATTGTGAATAACTCACCACAGGTTAATGAGAAGGGTGTGCTTGAAAGGATGCAGATAACTCTACAATGTTGGGTTGTATTGGAGAGAGTCTGTCTTAAATAATTTTCCACACACAGTCTGTGCCTGTATTTAGTTTTTATGCTAGTGAGGGCCGAGAATCCACTCTCGCATAGGTACGTGGTTGCAAAGGGCATCAGTGTTTTAGCAGCACGATCTGCCAAGGCAGGATACTCTGAGCGCAGCCTAATCCAGAAATCTGCCAGTGGCTTCTGATTTAAATTCAATTTTCACAGAACCACTTGTTGCAATTTTGATGAGGCTCTCTTGTCCAGATATCGGTAAGTGTACTGGAGGCAGGGCAGGAAAGGGATAACGAATCCAGTTGTTGTGTCATCCGTTTTGGGAAAGTACCTGCGTAATTGCGCACCCAACTCGCCCAGGTGCTTCGCTGTATCACATTTGACATGTCTGTAAGCTTGAGTTCATTTGCACACAAAAATCATACACTGTTGGAAAGACCTGTGTGTTGTCCTTGTTAATGCAGACAACGAGCTCCAGCTTCTAAATCATAGCCTCAATTTTGTCCTACACATTGAATATAGTTGCGGAGAGTCCCTGTAATCCTAGATTCGGATCATTCAGGCAAGAGAAAACATCACCCGGATAGGCCAGTCCTGTGAGAAACTCGTCATCATCAAGCGCTCAGACAAGTGAAAATGATGGTCAGTAAAGAGAACTTTAAGCTCGTCTCTCAATTCCAAAATACGTGTCAATACTTTGCCCCTTGATAACCAGCGCAACCTTCTGTATGTTGTAAAAGTGTTACATGGTCCCTGCCCATATCAGTGCATAATGCAGAAAATACACGAGAGTTCAGGGGCCTTGCTTTAAGAAAGTTAACCATTTTCACTGTAGGGTCCAAAACGTCTTTCAAGCTGTCAGGCATTCCCTTGGCAGCAAGAGCCTCTCGATGGTTGTTGCAGTGTACCCAAGGGGCGTTGGGAGCAACTGCTTGCACACACGTTACCACTCCACTATGTCTCCCTGTCATGGCTTTTGCCCCATCAGTACAGATACCAACACATCTTGACCACCAATGTCCATTTGATGTCACAAAGCTGTCCAGTACTTAAAAAAATATCCTCTCCTGTTGTTGTGGTTTGCAGAAGAGGATGTCTTCCTTAACTAACCCCCCATAAACGTAACGGACATATACCAGGAGCTGTGCCAGGCCTGCCAATTCACTGGCTTGCATGCAAAGTATTGTTTCAAAACATCTCCTGCCATGTCACTGATGCATTGTGAAACAGTGTTTGTCTGTATAGTTTTTTGGACCTTTTCCCCTGCCATATTCTCGGCAGCAGGAATAATTAAGAATTAAGTCCTCCACAATAGTATGGGGATTGCGTGTCCTAGCCACTCCGTAGCTCACCATATAAAACACTTCTAGCCCCTTCTTACTAATGATATCTGTTGCTTTTATACATGTCTTACTACTCGAAAGTCGTCTTAATTATTGCTCAAAAAACTCCTGTGGTTTATTTTTATTTTTCGAATTGCCATGTGTTTTTAAATGTCTGTGCAAGAGTTGTGAGATAGTACTTTTGCACATATAAAACGCTCTGGCTGAGGAAAGGCACTACTCCCAATCTAAGTGAACCCCAAGTCAATGTAGTTCTCATCATATTTGTGCCTCTTCGATGGTCCAATGTCCCTGTCTGTTGTTCGGGGCTTTCCTGGGTAAGGGGGGCAGTAGCTCTTCGGCTGCATCAGATTCACAACTGTCAGTGTCCATGCTAGCTGGGCTACAACAAATGTAGATTTACTGATGCTAGCATTGGATGTGCTCGTGGAAGCAGAACAACTTGTCATCAATAGGTGCAGGTGTCGTACTGCTGGTAGTAGCAGTAGTACCAGTAGAGCTGGTATGTGTCTCGATGGACGCGGGCCTTACTTATTTTTAACCATTTTATCAATTTTAGAGCAAATGGAATGAGCAGCAGCTACGTTTGGCTACATGCAGACCGTTAGTGGAATTCCCGCGAGAGAGTAATGGTTAATGTGATTGGATGTTAATTATTTGACTAGGCTTCCTGTATTTGGCATTGTGTTGTTATTTCACTGAACACTAGATGGTTTCATTGTATTTTTGGCAGTGAAACGAGGCTACTCGGGCGAGGAAAAAAAACTCACCCAGATGTATATCCCCACTGGAAAATATAAATGGACTGTTTGTAAATGTGAAGAAATATTTTTGTTGAGATTGGTGTGGAATAACTTGACTGGCCTGCACAGAGCCCTGACCTCAACCCCATCGAACACCTTTGGAATAAATTGGAAAGCTGACTGCGAGGCAGGCCCAACAACTCAGTGCCCAACCTGACTAACGCTCTTGTGGCTGAATGGAATAGCAGCAATGTTCCAACATCTAGTGGAAAGCCTTCCCAGGAGGGTGGAGGCTGTTGTAGCAGCAATGTTCCTACATCTAGTGGAAAGCCTTCCCAGAAGAGTGGAGGCTGTTACAGCAGCAATGTTCCAACATCTAGTGGAAAGCCTTCCCAGAAGAGTGGAGGCTGTTATAGCAGCAAAGGGGGCACCAACTCCATATTGATGCCCATGATTTTGGAATGAGGTGTTTGACCAGCAGGTGTCCACATACTTATGGTCATGTATATTTTATCTCCAGCTTCTGCAGGCTATGTAATCAAATAATACATTGAATCAAATGTTAGGTGTAGACCTTTACGTGAAATGCTACTTATGAGCCCGTTCACAACAATGCAGAGTTAAAAAGTAAGACCAATATTAACTAAATTTAAACAGGAAATAAACAGCAAAAACAGAAACGTCCTCTCACTGTCAGAGGCGTTTGTTTTCAGCAAACTTAACATGTGTAAATATTTACATGAACATAGCAAGATTCAACAACTGAGACATAAACTGAACCAGTTCCACAGACATGTGACTAACAGAAATGGAATGAGGTGTCCCTGAACAAAGGGGGGGTCAAAATCAAAAGTAACAGTCAGTATCTGGTGTGGTCACCAGCTGCATTAAGTACTGCAGTGCATCTCCTCATGGACTGCACCAGATTTCCCAGTTCTTGCTGTGAGATGTTACCCCACTCTTCTACCAAGGCACCTGAAAGTTCCAGACATTTCTGGCAGAAATGGCCCTAGCCCTCACCCTCTGATCCAACAGGTCTCAGATGTGCTCACTGGGATTGAGATCCGGGCTCTTCGCTGGCCATGCCAGAAGACTGACATTCCCACCTTGCAGGAAATCATACACAGAACGAGCTGTATGGCTGGTAGCGTTGTCAAGCTGGAGGGTGATGTCAGTATGAGCCTGCAGGAAGTGTACCACATGAGGGAGGAGGATGTCTTCCCTGTAACGCACAGCGTTGAGATTGCCTGCAATGACAACAAGTGCAGTCCGATGATGCTGTGACACACCACCCCAGACCATGACGGACCCTCCACCTCCAAATCGATCCCGCTCTGGAGAACAGGCCTCGGTGTAACGCTCATTCCTTTGACGATAAACGCGAATCCGACCATCAACCCTGGTGAGACAAAACCGCGACTTGTCAGTGACGGTGAGTTTGTGCCCATAGGCAACGTTGTTGCCGGTGATGTCTGGTGAGGACCTGCCTTACAACAGGCATACAACCCCTCAGTCCAGCTTCTCCCAGCCTATTGCGGACAGTCGGGGCACTGATGGAGGGATTGTGCGTTCTTGGTGTAACTCAGGCAGGTGTTGTTGCCATCCTGTACCTGTCCCGCAGGTGTGATGTTCAGAAATACTGATCCTGTGCAGGTGTTGTTACATGTGGTCTGCCGCTGCAAGGACGATCTGCTGTCCGTCCTGTCTCCCTGTAGCGCTGTCTTAGGCGTCTCACAGTACGGACATTGCAGTTTATTGCCCTGGCCACATCTGCAGTCTTCATGCCTCCTTGCAGCATGCCTAAGGCACGTTCACGCAGAAGAGCAGGGATCCTGGGCATTTTTTTTTTGTGTGTGTCAATAGAAAGGCCGTCTGTAAGCTGTTATTGTCTTAACGACCGTTCCACAGGTGCATGTTTATTAATTGTTTATGGTTAATTGAACAAGCATGGGAAAAAGTGTTACACCCTTTACAATGAAGATTTGTGAATTCTTTGAAAGACAGGGTCCTGAAAAGGGGACGTTTCTTTTTTTGCTGAGTTTATTTTCTCCAGCTTCTGCAGGCTATGTAATGTGTATATATTTTCTCTAGCTTCTGAGGGGTAAGGTATCTTGGCTAGCCTATATCTAACTTCTCTCTCCCCTCCCAGCTTCTGCAGGGGGCTATTCTGCTCTGAGTGGTGGTAAGAAGACTAAGAAGAAGCTGGCTGCCCCAGACATCAGCCTGACTCTGGATCGGAGTGAAGGATCTCTGCTGTCTGATGAGCTGGAGGAGGAGAGTACAGAGCTAGACCTGGATGATATAGACACACCATCTGACAACAGTAATGAGTTTGAATGGGAAGGTATGGACCTGTAACATGATGTACTTGTATAACATTAGGTACTTGTAACATAATGTGAATGCTCCAGTATGGTGCCACCCAACCCTGGCCTTTTTGTGTAGGGGTGATCCGAACGTTCTGACCTCCCAACAGCAGTCAAGCACCCAAGCTAATTGGCTAGCTAGCTAGACTCAAATGAGAGAACACCCCACTCTGACCATTTTACCTGCCCTAGCAGAGCTGGTTAGGCTGTTTTCATGTTATCCAGGGCGTTTGTGACTAACTGTGCTGCTGGCAACATTTTGTTAACGCTATTTTGTCGATGTTTACTGACACTGGACATATTTAATGGTTATTCAGCATTCGTAAATGTATCAGTTATTCTGCACTCTGGCACACTCAGACGAGAGTGCTCTGAAGTACATGGCTGAATTACAAACGTACCCGAAATGGTTACTTGCATAACCAATCAGGTTCAATGTAGCTAGCTAACATCAGGCTTTAACTAGCCAAGCAAATGCCTCTGAGATACGAATAATAAGATCATACACTTAACGTTAGCTAGCGAGCCAGCCAACTAACGTTAGCTAGCTAGCTAACAGCACACTTTAACTTGGAAAGGAAACAACTTTGTCAAAATTAGAATTGTGTAATATCTGAAAATGTAGCTAGCTAGACCATCTTACCCATATACATCATGGTTGGACACTTCTCCCTGTCACGTAAGCCATGGTTGCCCTTAGTTTGAAGATGTAATCCAGATCCTTGTGTTTTCTCATCATACTCTAATTCCACAGATTTCCTAACTCGGTTCTCCAGAAAGTGCAGTTCTTCTAAACAATATATAGCTTTTTAACATTTTTATATATATAAAAATAAAAAAAGCTATGTTAGACATACTACACATACTAACCAGCTCAAATAGACAGAAACGTGCTATATGTCAGACCAACACGGACTCCTCTCTCTCCTCTCTATAAAAATGCATTTTATTACATTTACATAAGTATCAAGACCCTTTACTCTGTACTTTTGTTGAAGTACCTTTGGCAGTGATTACAGCCTCAAGTCTTCTTTGGTATGACGCTACAAGCTTAGCACACCTGTATTTGGGGAGTTTCTCCCATACTTCCTTGCAGATCATCTCAAGCTCTCAGGTTGGATGGGGAGCGTTGCTGCACAGTTATTTTCAGGTCTCCAGAGATGTCCGATCGGTTTCAAGTCCAGGCTCTGGCTGGGCCACTCAAGGACATTCAGGGACTTGTCCTGAAGCCATTCCTGCATTGTCTTGGCTGTGTGCTTAGTGTCGTTGTTCTGTTGGAAGGTGAACCTTCGCCCCACCCCAGAGATCCTGAGTGCTCTGGAGACAGTTTTCATCAAGGATCTTTCTGAACTTTGCTCTCTTCATCTTTCCCTCAATCCTGACTAGTCTCCCAGTCCCTGCCGCTGAGAAACATCCCCACAGCATGAGGCTGCCACCACCATGTGACACTTGGCATTCAGGCCAAAGAGTTCAATCTTGGTTTAATCAGACCAGAGAAACTTGTTTCTCATGGTCTGAGAGTCGTTTAGATGCCTTTTGGCAAACTCCAAGCGGGCTGTCATGCCTTTTACTGAGGAGTGACCTCCGTCTTGCCACTCTTCCATAAAGGCCTGATTGGTGGAGTGCTGCAGAGCTGGTTGTCCCTCTGGAAGGTTCTCCCATCTCCACAGAGTTACCATCGGATTCTTGGTCACCTCCCTGACCAAGGCCCTTCTCCCCCAATTGCTCAGTTTGTCCGGGTGGCCAGCTCAAGGAAGAGTCTTGGTGCTTCTAAACTTCTTCCATTTAAGAATGATGGAGGCCACAGTGTTCTTGGTACCCTTCCCCAGATCTGTGCCTCAACAGAATCCTGTCTCGGAGCTCTACGGTCAATTCCTTCGACCTCATGGCTTGGTTTTTGCTCTGACATACACTGTCAACTGTGGTACCTTTATATAGACAGGTGTGTGCCTTTCCAAATCATGTCCAATCAATTGAATTTACCACAGGTGGACTCCAATCCAGTTGTAAAAACATCTCAAGATTGATCAATGGAAACGATGCACCTGAGCTCAATTTCAAGTCTCATGGCAAAGGGATACTGAATACTTATATAAGGAAGATATTTTGGTGTTTTTATTAATACATTTCCAAAAATTTCATAAAACCTGTTTTCCCTTTGTCTTTATGGGGGTATTGTGTGTAAATTGAGTTAAAAAAATATATAATTTAAATAAGGCTGTAACATAACAATGTGGAAAACGTCAAGGGGTCTGAATAATTTCTGAATGCACTGTACTTGATAATCATATCCCAAAAGATCAGTGGTGGAAAAAGTACCCAATTGTCATACTTGAGTAAAAGTATACATACCTTTTTAATAGAAAGTTTCTCAAGTGAAAGTCACCCAGTAAAATACTACTTGAGTAAGTCTAAAAGTATTCGGTTCTAAGTGTACTTTATCAAAAGTAAATGTAATTGCTAAAATATTCTTAAGTATCAAAAGTAAAGCAGATTTTTCTTGTTTTTAAAATGTATGGATAGCCAGGGGCACACTCCAACACTCAGACATCATTGACAAAAGATGCGTTTGTGTTTAGTGAGTCCGCCAAGCAGAAGGGAAGACCGTGTGTTGCCTTGATAAGTCCGTGAATCAGTCCATTTTCCTGTCCTGCTAAGCATTCAAAATGTATCGAGTACTTTTGGGTGTCAGGTAACATGTATGGAGTAAAAAGTACATAATTTCCTTAGGAATGTAGTCAAGTAAAAGTAGTCAAAACTATAAATAGTAAAGTACACACACCCCAAAACACTACTTAAGTAGTACTTTAAAGTATTTTTACTTAAGTACTTTACACCACTGCAAAATATATATAAATGAGCTAGTAAAAATAGACATCCTGCAACCACGGAGAGGTAAATACCGGTTTATTTATAGAACAATTACACCGATTAACTCCATAGTCATATCGGTTTACCCACCTACTGCCTACCGCATATCAGTTTACCCACCTACTGCCTACCGCATATCGGTTTACCCACTTACTGCCTACCGCATATCGGTTTACCCACTTACTGCCTACCGCATATCGGTTTACCCACTTACTGCCTACCGCATATCGGTTTACCCACTTACTGCCTACCGCATATTGGTTTACCCACTTACTGCCTACCGGTTTACCCACTTACTGCCTACCGGTTTACCCACTTACTGCCTACCGGTTTACCCACTTACTGCCTACCGGTTTACCCACTTACTGCCTACCGGTTTACCACTTACTGCCTACTGGTTTACCCACTTACTGCCTACTGGTTTACCCACTTACTGCCTACTGGTTTACCCACTTACTGCCTACCGGTTTACCCACTTACTGCCTACCGGTTTACCTACTTACTGCCTACCGCGTATCGGTTTACCCACTTACTGTCTACCGGTTTACCCACTTACTGCCTACCGCGTATCGGTTTACCCACTTACTGCCTACTGGTTTACCCACTTACTGCCTACCGCATATCAGTTTACCTACTTACTGCCTACCACGTATCGGTTTACCCACTTACTGCCTACCACATATCGGTTTACCCACTTACTGCCTACTGGTTTACCCACTTACTGCTTACTGGTTTACCCACTTACTGCCTACTGGTTTACCCACTTACTGCCTACTGGTTTACCCACTTACTGCCTACCGCATATCGGTTTACTTACTTACTGCCTACTGGTTTACCCACTTACTGCCTACCGGTTTACCCACTTACTGCCTACCGGTTTACCCACTTACTGTCTACCGGTTTACCCACTTACTGCCTACCGCGTATCGGTTTACCCACTTACTGCCTACTGGTTTACCCACTTACTGCCTACCGCATATCAGTTTACCCACTTACTGCCTACCGCGTATCGGTTTACCCACTTACTGCCTACCGCATATCGGTTTACCCACTTACTGCCTACTGGTTTACCCACTTACTGCTTACTGGTTTACCCACTTACTGCCTACTGGTTTACCCACTTACTGCCTACTGGTTTACCTACTTACTGCCTACCGCATATCGGTTTACTTACTTACTGCCTACTGGTTTACCCACTTACTGCCTACTGGTTTACCCACTTACTGCCTACCGGTTTACCCACTTACTGCCTACCGCATATTGGTTTACCCACTTACTGCCTACTGGTTTACCCACTTACTGCCTACCCCGTATTGGTTTACCCACTTACTGCCTACTGGTTTACCCACTTACTGCCTACCGGTTTACCCACTTACTGCCTACCGCATATCGGTTTACCCACTTACTGCCTACTGGTTTACCCACTTACTGCCTACCGCATACCGGTTACCCACTTACTGCCTACCGCGTATCGGTTTACCCACTTACTGCCTACTGGTTTACCCACTTACTGCCTACCGCGTATCTTTTTACCCACTTACTGCCTACTGGTTTACCCACTTACTGCCTACCACGTATCGGTTTACCCACTTACTGCCTACTGGTTTACCCACTTACTGCCTACCGCGTATCGGTTTACCCACTTACTGCCTACTGGTTTACCCACTTACTGCCTACCGCGTATCTTTTTACCCACTTACTGCCTACTGGTTTACCCACTTACTGCCTACCGCGTATCGGTTTACCCACTTACTGCCTACTGGTTTACCCACTTACTGCCTACCGCGTATCTTTTTACCCACTTACTGCCTACTGGTTTACCCACTTACTGCCTACTACTGATTTGCTTTTCAAATCATGAGCTCCATTTTGTTTCACTTTATCTGGGATGCTAAACCAGCCCATCTATATAATGAATATGAACTGGGTGGGTTGAGATTATTAAATATAAAAGCACTAAACCTCTCTCTAAAAGCTTCACTTATACACAAGTAGATTAAAGGAACGCTCAAAATGCCCCTTTGCCTTTATGCAGATTGCCTTTTCACATTTTCGATTAATTGAAACTGAAACCTTGTTCAAAGTACACTATATATACAAAAGTATGTGGACACACCTTCAGATTAATGGATTTGGCTATTTCAGCCATCCCCATTGCTGACAGGTGTATGAAGTTGAGCATACAGCCATTCAATCTCCATAGACAAACATTGGCAGTAGAATGGTCTTACTGAAGAGCACATAGACTTTCAAAGTTTCATTGTCGTAGGATGCTACCTTTTCAAAAAGTTGGTCAAATTTCTGCCCTGTTAGAGCTTCCCCGGTCAATTGTAATTGCTCGGGAGTGCTGAAGTGTGTAGCGCGTAAAAATCGTCTGTCCTCGGTTGCAACACTCACTTCCGAGTTCCAAACTGCCTCTGGAATCAACTTCAGCACAAGAACTGCTAGTTGGGAGCTTCATGAAATAGGTTTCCTTGGCCAAGCAGCCGCACACAAGCCTAAGATCACCATGTGCAAAGCCCCCCAGGTGGACAGGGTAGACAACAGCACATCCCCCACGCTGACCCTCAACACGGGTGCCTCTCGGGGGGGGGGGGGGGGGGGGTGTGCTCAGTCCCTTCCTGTACTCCCTGGCCGCACACGACTCCAACACCATCATTAAGTTTGCAGACGACACAACGGTGGTGGGCCTGACCACCGATGACGATGAGACAGCCTATAGGGAGGAGGTCAGAGACCTGGAAGTGTGGTGCCAGAACAACAACCTCTCCCTCAACGTGAGCAAGACAAAGGAGATGATTGTGGACTTCAGGAAAAGGAGGGCCAAACACGCCCCCTTTCACATTGACGAGGCTGTAATGGAGTGGGTTGAGAGCTTCAAGTTCCTCTGTGTCCACATCACTAAGGATCTACCATGGTCCAAGCAGACAAGCACAGTTGTGAAGAGGGCACGACAACTCCTCTTCCCCCTCCGGATGCTGAAAAGATTTGGCATGGACCCTCAAAGTTCTACAGCTGCACCATCATGAGCATCTTGACTGGCTGCCTGGTATGGCAACTGCTCGGCATCCGACCAGAAGGTGCTACAGAGGGTAGTGAGTACGGCCCAGTACATCACTGGGGCCAAGCTTCCTGCCATCCAGGACCTCTATACCAGGCTGTGTCAGAGGATGGCCCCAAAAATTGTTAGACTCCAACCACCCAATTCATAAACTGTTCTCTCAACTCTACCGGGCAGATGGCGTCGTGTAGGCTTGCTGATGTCAACGATTTGAACAGAGTACCCCAATGGTGGCTGTGGGGTTATGGTATGGGCAGGCATAAGCTACGGACAACTAACACAATTGCATTTTAACGATGGCAATTTGAATGAACAGAGATACCGTGACGACCCTGAGGCCCATTGTCGTGCCATTCATCCACCTCCATCACCTCATGTTTCAGCATGATAATGATTATTTTCATGTATTTATTTAACTAGGCAAGTCAGTTAAGAACAAATTCATATTTACAATGACTGCATGTACACATTTCCTGGAAGCTGAAAATGACCTAGTTCTTCCATGGCCTGCATGTCACCCATTAAGCATGTTTGGGATGCTCTGGATTGACGTGTACGACAGCGTGTTCCAGTTCCGGCCAATATCCAGCAACTTTGCACAGCCATTGAAGAGTGGGACAACATTCCACAGGCCACAATCAACAGCTTGATCAACGCTATGCGAAGATGTCACGCTGCATGAGGCAAGTGGTGGTCACAGCAGATACTGACTTGTTTTCTGATCCAAGTCATTAAAGACATGCATATCTGTGTTCCCAGTCTTGTAAAATCCATAGATTAGGGCCTTATGAATGCATTTACATTGGCTGATTTCCTTATGATCTGTAACTCAGTGACATGTTTGAAATTGTTACATTTTATATTTTTGTTCAGTAGCATCGTTATTGTTTTTGTGTTCCTATTTCCTTTTTATTTAGTTTTATCTTACTTTTTAACTGCATTGTTGGTTAAGGCTTCGTAAGTAGCATTTCACTGTTGTATTCGGTGCATGTGACAAATAGCAATTTGATTTGAAACTGGTAATTTCAAAATCATTATAAAAAAGCTCAAATCTCTTGGTAAGGTCGCTAGGCGTGGTAATACGGTTGTTCAGTATTTTTTTTACAAGGGGTCCACATTTTTTTATTTTTAATAATGCTTAAAAAATATAAAAATTACTTGCTCGCCTCAATTAAAAGTAAATAAATCTGTTAAACAGTAAATTAACTTTGTATGTCCTAACCTGGGAAAATAGTAGTAGTGTGTGAGTCTCAGTGAAGTTCTCCCTCAGCTTTAGGACTCCAGAGGATCCAACCCTAGCCATTAGAGTTGAAAAAGGCCCTCCCGCTAACTGCCATGTTAAAATTATCTATCCAACTTATTCTCTGGGTACATACAGTGGAGAGAACAAGTATTTGATACATTGCCGATTTTCAGGTTTTCGTACTTACAAAACATGTACAGGTCTGTAATGTTTATCATAGGTACACTTCAACTGTGAGAGACGGAATCTAAAACAAAAATCCAGAAAGTCTCATTGTATGATTTTTAAGTAATTCATTTGCAGTGTTTGCAAACCTGGTCAAGAACTAAAGGAAACGTATGATCTCTATAATTGCAAACAAAAGTTTCTGTACCAAATATTAAGTTCTGCTTTTCTGATGTATCAAATACTTATGTCATGCAATAAAATGCTAATTAATTACTTAAATCATACAATGTGATTTTCTGGATTTTTGTTTTAGATTCCGTCTCTCACAGTTGAAGTCAACCTTTGATCAATCAATCAATCAAATTTATTTTATATAGCCCTTTGTACATCAGCTGATATCTCAAAGTGCTGTACAGAAACCCAGCCTAAAACCCCAAACAGCAAGCAATGCAGGTGAAGAAGCACGGTGGCTAGGAAAAACTCCCTAGAAAGGCCAAAACCTAGGAAGAAACCTAGAGAGGAACCAGGCTATGTGGGGTGGCCAGTCCTCTTCTGGCTGTGCCGGGTGGAGATTATAACAAAACATGGTCAAGATGTTCAAATGTTCATAAATGACCAGCATGGTCGAATAATAATAAGGCAGAATAGTTGAAACTGGAGCAGCAGCACAGTCAGGTGGACTGGGGACAGCAAGGAGTCATCATGTCAGGTATTCCTGGGGCATGGTCCTAGGGCTCAGGTCCTCCGAGAGAGAGAAAGAAAGAGAGAATTAGAGAGAGCATATGTGGGATGGCCAGTCCTCTTCTGGCTGTGCCGGGTGGAGATTATAACAGAACATGGCCAAGATGTTCAAATGTTCATAAATGATCAGCATGGTCGAATAATAATAAGGCAGAACAGTTGAAACTGGAGCAGCAGCACAGCCAGGTGGACTGGGGACAGCAAGGAGTCATCATGTCAGGTAGTCCTGGGGCATGGTCCTAGGGCTCAGGTCCTCCGAGAGAGAGAAAGAGAGAAGGAGAGAATTAGAGAACGCACACTTAGATTCACACAGGACACCGAATAGGACAGGAGAAGTACTCCAGATATAACAAACTGACCCTAGCCCCCCGACACAAACTACTGCAGCATAAATACTGGAGGCTGAGACAGGAGGGGTCAGGAGACACTGTGGCCCACTCCGAGGACACCCCCGGACAGGGCCAAACAGGAAGGATATAACCCCACCCACTTTGCCAAAGCACAGCCCCCACACCACTAGAGGGATATCTTCAACCACCAACATACCATCCTGAGACAAGGCTGAGTATAGCCCACAAAGACCTCCGCCACGGCACAACTCAAATTTTTTTGATAAAAAATTACAGCCCTCTACATGCTTTGTAAGTAGGAAAACCTGCAAAATTGGCAGTGTATCAAATACTTGTTTCCCCACTGTAAACCTATCCAGCTAACTGCCTGGGTACATGAACCTATCCAGCTAACTGCCTGGGTACATGAACCTATCCAGCTAACTGCCTGGGTACATGAACCTATCCAGCTAACTGCCTGGGTACATGAACCTATCCAGCTAACTGCCTGGGTACATGAACCTATCCAGCTAACTGCCTGGGTACATGAACCTATCCAGCTAACTGCCTGGGTATATGAACCTATCCAGCTAACTGCCTGGGTACATGAACCAATCCAGCTAACTGCCTGGGTACATGAACCTATCCAGCTAACTGCCTGGGTACATGAACCTATCCAGCTAACTGCCTGGGTATATGAACCTATCCAGCTAACTGCCTGGATACATGAACCTATCCAGCTAACTGCCTGGGTACATGAACCTATCCAGCTAACTGCCTTGGTACATGAACCTATCCAGCTAACTGCCTGGGTACATCAACCTATCCAGCTAACTGCCTGGGTACATTAACCTATCCAGCTAACTGCCTGGGTACATGAACCTATCCAGCTAACTGCCTGGGTACATGAACCTATCCAGCTAACTGCCTGGGTACATCAACCTATCCAGCTAACTGCCTGGGTACATGAACCTATCCAGCTAACTGCCTGGGTACATGAACCTATCCAGCTAACTGCCTGGGTACATGAACCTATCCAGCTAACTGCCTTGGTACATGAACCTATCCAGCTAACTGCCTGGGTACATCAACCTATCCAGCTAACTGCCTGGGTACATGAACCTATCCAGCTAACTGCCTGGGTACATCAACCTATCCAGCTAACTGCCTGGGTACATGAACCTATCCAGCTAACTGCCTTGGTACATGAACCTATCCAGCTAACTGCCTGGGTACATGAACCTATCCAGCTAACTGCCTGGGTACATGAACCTATCCAGCTAACTGCCTGGGTACATCAACCTATCCAGCTAACTGCCTGGGTACATTAACCTATCCAGCTAACTGCCTTGGTACATGAACCTATCCAGCTAACTGCCTGGGTACATGAACCTATCCAGCTAACTGCCTGGGTACATCAACCTATACAGCTAACTGCCTTGGTACATGAACCTATCCAGCTAACTGCCTTGGTACATGAACCTATCCAGCTAACTGCCTGGGTACATGAACCTATCCAGCTAACTGCCTGGGTACATTAACCTATCCAGCTAACTGCCTGGGTACATGAACCTATCCAGCTAACTGCCTTGGTACATGAACCTATCCAGCTAACTGCCTGGGTACATCAACCTATCCAGCTAACTGCCTGGGTACATTAACCTATCCAGCTAACTGCCTGGGTACATCAACCTATCCAGCTAACTGCCTGGGTACATGAACCTATCCAGCTAACTGCCTGGGTACATTAACCTATCCAGCTAACTGCCTGGGTACATTAACCTATCCAGCTAACTGCCTGGGTACATCAACCTATCCAGCTAACTGCCTGGGTACATTAACCTATCCAGCTAACTGCCTGGGTACATGAACCTATCCAGCTAACTGCCTGGGTACATACACCAAGACAGGACATAGTCTATCCCAGGACAGGACACTGGTCTTTCCTAGGAGCTGACTCCACTAAGCCTGGTTCAATAGTTCTGGGGCCAGTTAAGTCCAATAAGGTTTAAATGGTTGAACCTAACCCTGGCAGTTGTATGGGGCCAGTTAACTGTAGTTAAATGGTTCAGGTTTAAATGGTGTTGTGTTGTTTCTGTGTTTCCGCTCTGCTGCCGGCCTCTGTCATCTGGAAGGACTGTTACCCTTGTTGTCTTGGCAACAGTTCCCAGGTCAACAACAAGTGTGGTAAGGTCTCATGGACATACTGCCTGGTCAATCAACCAAATATACTTTTGCTTCTTTGCATCAACTATGTGAACAAATCAAGGGATATTTCTTCTGTTTTACCGTGAACAAATCAAGGGAAATTTCTTCTGTTTTGAGTCGTTTTTGTGTACATTGTTGGTCATGTACAAGCATGTTCTTATTCTTATTTAGCTATGTTTCTATGATGTGACATATTAAAAGGAAAACCTCAATCTGTTATTCAATGTGTTTGTTTGGGCTAATAGGGTTAGGGTAAATTCTATATTTTTTTATATGTTTCATATACCCCCGCTTTAGACAGGGCTTTAAATAAAAGGCAGTCTATTCTGTAGTGAGGTGTTTCTTAAGTGTTGAGCACCAATGCCATGTCATTGTCTGTCCACAATGTGAAGACCAAATCCTCCATATTATTTCCGTTTTGATTGTTGCATGTTTGATGTACCATTCGTATGATCACTGTCTGAATCGTTCGTCTGATTGGCCATTACTGTTGATCAGGGGCATATATTATATTTAAATGGTTATTTGTTGCACTCAGCATGTCATAATTCCCCACAATATGAAGCATTTCAAATATAAATGGAGTGTTATTGGATAAAGGGAAGGTAGGAAAAGAGTTAAAGAACCTTCTCTTCTCAGACGACCTGCCGAAGCCCAAGACCACGGAAGTTCTGCAGAAGGGGGTGGAGTCGGTCCAGGTGTACTCGGCCTCCGAGGAGCGGGAGGAGGGGCGGCGCTGGAGAGTGTTCCGTATAGGAGACCAGGAACACAAAGTCGACATGAAGGCAATAGAACCCTACAAGAGGGTCATCAACCACGGAGGTAACCCCTGACCCCAGACCCTAACTCATGACCCTCTTGTAGGACTTGGGTTATCAACCACGGAGGTAACCCCAGACCCTAACACATAACCCTAGTCCTACAAGAGGGTCATCAACCACGGAGGTAACCCCTGACCCCAGACCCTAACTCATGACCCTCTTGTAGGACTTGGGTTATCAACCACGGAGGTAACCCCTGACCCCTAACCCATAACCCTCGTCCTACAAGAGGGTCATCAACCACAGAGGTAACCCCTGACCCCAGACCCTAACACATAACCCTAGTCTTACAAGAGGGTCATCAACCACGGAGGTAACCCCTGACCCCAGACCCTAACTCATGACCCTCTTGTAGGACTTGGGTTATCAACCACGGAGGTAACCCCTGACCCCAGACCCTAACACATAACCCTATTCCTTCAAGAGGGTATTGGACCAATTATATAAACATTTTTACAGTAACAATGCCCCATGCAGAGCAGGTTGTGTTGTGGCGTGTTTGAACCTCTGATGTGTTCCAGGTTACTATGGAGATGGCCTGAATGCCATCATCGTGTTTGCCGTGTGTTACATGCCTGAGAGCAACCAACCCAACTACCGCTACATCATGGACAACCTCTTCAAGTGAGTCCTACTGGTGCAAACCCTGTGAAACGGAATATTGACTTGCATTGGTTTTTGGACACCAATGCTAAAATTATATTTAATATTTTCCCACTATTTTACAAATGTTCAATCCCGAGAATAAATCACTTTTCTCCTGTGTAACCTGGTATTTTTATATTTTAGGCAGTGACCACCGACTGGCCATTATTAGCCTTAGCTATGCAGGCCTATGAAGGCAGTGACCACCGCCTGGCTATTATTAGGCTTAGCTATGCAGGCCTATGAAGGCAGTGACCACCGCCTGGCTATTATTAGGCTTAGCTATGCAGGCCTAGGAAGGCAGTGACCACCGACTGGCTATTATTAGGCTTAGCTATGCAGGCCTATGAAGGCAGTGACCACCGCCTGGCTATTATTAGGCTTAGCTATGCAGGCCTATGAAGGCAGTGACCACCGACTGGCCATTATTAGGCTTAGCTATGCAGGCCTATGAAGGCAGTGACCACCGACTGGCCATTATTAGCCTTAGCTATGCAGGCCTATGAAGGCAGTGACCACCGCCTGGCTATTATTAGGCTTAGCTATGCAGGCCTATGAAGGCAGTGACCACCGCCTGGCTATTATTAGGCTTAGCTATGCAGGCCTATGAAGGCAGTGACCACCGCCTGGCTATTATTAGGCTTAGCTATGCAGGCCTAGGAAGGCAGTGACCACCGGCTGGCTATTATTAGGCTTAGCTATGCAGGCCTATGAAGGCAGTGACCACCGCCTGGCTATTATTAGGCTTAGCTATGCAGGCCTATGAAGGCAGTGACCACCGCCTGGCTATTATTAGGCTTAGCTATGCAGACCTATGAAGGCAGTGACCACCGACTGGCCATTATTAGGCTTAGCTATGCAGGCCTATGAAGGCAGTGACCACCGACTGGCCCTTATTAGGCTTAGCTATGCAGGCCTAGGAAGGCAGTGACCACCGACTGGCCATTATTAGGCTTAGCTATGCAGGCCTATGAAGGCAGTGACCACCGACTGGCCATTATTAGCCTTAGCTATGCAGGCCTATGAAGGTAGTGACCACCGCCTGGCTATTATTAGGCTTAGCTATGCAGGCCTATGAAGGCAGTGACCACCGCCTGGCTATTATTAGGCTTAGATATGCAGGCCTATGAAGGCAGTGACCACCGACTGGCCATTATTAGGCTTAGCTATGCAGGCCTTGGAAGGCAGTGACCACCGACTGGCTATTATTAGGCTTAGCTATGCAGGCCTATGAAGGCAGTGACCACCGCCTGGCTATTATTAGGCTTAGCTATGCAGGCCTATGAAGGCAGTGACCACCGCCTGGCTATTATTAGGCTTAGCTATGCAGGCCTAGGAAGGCAGTGACCACCGACTGGCTATTATTAGGCTTAGCTATGCAGGCCTAGGAAGGCAGTGACCACCGGCTGGCATTAGGCTTAGCTATGCAGGCCTATGAAGGCAGTGACCACCGACTGGCCATTATTAGGCTTAGCTATGCAGGCCTATGAAGGCAGTGACCACCGGCTGGCATTAGGCTTAGCTATGCAGGCCTAGGAAGGCAGTGACCACCGACTGGCTATTATTAGGCTTAGCTATGCAGGCCTATGAAGGCAGTGACCACCGACTGGCCATTATTAGGCTTAGCTATGCAGGCCTATGAAGGCAGTGACCACCGCCTGGCTATTATTAGGCTTAGCTATGCAGGCCTATGAAGGCAGTGACCACCGACTGGCCATTATTAGGCTTAGCTATGCAGGCCTATGAAGGCAGTGACCACCGGCTGGCATTAGGCTTAGCTATGCAGGCCTAGGAAGGCAGTGACCACCGACTGGCTATTATTAGGCTTAGCTATGCAGGCCTATGAAGGCAGTGACCACCGACTGGCCATTATTAGGCTTAGCTATGCAGGCCTATGAAGGCAGTGACCACCGACTGGCTATTATTAGGCTTAGCTAAGCAGGCCTAGGAAGGCAGTGACCACCGGCTGGCATTAGGCTTAGCTATGAAGGCCTATGAAGGCAGTGACCACCGGCTGGCATTAGGCTTAGCTATGCAGGCCTATGAAGGCAGTGACCACCGACTGGCCATTATTAGGCTTAGCTATGCAGGCCTATGAAGGCAGTGACCACCGACTGGCTATTATTAGGCTTAGCTAAGCAGGCCTAGGAAGGCAGTGACCACCGGCTGGCATTAGGCTTAGCTATGAAGGCCTATGAAGGCAGTGACCACCGGCTGGCATTAGGCTTAGCTATGCAGGCCTATGAAGGCAGTGACCACCGCCTGGCTATTATTAGGCTTAGCTATGCAGGCCTAGGAAGGCAGTGACCACCGGCTGGCATTAGGCTTAGCTATGAAGGCAGTGACCACCGACTGGCTATTATTAGGCTTAGCTATGCAGGCCTAGGAAGGCAGTGACCACCGCCCTGCTATTATTAGGCTTAGCTATGCAGGCCTATGAAGGCAGTGACCACCGCCTGGCTATTATTAGGCTTAGCTATGCAGGCCTAGGAAGGCAGTGACCACCGCCCTGCTATTATTAGGCTTAGCTATGCAGGCCTAGGAAGGCAGTGCGTACCAGTGCTCCAACTGACTCAGACAGTTGGACTGGAGGTGAGGAAGATTGTTTTTGGCCAACCAGAGTTACCACTTTAATTTAACTATATAATGCTTATCGTTATAAAAAATATATTATGATAGAAAGTTAACAAATTAGTCTCATTCTGTACGCCTATATCTGTATAGTAGTAGTAGTAGTAGTAGTAGCCTATATCTGTATAGTATTGGTAGTAGCCTGTATCTGTGTAGTAGTAGGAGCCTATATCTGTATAGTATTGGTAGTAGCCTGTATCTGTGTAGTAGTAGTAGTAGTAGTAGTAGTAGCCTGTATCTGTGTAGTAGTAGTAGTAGTAGTAGCCTGTATCTGTGTAGTAGTAGTAGCCTGTATCTGTGTAGTAGTAGTAGTAGTAGCAGCCTGTATCTGTGTAGTAGTAGTAGTAGCCTGTATCTGTGTAGTAGTAGTAGTAGCCTGTATCTGTGTAGTAGTAGCCTGTATATGTGTAGTAGTAGTAGTAGTAGTAGTAGTAGCCTGTATCTGTGTAGTAGTAGTAGTAGTAGCCTGTATCTGTGTAGTAGTAGCCTGTATCTGTGTAGTAGTAGTAGTAGTAGCCTGTATCTGTGTAGTAGTAGTAGTAGCCTGTATCTGTGTAGTAGTAGTAGTAGTAGCCTGTATCTGTGTAGTAGTAGTAGTAGTAGTAGCCTGTATCTGTGTAGTAGTAGTAGTAGTAGCCTGTATCTGTGTAGTAGTAGTAGTAGCCTGTATCTGTGTAGTAGTAACAGTAGTAGCCTGTATCTGTGTAGTAGTAGTAGTAGTAGCCTGTATCTGTGTAGTAGTAGTAGTCTGTATCTGTGTAGTAGTAGTAGTAGTAGCCTGTATCTGTGTAGTAGTAGTAGTAGTAGTAGTAGCCTGTATCTGTGTAGTAGTAGTAGTAGTAGCCTGTATCTGTGTAGTAGTAGCCTGTATCTGTGTAGTAGTAGTAGTAGTAGCCTGTATCTGTGTAGTAGTAGTAGTAGCCTGTATCTGTGTAGTAGTAGTAGTAGTAGCCTGTATCTGTGTAGTAGTAGTAGTAGTAGTAGTAGCCTGTATCTGTGTAGTAGTAGTAGTAGTAGTAGCCTGTATCTGTGTAGTAGTAGTAGTAGTAGCCTGTATCTGTGTAGTAGTAACAGTAGTAGCCTGTATCTGTGTAGTAGTAGTAGTAGTAGCCTGTATCTGTGTAGTAGTAGTAGTCTGTATCTGTGTAGTAGTAGTAGTAGTAGCCTGTATCTGTGTAGTAGTAGTAGTAGTAGTAGTAGCCTGTATCTGTGTAGTAGTAGTAGCCTGTATCTGTGTAGTAGTAGCCTGTGTCTGTATAGTAGTAGTAGTAGTAGTAGTAGTAGCGTGTATCTGTATAGTAGTAGTAGTAGTAGTAGTAGTGGTAGTAGTAGCCTGTATCTGTGTAGTAGTAGTGGTAGTAGTAGCCTGTATCTGTGTAGTAGTAGTAGTAGTAGTAGTAGTAGTAGTAGTAGTAGTAGTAGTAGCCTGTATCTGTATAGTAGTAGTAGTAGTAGTAGTAGCCTGTATCTGTATATTATTATTAGTAGTAGTAGTAGCCTATGTATATATTTAATATGCAGTGGATCCCTAGTGCTATAGGCCTATATTCAGTCAATTACCTGACGCATTTTACGCTCACGTCTCCTACAGCTGAACAGATGTGGACAATTATCTCTATAACTTAACCCTCACCCCTCTCTGTAACCTAACCCTCACCCCTCTCTGTAACCTAACCCTCGCCCCTCTCTGTAACCTAACCCTCGCCCCTCTCTGTAACCTAACCCTCGCCCCTCTCTGTAACCTGACCCTCGCCCCTCTCTGTAACCTAACCCTCACCCCTCTGTAACCTAACCCTCACCCCTCTCTGTAACCTAACCCTCACCCCTCTCTGTAACCTAACCCTCGCCCCTCTCTGTAACCTAACCCTCGCCCCTCTCTGTAACCTAACCCTCGCCCCTCTCTGTAACCTGACCCTCGCCCCTCTCTGTAACCTAACCCTCACCCCTCTGTAACCTAACCCTCACCCCTCTCTGTCACCTAACCCTCACCCCTCTCTGTCACCTAACCCTCACCCCTCTCTGTCACCTAACCCTCACCCCTCTCTGTCACCTAACCCTCACCCCTCTCTGTCACCTAACCCTCACCCCTCTCTGTCACCTAACCCTCACCCCTCTCTGTCACCTAACCCTCACCCCTCTCTGTCACCTAACCCTCACCCCTCTCTGTCACCTAACCCTCACCCCTCTCTGTCACCTAACCCTCACCCCTCTCTGTCACCTAACCCTCACCCCTCTCTGTCACCTAGCCCTCACCCCTCTCTGTCACCTAGCCCTCACCCCTCTCTCTCACCTAACCCTCACCCCTCTCTCTCACCTAACCCTCACCCCTCTCTGTCACCTAACCCTCACCCCTCTCTGTCACCTAACCCTCACCCCTCTCTGTCACCTAGCCCTCACCCCTCTGTCACCTAGCCCTCACCCCTCTGTCACCTAACCCTCACCCCTCTGTCACCTAACCCTCACCCCTCTCTGTCACCTAACCCTCACCCCTCTCTGTCACCTAACCCTCACCCCTCTGTCACCTAACCCTCACCCCTCTCTGTCACCTAACCCTCACCCCTCTCTGTCACCTAGCCCTCACCCCTCTGTCACCTAGCCCTCACCCCTCTGTCACCTAACCCTCACCCCTCTCTTTAACCTAACCCTCACCCCTCTCTGTCACCTAGCCCTCACCCCTCTCTTTAACCTAACCCTCACCCCTCTCTTTATCCTAACCCTCACCCCTCTCTTTATCCTAACCCTCACCCCTCTCTTTATCCTAACCCTCACCCCTCTCTGTCACCTAGCCCCCACCCCTCTCTTTAACCTAACCCTCACCCCTCTCTTTAACCTAACCCTCACCCCTCTCTGCCACCTAACCCTCACCCCTCTCTGCCACCTAACCCTCACCCCTCTCTGTCACCTAACCCTCACCCCTCTCTTTATCCTAACCCTCACCCCTCTCTTTATCCTAACCCTCACCCCTCTCTGTCACCTGACCCTCACCCCTCTCTGTCACCTAACCCTCACCCCACTCTTTAACCTAACCCTCACCCCTCTCTGTCACCTAGCCCTCACCCCTCTCTTTAACCTAACCCTCACCCCTCTCTTTATCCTAACCCTCACCCCTCTCTTTATCCTAACCCTCACCCCTCTCTTTATCCTAACCCTCACCCCTCTCTTTATCCCAACCCTCACCCCTCTCTTTAACCTAGCCCCCACCCCTCTCTTTAACCTAACCCTCACCCCTCTCTTTAACCTAACCCTCACCCCTCTCTTTAACCTAGCCCTCACCTCTCTCTTTAACCTAACCCTCACCCCTCTCTGTAACCTAACCCTCACCCCTCTCTGTAACCTAACCCTCACCCCTCTCTGTTGTTGTGTGTTATCAGGTATGTGATCGGCACTTTGGAGCTCTTGGTAGCAGAGAACTATATGATAGTGTATCTGAACGGCGCCACGTCCAGGAAGAAGATGCCCAGTGTGGGCTGGCTCAGGAAGTGCTATCAGCAGATCGACCGCAGGTGAGACATAGTATCACAGTTACTCTGGTACCCAGTAGACCTGTTACCCAGTAGCCCAGTTATTTTGTTACCATGGTACCTGTTGCGCAGTAGACCAGTTACGGAGTTTACGACATGGGTTGGTCTTCCAACACAACCGTTGCATATTAACATTTACCTCGGCTCATTGGCTATCTACCCAGCTAGATTTCAAGACGATCAGTGGTCATTGGGTTAAAATACTGTCAATCAACCAAACAGTGGTCATATCATTGGTGCTTTGTGATGTCATTACTTGTTGTCTTCAAATCGGTTTCTTTCAGTCAATACGTCCCGCGAAATGGCCCATCAGGTTTGATTGTGTTACAAACAAACCAGTTGATTGCAGTGAAACCAAACATGACTGGAAAAGTCACGTTCTGTGTGGGTGATTTACCTGGAATGTGTCGTCAAATGGAATGAGACGGAATTCACTACACAAGCGGTTCACAAAATGTTTCGTGTTAGGCTATAAAAACGGATTTGATCAAACAATAGACAATTCATTGTGTAACAATGAGCATTGGGATTGCAAACAGAGGAAGATCGTCAAAGGTAAACCATTTATTTTATTACAGTTTGTGATTTTGTTACGCCTGTGCTGGTTGAAATAGTTGTTTTTTATGGTGCTCTATCCTCAGATAATCGCACCGTATTCTTTCGCAGCAAATCCTTTTTTAAATCTGACAACGCAGTTGGATTAGCAAGATTACTATTTATGTAGCGATCACCGTATGTTGTCGAATTTCATCCCTCTACCGGGTACCGTGCGCAGAGAGGTTAACAAGAAATCTGTGGAGTGGTTGAAAAATGAGTTTTAATGACTCCATACTAAGTGTATGTAAACTTCTGACTTCAACTGTATCTACATTACAACACACTGCTCTACCACAACATATCTACAATACAACACACTACTCTACCACAACATACACCGTTAAGATAAGTGGTGTATGTGTGTAAAGTCCATTGTTGCAACCCCTATTACTAGCCTGTTCAAACTCTTTCATATTGCCTGAGATTGGAACGCTGCCGCGGTCATTCCCCTCTTCAATGTTGGAGACACTCTAGACCCAAACTGCTACAGACCTATATCTATCTATCCTACCCTGCCTTTCTAAAATCTTTGAAAGCCAAGTTAAAAAACAGATCACCAACCATTTCGAATCCCACCGGTCCTTCTCCACTATGCAATGTGGTTTCCGAACTGGTCATGGGTGCACATCAGCCACGCTCAAGGTCCTAAACAATATCATAACCGCCATCGATAAAAGACAGTACTGTGCAGCCGTCTTCATCAACCTGGCCAAGGCTTTCGACTCTGTCAATCACCGTATTCTTATCGGCGTACACAATATCCTTTCTCAAATGACTGCCTCGCCATGTTCACCAACTTCTTATCAAATAGAGTTCAGTGTGTCAAATCAGAGGGCCTGTTGTCCGGACCTCTGGCAGTCTCTATGGAGGTGCCACAGGGTTCAATTCTCAGGCTGACTTTTTCTCTGTATACATCAATGATGTCGCTCTTGCCGCTGGTAATTCTCTGATCCACCTCTACGTAGACGACAGCATTCTGTATTCTTCTGGCCCTTCTTTGGACACTGTGTTAACTAACCTCCAAACGAGCTTCAATGCCATACAACTCTCCTTCCGTGGCCTCCAACTACTCTTAAACGCTAGTAAAACTAAATGCATGCTCTTCAACCGACTGCTGCCCTTACCCGCCCGCCCCACTAGCATCACTACTCTGGACCGTTCTGACTTAGAATATGTGGACAACTACAAATACCTAGGTGTCTGGTTAGACTGTAAACTCTCCATCCAGACTCACATTAAACATCTCCAATCCAAAATTAAATCTAGAATCGGCTTCCTATTTCGCAACAAAGCCTCCTTCACTCATGCTGCCAAACATACCCTCGTAAAACTGACTATCCTACCAATCCTTGACTTCTGCGATGTCATTTACAAAATATCCTCCAACACTCTACTCAGCAAACTGGATGTAGTCTATCACAGTGCCATCCGTTTTGTCACCAAAGCCCCATATACTACGAATTACCTGTATACACTGTGACCTGTATGCTCTCGTTGGCTGGCTCTCGCTACATATTCGTCGCCAAGCCCACTGGCTCCAGGTCTTCTACAAGTCTTTGCTAGGTAAAGATACCGCCTTATCTCAGCTCACTGGTCACCATAGCAACACCCACCTGTAGTATGCGCTGCGGCAGGTGTATTTTACTGGTCACCCCCAAAGCCAACACTTCCTTTGGCTGCCTTTCCTTCCAGTTCTCTGCTGCCAATGACTGGAACGAATTGCAAAAATCACTGAAGCTGGAGACTTACATCTCCCTCTCTAACTTTAAGCATCAGCTATCAGAGAAGCTTACCGATCACTGTACCTGTACACAGCCAATCTGTAAATAACCCACCCAACTACCTCATCCCCATATTGTTATTTAGGTTCTTGCTCTTTTGCACCCCAGTATCTCTACTTGCACATCTTCTGCACATCTATCACTCCCGTGTTTAATTGCTAAATTGTAATTATTTTCACCACTATGGCCTATTTATGATGCCCATTGCCTAAACAACTGGTGATGCCCATTGCCTAAGCAACTGGTGATGCCCATTGCCTAAGCAGCCGGGGATGCCCATTGCCTAAGCAGCCGGGGATGCCCATTGCCTAAGCAGCCGGGGATGCCCATTGCCTAAGCAGCCGGGGATGCCCATTGCCTAAGCAGCCGGGGATGCCCATTGCCCAAGCAGCCGGGGATGCCCATTGCCCAAGCAGCCGGGGATGCCCATTGCCCAAGCAGCCGGGGATGCCCATTGCCCAAGCAGCCGGGGATGCCCATTGCCTAAACAACTGGTGATGCCCATTGCCTAAGCAGCCGGGGATGCCCATTGCCTAAGCAGCCGGGGATGCCCATTGCCTAAGCAGCCGGGGATGCCCATTGCCTAAGCAGCCGGGGATGCCCATTGCCTAAGCAGCCGGGGAGCCCATTGCCTAAGCAGCCGGGGATGCCCATTGCCCAAGCAGCCGGGGATGCCCATTGCCTAAGCAGCCGGGGATGCCCATTGCCTAAACAACTGGTGATGCCCATTGCCTAAGCAGCCGGGGATGCCCATTGCCTAAGCAGCCGGGGATGCCCATTGCCTAAGCAGCCGGGGATGCCCATTGCCTAAGCAGCCGGGGATGCCCATTGCCTAAGCAGCCGGGGATGCCCATTGCCGAACCATTGGATGTTCACTAAGGACATGCCCTTTCTCCTCTTTCAGGTTAAGGAAGAATTTGAAGTCTTTGATTATCGTCCACCCCTCCTGGTTTATCCGCACCCTCCTGGCCCTCACCAAACCCTTTATAAGGTAGGTGGTCAAGTGTTATAACTCTTCTTCATAACCGTCACCAAACACTTCCTGAGGTAGGTAATAACCTTTCATAAGGTACAGTAGGTGCCTCTATGTTTTCATAATTAAGATGTTGGAAAATAAAGACCTATCACATCATTCCCTAAATGTCTTCTGCTTTCCTTGTTTCAGCTCAAAGTTCAGCCAGAAGATCCAATTTGTGTTCAACTTGACAGACCTTTCTGAACTGGTTCCTATGGAATACGTCTCTATTCCAGACTGCATTAAAGAGTAAGTCTATGTAGTATATCTCTATACCAGACTGCATTAAAGAGTAGGTCTATCTCTATACCAGACTGCATTAAAGAGTAGGTATATCTCTATACCAGACTGCATTAAAGAGTAAGTCTATGTAGTATATCTCTATACCAGACTGCATTAAAGAGTAGGTCTATCTCTATACCAGACTGCATTAAAGAGTAGGTATATCTCTATACCAGACTGCATTAAAGAGTAGGTCTATGTAGTATATCTCTATACCAGACTGCATTAAAGAGTAGGTCTATGTAGTATATCTCTATACCAGACTGCATTAAAGAGTAGGTCTATCTCTATACCAGACTGCATTAAAGAGTAGGTCTATCTCTATACCAGACTGCATTAAAGAGTAGGTCTATGTAGTATATCTCTATACCAGACTGCATTAAAGAGTAGGTCTATGTAGTATATCTCTATACCAGACTGCATTAAAGAGTAGGTCTATGTAGTATATCTCTGTGACAGACTGCATTAAAGAGTAGGTCTATCTCTATACCAGACTGCATTAAAGAGTAGGTCTATCTCTATACCAGACTGCATTAAAGAGTAGGTCTATCTCTATACCAGACTGCATTAAAGAGTAGGTCTATGTAGTATATCTCTATACCAGACTGCATTAAAGAGTAGGTCTATCTCTATACCAGACTGCATTAAAGAGTAGGTCTATGTAGTATATCTCTATACCAGACTGCATTAAAGAGTAGGTCTATGTAGTATATCTCTATACCAGACTGTATTAAAGAGTAGGTCTATCTCTATACCAGACTGCATTAAAGAGTAGGTCTATCTCTATACCAGACTGCATTAAAGAGTAGGTCTATGTAGTATATCTCTATACCAGACTGCATTAAAGAGTAGGTCTATGTAGTATATCTCTATACCAGACTGCATTAAAGAGTAGGTCTATCTCTATACCAGACTGCATTAAAGAGTAGGTCTATCTCTATACCAGACTGCATTAAAGAGTAGGTCTATGTAGTATATCTCTATACCAGACTGCATTAAAGAGTAGGTCTATCTCTATACCAGACTGCATTAAAGAGTAGGTCTATCTCTATACCAGACTGCATTAAAGAGTAGGTCTATGTAGTATATCTCTATACCAGACTGCATTAAAGAGTAGGTCTATCTCTATACCAGACTGCATTAAAGAGTAGGTCTATGTAGTATATCTCTATACCAGACTGCATTAAAGAGTAGGTCTATCTCTATACCAGACTGCATTAAAGAGTAGGTCTATGTAGTATATCTCTATACCAGACTGCATTAAAGAGTAGGTCTATGTAGTATATCTCTATACCAGACTGTATTAAAGAGTAGGTCTATCTCTATACCAGACTGCATTAAAGAGTAGGTCTATGTAGTATATCTCTATACCAGACTGTATTAAAGAGTAGGTCTATCTCTATACCAGACTGCATTAAAGAGTAGGTCTATCTCTATACCAGACTGCATTAAAGAGTAGGTCTATCTCTATACCAGACTGCATTAAAGAGTAGGTCTATGTAGTATATCTCTATACCAGACTGCATTAAAGAGTAGGTCTATCTCTATACCAGACTGCATTAAAGAGTAGGTCTATCTCTATACCAGACTGCATTAAAGAGTAGGTCTATGTAGTATATCTCTATACCAGACTGCATTAAAGAGTAGGTATATCTCTATACCAGACTGCATTAAAGAGTAGGTCTATCTCTATACCAGACTGCATTAAAGAGTAGGTCTATCTCTATACCAGACTGCATTAAAGAGTAGGTCTATGTAGTATATCTCTATACCAGACTGCATTAAAGAGTAGGTCTATCTCTATACCAGACTGCATTAAAGAGTAGGTCTATCTCTATACCAGACTGCATTAAAGAGTAGGTCTATGTAGTATATCTCTATACCAGACTGCATTAAAGAGTAGGTCTATCTCTATACCAGACTGCATTAAGGAGTAGGTCTATCTCTATACCAGACTGCATTAAAGAGTAGGTCTATCTCTATACCAGACTGCATTAAAGAGTAGGTCGATCTCTATACCAGACTGCATTAAAGAGTAGGTCTATCTCTATACCAGACTGCATTAAAGAGTAGGTCTATGTAGTATATCTCTATACCAGACTGCATTAAAGAGTAGGTATATCTCTATACCAGACTGCATTAAAGAATAGGTCTATCTCTATACCAGACTGCATTAAAGAGTAGGTCTATGTAGTATATCTCTATACCAGACTGCATTAAAGAGTAGGTCTATGTAGTATATCTCTATACCAGACTGCATTAAAGAATACGTCTATCTCTATACCAGACTGCATTAAAGAGTAGGTCTATGTAGTATATCTCTATACCAGACTGCATTAAAGAGTAGGTCTATGTAGTATATCTCTGTGACAGACTGCATTAAAGAGTAGGTCTATCTCTATACCAGACTGCATTAAAGAGTAGGTCTATCTCTATACCAGACTGCATTAAAGAGTAGGTCTATCTCTATACCAGACTGCATTAAAGAGTAGGTCTATGTAGTATATCTCTATACCAGACTGCATTAAAGAGTAGGTCTATCTCTATACCAGACTGCATTAAAGAGTAGGTCTATGTAGTATATCTCTATACCAGACTGCATTAAAGAGTAGGTCTATGTAGTATATCTCTATACCAGACTGTATTAAAGAGTAGGTCTATCTCTATACCAGACTGCATTAAAGAGTAGGTCTATCTCTATACCAGACTGCATTAAAGAGTAGGTCTATGTAGTATATCTCTATACCAGACTGCATTAAAGAGTAGGTCTATGTAGTATATCTCTATACCAGACTGCATTAAAGAGTAGGTCTATCTCTATACCAGACTGCATTAAAGAGTAGGTCTATCTCTATACCAGACTGCATTAAAGAGTAGGTCTATGTAGTATATCTCTATACCAGACTGCATTAAAGAGTAGGTCTATCTCTATACCAGACTGCATTAAAGAGTAGGTCTATCTCTATACCAGACTGCATTAAAGAGTAGGTCTATGTAGTATATCTCTATACCAGACTGCATTAAAGAGTAGGTCTATCTCTATACCAGACTGCATTAAAGAGTAGGTCTATGTAGTATATCTCTATACCAGACTGCATTAAAGAGTAGGTCTATCTCTATACCAGACTGCATTAAAGAGTAGGTCTATGTAGTATATCTCTATACCAGACTGCATTAAAGAGTAGGTCTATGTAGTATATCTCTATACCAGACTGTATTAAAGAGTAGGTCTATCTCTATACCAGACTGCATTAAAGAGTAGGTCTATGTAGTATATCTCTATACCAGACTGTATTAAAGAGTAGGTCTATCTCTATACCAGACTGCATTAAAGAGTAGGTCTATCTCTATACCAGACTGCATTAAAGAGTAGGTCTATCTCTATACCAGACTGCATTAAAGAGTAGGTCTATGTAGTATATCTCTATACCAGACTGCATTAAAGAGTAGGTCTATCTCTATACCAGACTGCATTAAAGAGTAGGTCTATCTCTATACCAGACTGCATTAAAGAGTAGGTCTATGTAGTATATCTCTATACCAGACTGCATTAAAGAGTAGGTATATCTCTATACCAGACTGCATTAAAGAGTAGGTCTATCTCTATACCAGACTGCATTAAAGAGTAGGTCTATCTCTATACCAGACTGCATTAAAGAGTAGGTCTATGTAGTATATCTCTATACCAGACTGCATTAAAGAGTAGGTCTATCTCTATACCAGACTGCATTAAAGAGTAGGTCTATCTCTATACCAGACTGCATTAAAGAGTAGGTCTATGTAGTATATCTCTATACCAGACTGCATTAAAGAGTAGGTCTATCTCTATACCAGACTGCATTAAGGAGTAGGTCTATCTCTATACCAGACTGCATTAAAGAGTAGGTCTATCTCTATACCAGACTGCATTAAAGAGTAGGTCGATCTCTATACCAGACTGCATTAAAGAGTAGGTCTATCTCTATACCAGACTGCATTAAAGAGTAGGTCTATGTAGTATATCTCTATACCAGACTGCATTAAAGAGTAGGTATATCTCTATACCAGACTGCATTAAAGAATAGGTCTATCTCTATACCAGACTGCATTAAAGAGTAGGTCTATGTAGTATATCTCTATACCAGACTGCATTAAAGAGTAGGTCTATGTAGTATATCTCTATACCAGACTGCATTAAAGAATACGTCTATCTCTATACCAGACTGCATTAAAGAGTAGGTCTATGTAGTATATCTCTATACCAGACTGCATTAAAGAGTAGGTCTATGTAGTATATCTCTATACCAGACTGCATTAAAGAGTAGGTCTATCTCTATACCAGACTGCATTAAAGAGTAGGTCTATCTCTATACCAGACTGCATTAAAGAGTAGGTCTATCTCTATACCAGACTGCATTAAAGAGTAGGTCTATCTCTATACCAGACTGCATTAAAGAGTAGGTATATCTCTATACCAGACTGCATTAAAGAGTAGGTCTATCTCTATACCAGACTGCATTAAAGAGTAGGTCTATCTCTATACCAGACTGCATTAAAGAGTAGGTCTATCTCTATACCAGACTGCATTAAAGAGTAGGTATATCTCTATACCAGACTGCATTAAAGAGTAGGTCTATCTCTATACCAGACTGCATTAAAGAGTAGGTCTATCTCTATACCAGACTGCATTAAAGAGTAGGTCTATGTAGTATATCTCTATACCAGACTGCATTAAAGAGTAGGTCTATGTAGTATATCTCTATACCAGACTGCATTAAAGAGTAGGTCTATCTCTATACCAGACTGCATTAAAGAGTAGGTCTATCTCTATACCAGACTGCATTAAAGAGTAGGTCTATCTCTATACCAGACTGCATTAAAGAGTAGGTCTATCTCTATACCAGACTGCATTAAAGAGTAGGTCTATCTCTATACCAGACTGCATTAAAGAGTAGGTCTATGTAGTATATCTCTATACCAGACTGCATTAAAGAGTAGGTCTATCTCTATACCAGACTGCATTAAAGAGTAGGTCTATGTAGTATATCTCTATACGAGACTGCATTAAAGAGTAGGTCTATGTAGTATATCTCTATACCAGACTGCATTAAAGAGTAGGTCTATGTAGTATATCTCTATACCAGACTGCATTAAAGAGTAGGTCTATCTCTATACCAGACTGCATTAAAGAGTAGGTATATCTCTATACCAGACTGCATTAAAGAGTAGGTCTATCTCTATACCAGACTGCATTAAAGAGTAGGTCTATGTAGTATATCTCTATACCAGACTGCATTAAAGAGTAGGTCTATGTAGTATATCTCTATACCAGACTGCATTAAAGAGTAGGTCTATCTCTATACCAGACTGCATTAAAGAGTAGGTCTATCTCTATACCAGACTGCATTAAAGAGTAGGTCTATGTAGTATATCTCTATACCAGACTGCATTAAAGAGTAGGTCTATCTCTATACCAGACTGCATTAAAGAGTAGGTCTATGTAGTATATCTCTATACCAGACTGCATTAAAGAGTAGGTCTATCTCTATACCAGACTGCATTAAAGAGTAGGTCTATCTCTATACCAGACTGCATTAAAGAGTAGGTCTATCTCTATACCAGACTGCATTAAAGAGTAGGTCTATCTCTATACCAGACTGCATTAAAGAGTAGGTCTATCTCTATACCAGACTGCATTAAAGAGTAGGTCTATGTAGTATATCTCTATACCAGACTGCATTAAAGAGTAGGTCTATCTCTATACCAGACTGCATTAAAGAGTAGGTCTATGTAGTATATCTCTATACCAGACTGCATTAAAGAGTAGGTCTATGTAGTATATCTCTATACCAGACTGCATTAAAGAGTAGGTCTATGTAGTATATCTCTATACCAGACTGCATTAAAGAGTAGGTCTATCTCTATACCAGACTGCATTAAAGAGTAGGTCTATGTAGTATATCTCTATACCAGACTGCATTAAAGAGTAGGTCTATCTCTATACCAGACTGCATTAAAGAGTAGGTCTATCTCTATACCAGACTGCATTAAAGAGTAGGTCTATCTCTATACCAGACTGCATTAAAGAGTAGGTCTATGTAGTATATCTCTATACCAGACTGCATTAAAGAGTAGGTCTATCTCTATACCAGACTGCATTAAAGAGTAGGTCTATCTCTATACCAGACTGCATTAAAGAGTAGGTCTATGTAGTATATCTCTATACCAGACTGCATTAAAGAGTAGGTCTATCTCTATACCAGACTGCATTAAAGAGTAGGTCTATCTCTATACCAGACTGCATTAAAGAGTAGGTCTATCTCTATACCAGACTGCATTAAAGAGTAGGTCTATCTCTATACCAGACTGCATTAAAGAGTAGGTCTATCTCTATACCAGACTGCATTAAAGAGTAGGTCTATGTAGTATATCTCTATACCAGACTGCATTAAAGAGTAGGTCTATCTCTATACCAGACTGCATTAAAGAGTAGGTCTATCTCTATACCAGACTGCATTAAAGAGTAGGTCTATCTCTATACCAGACTGAATTAAAGAGTAGGTCTATCTCTATACCAGACTGCATTAAAGAGTAGGTCTATGTAGTATATCTCTATACCAGACTGCATTAAAGAGTAGGTCTATCTCTATACCAGACTGCATTAAAGAGTAGGTCTATGTAGTATATCTCTATACCAGACTGCATTAAAGAGTAGGTCTATCTCTATACCAGACTGCATTAAAGAGTAGGTCTATGTAGTATATCTCTATACCAGACTGCATTAAAGAGTAGGTCTATGTAGTATATCTCTATACCAGACTGCATTAAAGAGTAGGTCTATGTAGTATATCTCTATACCAGACTGCATTAAAGAGTAGGTCTATGTAGTATATCTCTATACCAGACTGCATTAAAGAGTAGGTCTATCTCTATACCAGACTGCATTAAAGAGTAGGTCTATCTCTATACCAGACTGCATTAAAGAGTAGGTCTATGTAGTATATCTCTATACCAGACTGCATTAAAGAGTAGGTCTATCTCTATACCAGACTGCATTAAAGAGTAGGTCTATCTCTATACCAGACTGCATTAAAGAGTAGGTCTATCTCTATACCAGACTGCATTAAAGAGTAGGTCTATGTAGTATATCTCTATACCAGACTGCATTAAAGAGTAGGTCTATCTCTATACCAGACTGCATTAAAGAGTAGGTCTATCTCTATACCAGACTGCATTAAAGAGTAGGTCTATCTCTATACCAGACTGCATTAAAGAGTAGGTCTATCTCTATACCAGACTGCATTAAAGAGTAGGTCTATGTAGTATATCTCTATACCAGACTGCATTAAAGAGTAGGTCTATGTAGTATATCTCTATACCAGACTGCATTAAAGAGTAGGTCTATGTAGTATATCTCTGTGACAGACTGCATTAAAGAGTAGGTCTATCTCTATACCAGACTGCATTAAAGAGTAGGTCTATCTCTATACCAGACTGCATTAAAGAGTAGGTATATCTCTATACCAGACTGCATTAAAGAGTAGGTCTATGTAGTATATCTCTATACCAGACTGCATTAAAGAGTAGGTCTATCTCTATACCAGACTGCATTAAAGAGTAGGTCTATGTAGTATATCTCTATACCAGACTGTATTAAAGAGTAGGTCTATCTCTATACCAGACTGCATTAAAGAGTAGGTCTATCTCTATACCAGACTGCATTAAAGAGTAGGTCTATCTCTATACCAGACTGCATTAAAGAGTAGGTCTATGTAGTATATCTCTATACCAGACTGCATTAAAGAGTAGGTCTATGTAGTATATCTCTATACCAGACTGCATTAAAGAGTAGGTCTATCTCTATACCAGACTGCATTAAAGAGTAGGTCTATCTCTATACCAGACTGCATTAAAGAGTAGGTCTATGTAGTATATCTCTATACCAGACTGCATTAAAGAGTAGGTCTATCTCTATACCAGACTGCATTAAAGAGTAGGTCTATCTCTATACCAGACTGCATTAAAGAGTAGGTCTATGTAGTATATCTCTATACCAGACTGCATTAAAGAGTAGGTCTATCTCTATACCAGACTGCATTAAAGAGTAAGTCTATCTCTATACCAGACTGCATTAAAGAGTAGGTCTATCTCTATACCAGACTGCATTAAAGAGTAGGTCGATCTCTATACCAGACTGCATTAAAGAGTAGGTCTATCTCTATACCAGACTGCATTAAAGAGTAGGTCTATGTAGTATATCTCTATACCAGACTGCATTAAAGAGTAGGTATATCTCTATACCAGACTGCATTAAAGAATAGGTCTATCTCTATACCAGACTGCATTAAAGAGTAGGTCTATGTAGTATATCTCTATACCAGACTGCATTAAAGAATAGGTCTATGTAGTATATCTCTATACCAGACTGCATTAAAGAGTAGGTCTATCTCTATACCAGACTGCATTAAAGAGTAGGTCTATCTCTATACCAGACTGCATTAAAGAGTAGGTCTATCTCTATACCAGACTGCATTAAAGAGTAGGTCTATCTCTATACCAGACTGCATTAAAGAGTAGGTCTATGTAGTATATCTCTATACCAGACTGCATTAAAGAGTAGGTCTATGTAGTATATCTCTATACCAGACTGCATTAAAGAGTAGGTCTATCTCTATACCAGACTGCATTAAAGAGTAGGTCTATCTCTATACCAGACTGCATTAAAGAGTAGGTCTATCTCTATACCAGACTGCATTAAAGAGTAGGTCTATCTCTATACCAGACTGCATTAAAGAGTAGGTCTATCTCTATACCAGACTGCATTAAAGAGTAGGTCTATCTCTATACCAGACTGCATTAAAGAGTAGGTCTATGTAGTATATCTCTATACCAGACTGCATTAAAGAGTAGGTCTATCTCTATACCAGACTGCATTAAAGAGTAGGTCTATGTAGTATATCTCTATACCAGACTGCATTAAAGAGTAGGTCTATCTCTATACCAGACTGCATTAAAGAGTAGGTATATCTCTATACCAGACTGCATTAAAGAGTAGGTCTATGTAGTATATCTCTATACCAGACTGCATTAAAGAGTAGGTCTATCTCTATACCAGACTGCATTAAAGAGTAGGTCTATGTAGTATATCTCTATACCAGACTGCATTAAAGAGTAGGTCTATGTAGTATATCTCTATACCAGACTGCATTAAAGAGTAGGTCTATCTCTATACCAGACTGCATTAAAGAGTAGGTCTATGTAGTATATCTCTATACCAGACTGCATTAAAGAGTAGGTCTATCTCTATACCAGACTGCATTAAAGAGTAGGTCTATCTCTATACCAGACTGCATTAAAGAGTAGGTCTATCTCTATACCAGACTGCATTAAAGAGTAGGTCTATCTCTATACCAGACTGCATTAAAGAGTAGGTCTATGTAGTATATCTCTATACCAGACTGCATTAAAGAGTAGGTCTATCTCTATACCAGACTGCATTAAAGAGTAGGTCTATCTCTATACCAGACTGCATTAAAGAGTAGGTCTATCTCTATACCAGACTGCATTAAAGAGTAGGTCTATGTAGTATATCTCTATACCAGACTGCATTAAAGAGTAGGTCTATCTCTATACCAGACTGCATTAAAGAGTAGGTCTATGTAGTATATCTCTATACCAGACTGCATTAAAGAGTAGGTCTATGTAGTATATCTCTATACCAGACTGCATTAAAGAGTAGGTCTATCTCTATACCAGACTGCATTAAAGAGTAGGTCTATCTCTATACCAGACTGCATTAAAGAGTAGGTCTATGTAGTATATCTCTATACCAGACTGCATTAAAGAGTAGGTCTATCTCTATACCAGACTGCATTAAAGAGTAGGTCTATCTCTATACCAGACTGCATTAAAGAGTAGGTCTATGTAGTATATCTCTATACCAGACTGCATTAAAGAGTAGGTCTATCTCTATACCAGACTGCATTAAAGAGTAGGTCTATGTAGTATATCTCTATACCAGACTGCATTAAAGAGTAGGTCTATGTAGTATATCTCTATACCAGACTGCATTAAAGAGTAGGTCTATGTAGTATATCTCTATACCAGACTGCATTAAAGAGTAGGTCTATGTAGTATATCTCTATACCAGACTGCATTAAAGAGTAGGTCTATGTAGTATATCTCTATACCAGACTGCATTAAAGAGTAGGTCTATCTCTATACCAGACTGCATTAAAGAGTAGGTCTATCTCTATACCAGACTGCATTAAAGAGTAGGTCTATCTCTATACCAGACTGCATTAAAGAGTAGGTCTATGTAGTATATCTCTATACCAGACTGCATTAAAGAGTAGGTCTATCTCTATACCAGACTGCATTAAAGAGTAGGTCTATGTAGTATATCTCTATACCAGACTGCATTAAAGAGTAGGTCTATGTAGTATATCTCTATACCAGACTGCATTAAAGAGTAGGTCTATCTCTATACCAGACTGCATTAAAGAGTAGGTCTATGTAGTATATCTCTATACCAGACTGCATTAAAGAGTAGGTCTATCTCTATACCAGACTGCATTAAATAGTAGGTCTATGTAGTATATCTCTATACCAGACTGCATTAAAGAGTAGGTCTATCTCTATGCCAGACTGCATTAAAGAGTAGGTCTATCTCTATACCAGACTGCATTAAAGAGTAGGTATATCTCTATACCAGACTGCATTAAAGAGTAGGTCTATCTCTATACCAGACTGCATTAAATAGTAGGTCTATGTAGTATATCTCTATACCAGACTGCATTAAAGAGTAGGTCTATGTAGTATATCTCTATACCAGACTGCATTAAAGAGTAGGTCTATGTAGTATATCTCTATACCAGACTGCATTAAAGAGTAGGTCTATGTAGTATATCTCTATACCAGACTGCATTAAAGAGTAGGTCTATCTCTATACCAGACTGCATTAAAGAGTAGGTCTATCTCTATACCAGACTGCATTAAAGAGTAGGTCTATGTAGTATATCTCTATACCAGACTGCATTAAAGAGTAGGTCTATCTCTATACCAGACTGCATTAAAGAGTAGGTCTATGTAGTATATCTCTATACCAGACTGCATTAAAGAGTAGGTCTATCTCTATACCAGACTGCATTAAAGAGTAGGTATATCTCTATACCAGACTGCATTAAAGAGTAGGTCTATGTAGTATATCTCTATACCAGACTGCATTAAAGAGTAGGTCTATCTCTATACCAGACTGCATTAAAGAGTAGGTCTATCTCTATACCAGACTGCATTAAAGAGTAGGTCTATGTAGTATATCTCTATACCAGACTGCATTAAAGAGTAGGTATATCTCTATACCAGACTGCATTAAAGAGTAGGTCTATGTAGTATATCTCTATACCAGACTGCATTAAAGAGTAGGTCTATCTCTATACCAGACTGCATTAAAGAGTAGGTCTATGTAGTATATCTCTATACCAGACTGCATTAAAGAGTAGGTCTATCTCTATTCCAGACTGCATTAAAGAGTAGGTCTATGTAGTATATCTCTATACCAGACTGCATTAAAGAGTAGGTCTATGTAGTATATCTCTGTGACAGACTGCATTAAACAATGTAAAGGTAATGCTACCAAATACTAATTGAGTGTATGTAAAATTCTGACCCACTGGGAATGTGATGAAAGAAATAAAAGCTGAAATAAATCATTCTCTCTACAGTCATGACCAAATGTTTTGAGAATGACACTAATATTAATTTCCACAAAGTTTGCTGCTTCAGTGTCTTTAGATATTTTTGTCAGATGTTACTATGGAATACTGAAGTATAATTACAAGCATTTCATAAGTGTCAAAGGCTTTTATTGACAATTAAATTAAGTTGATGCAAAGAGTCAATATTTGCAGTGTTGACCCCTCTTTTTCAAGACCTGACTGATGGCAGCCTATTCTTGCATAGTCATTGCTTGGAGTCTTGGGTTTTTGTTTGTCCACCCGCCTCTTGAGGAATGACCACAAGTTCTCAATGGGATTAAGGTCTGGGGTGTTTCCTGGCCATGCACCCAAAATATCAATGTTTTGTTCCCAGAGCCACTTATTTATCACTTTTGCCTGGCAAGGTGCTCCATCATGCTGGAAAAAGCATTGGTCACCAAACTGTTCCTGGATGGTTGGGAGAAGTTGCTCTCGGAGGATGTGTTGGTACCATTCTTTATTCATGGCTGTGTTCTTAGGCAAAATTGTGAGACAGCCCACTCCCTTGGCTGAGAAGCAACCCCACACATGAATGGTCTCAAGATGCTTTACTGTTGGCATGAGACAGGACTGATGGTAGCGCTCACCTTGTCTTCTCCGGACAAGCATTTTTCCGGATGTCCCAAACCATCGGAAAGGGGATTCATCAGAGAAAATGACTTTACCTCCTCAGCAGTCCAATCCCTGTACCTTTTGCAGAATATCAGTCTGTCCCTGATGTTTTTCCTGGAGAGAAGTGGCTTCTTTGCTGCCTTCTTGACACCAGGCCATTCTCCAAAAGTCTTCACCTCGCTGTGCGTGCAGATGCACTCACACCTGCCTGCTGCCATTCCTGAGCAAGCTCTGTACTGGTGGTGCCCCGATCCCGCAGCTGAATCCACTTTAGGAGACAGCCCTAGCGCTTGCTGGACTTTCTCGGGCACCCTGAAGCCTTCTTCACAACAATTGAACCGCTCTCCTTGAAGTTCTTGATGATCCGATAAATTGGTTGAATTAGGTGCAATCTTACTGGCAGCAATATCCTTGCCTGTGAAGCCCTTTTTGTGCAAAGCAATGATGACGGCATGTGTTTCATTGCAGGTAACCATGGTTGACAGAGGAAGAACAATGATTCCAAGCACCACCCTCCATTTGAAGCTTCCAGTCTGTTATTCGAACTCAATCAGCATGACAGAGTGATCTCCAGCCTTGTCCTCGTCAACACTCACACCTGTGTTAACAAGAGAATCACTGACATGATGTCAGCTGGTCCTTTTGTGGCAGGGCTGAAATCCAGTGGAAATGTTTTGTGGGGATTCAGTTCATTTAATTGGCACAGAGGGACTTTGCAATTCATCTGATCACTCTTCATAACATTCTGGACTATATGCAAATTGCCATCATACAAACTGAGGCAGCAGACTTTGTGAAAATTTATATTTATACAACTTTTGGCCATGACTGTTAGGTTCCAGTCCCCACGGTGTTCTACTTCTTAGTATAGTGGGGTTCAGTTAGGGGTTTGGTTCCAGTACTCATGGTGTTATACTTAGTATTGTGGGGGTCAGTTAGGGGTTTGGTTCCAGTACTCAGTGTTCTACTTAGTATAGTGGAGGTCGGTTAGGGGTTTGGTTCCAGTCCTCATGGTGTTCTACTTCTTAGTATAGTGGATGTCAGTTAGGGGTTTGGTTCCAGTCCTCATGGTGTTATACTTAGTATAGTGGATGTCAGTTAGGGGTTTGGTTCCAGTCCTCTTGGTGTTATACTTAGTATAGTGGGGGTCAGTTAGGGGTTTGGTTCCAGTACTCAGTGTTCTACTTAGTATAGTGGAGGTCGGTTAGGGATTTGGTTCCAGTACTCAGTGTTCTACTTAGTATAGTGGGGGTCAGTTAGGGGTTTGGTTCCAGTCCTGACCGTGTTTACTTCTTAGTATAGTGGAGGTTGGTTAGGTTCCAGTCCTCATGGTGTTCTACTTAGTATAGTGGAGGCCAGTTAGGGGTTTGGTTCCAGTCCCAGAGCTCTGACGATTATTCTCTTTCCACAGGCTCGACCAGGAGAAACCCGTCAGAGTGGAGATGGCAGCCATGCCAGAGACAGAGTAAGACTACCTGGGCGGCTTGCTAGCTCTGTTCTGTCTGCCCTGCACAGCTCCAGACTGATGACGAATGTTCAGAACCACAGCTGATCAGCCTTTACTGTTGATAATGTGTGTTGCAACTTGAGAGACTTAGAGAGCTAGCCCAGGTGTAAGAGAAGATAAGTACCTTTCTGAGACCATTCTCCCTGTTACTTTGTTACAACCCTCTAACTCTCCGTTTGTCATTGTTACGACCCTCTCTCTCCCTCTCTCATTGTTGCAACCCTCTCTCTCCCACTCTCATTGTTGCAACCCTCTCTCTCCCTCTCTCATTGTTGCAACCATCTCTCTCCCACTCTCATTGTTGCAACCCTCTCTCTCCCTCTCTCATTGTTGCAACCTTCTCTCTCCCACTCATTGTTGCAACCCACTCTCTCTCTGGTCAATCTCTCCACCGTGCTCTGTAACCTTTTATGTATCAAGCCAAACATAGAAATGTTGATGTCATAGTTACTTTTTGTATCTGCAATGTATTTAAGGCACTCTGTTACTGAGGGTTGATGCTTGTTCTTCATTACATTTAAATATATATTTATATTCAACAGGTGAGAAAGGACAAAGATTAATATATATTTTTATGTTTTTTTTTTTTTATCCTTATTTTAGGTCACATGACCCCACAGAGTGATGTTAAATAGAGCAGGTTTCACAGCACCATGAAACTCTTTACTGCAGGTTTTGCATGACCTGGAAACGGTTTACTGCTAATGTCTTTGAAAGAATCCTACATGAAAAAGTTACTGTCATCTGTCTGGAAGGACCAGATTCTGTCTGTCTGTAGCGACAACAAGGTATATGTTGTGAAAACCGAGAACCTAAAGAGATATTGGTTGATGCTGAAATGTGATACCAGTCTTACTGTCAATCAGGATGTTGGTTTTTGTCAAGTGTTTTTGGAGGGGACGTTCTTGTACATTATTTCTCTAAAGTAAAAATCCACATCCAAATGTGTCTTTATTCATTAGGAAGAATTTTTCAAGTACAACAGAAAAACACACATACTTACCACAGTAGTTGGCATACAAAACATATTGTTAATACATGATATACTATACTAACAATACATTACATGGTAAGACTGGGTTTAGTTTCATGTTTGACTCAAATTAGTTACAATCATGTCTTCGGTATTCTACAGTAAAAAAAATGGCATGGTTCCAACAAAAAAACTACTCTTAAATGAGGAGTCAAATGAAAAAGCTGCCTTAATACCTTGGTGTTACTTAAGATATTGTTTTACATTAGAGAGGCTTTAATTAAAACACAGAGAAGATGAGCTGCTTCTAAATGAGTAAGTTAGAACATTTCTGACTAAACCCACTTTGCATAAAGGCGTGTGCTGAATGGCAGATTTCTGTTCAATCTATATATAAATATACTGAACAAAATATATCAACTCAGCATGTAAAGTGTTGGTTTCATGAGCTGAAGTACAAGATCCCAGACATTTTCCATACGCACAAAAATATTATTTCCCTCAAATTGTGAGCACAAAGTTTTACATCTGTTAGTGAGCATTTCTCCTTTGCCAAGATAATCCATCCACCTGCCAGGTGTGGCATATCAAGAAGCTGATTAAACAGCATGATCATTACATAGGTGCACCTTGTGCTGGGGACAATAAATGGCCACTCTAAAATGTGCAGTTTTGTCACACAACACAATGCCACAAATGTCTCAAGTTTTGAGGGAGCGTGCAATTGGCATGCTGACTGCAGGAATGAGCTATTTCCAGAGTGAATGTTGAATGTTAATTTCTCTACCACAAGCTGCTTCCCAATGTCGTTTTAGAGAATGTGGAAGTACTTCCAACAGACCTCACAACCTGATTTTCTTCTATGAACTATATTAAAATCATTGAAATTGTTGCATGTTGGTTTTATATTAATTATAGTTCAGTGTATGTGTGTATATAAAATACATAAATCAAATCAGCTTTTATTTGTCGCATGCACCGAATACAACAGGTGTAGACCTTACAGTGAAATGCTTACTTACAGGCGCTAACCAATAGTGCCATTTTAAGAAGAATATAAATAAAAGTAACAAATAATGAAAGAGCAGCAGTAAAATAACAATAGCGAGGCTGTAGACGGGGCACCGGTTAGTCAAGGTAATTTATGTAATATGTAGGTAGAGTTATTAAAGTGACTATGCATAGATAACAGAGTAGCAGCAGTGTAAATGGGGGGGGTGCAAATAGTCTATGGTCTTCCTCTGACACCACCTGATATAGATGTCCTGGATGGCAGGAAGCTTGGCCCCAGTGATGTACTGGGCCGTACGCACTACCCTCTGTAGTGCCTTGCGGTCGGAGGCCGAGCAGTTGTCATAGCAGGTAGTGGTGCAGAGGAAGGCCCTAAAAATCATGAAAGACTCCAGGCACACTAGTCATATATACACATAGGTTTTGTCATTCCCTCATACACCAAGTAGGTATATATAATGTTATAAAACTTTATAGCATGGCATTGTTGACTACATGTAGAACAGTAATAACGGTGGTATAACTGTTACAGAATTGATGTGTTCAGTGAAACTAGTCATTGGACTAGATGTAGTACTAATTAAAGACTACAGGAGGGTGTATGTCTGGAATATTCATAGCAATCACAACGATACAGTGCAACCCCAACATCTAAGAAAAACTACATTTTATTTACAACCGTCTTACACATCAGAAATATACAGTATAATCAGAACTAAAACACGCTCTAGCCGTTTGAGAATAGAGTTAAAGGGGTAAAAACAGCTACACTATTGTATTTACAACCTTTCATAGTTTTTGTAAGATATTCCCAGATTCCACTGTCCTTACTGATACACTGTACGTTGCTTTAAAGCGCAGGTATGACTCCAGACACCTGATCGCCACATCATCCACCTCAGGGTCAAACTTGTTAGCAATAAGGTGGTGTTGGTTTAGGAGCCACTGCAGGTCTCCAGCTCCATAGACACACACAGCTCTCCTGTAGGTCCCGGAGCAGTGGGGGTAGGGGGCTCCGCTCCTCACATCCCCAGCCAGGTAGCTCCACCTCACTACCCTGGCCATGGAGTTCATATCAGACTGCTGGAACTTACTGTTGGGGGGGTTGGAGCCTGGGACAGCGGGCATGCGCTGCAGAGTGGCCCACAGGTGTTCATCAGGACTATAGGTGTCCTTCTCCCACTCCAGCAGAACCCGGACCTCCTGACTCTTCATCACGTGACGGACGAAGGCTCTGGATACCACAAAGTAGGCGTTGCCAGAGAACATGGGGGTGTTGATTGGTGGAGGGGTCTTCTTAACCTCTGTCCTGACCACAGTGTTGGTGACGTTGTGGTGGAACAGCCATCTGCCCTTCTTGTAGCCGTTGGTGACCTCTGACTCCATGCTGTTCTTTCCGTTCAGCAGCTTGAGGGCCTGAACCATCTCAGCGTTGGTCTTAATGGGGAAGTCGGTTCCACAGGTGTTGAGAAGGTACCTCCACTGGACAGGTGACTTTAGCAGGTCCTCCATACAGTTCAGGTCAGCCTGCACTCTGGACCAGGAGGCGTAGATCACGCTCTCTATCTTACTGGCCACAAACACATTGGGTAGGCAGGAAACAATAGCTCTCACTGCACTCCTGAAGTCCTCTGATGATTTCTGGTCGATGTGGACGCAGTAGACGTTCTGAGGAGTGTACAAAGCACGCAGGAGCCTCTCAAACATCTCAATCTTCTCGTGGATGACCATGGAGTAGGCGATGGGGAACTCCTTTTCCTCCTGGCTCAGAGGAACGGTGATGAACCCTCTGTCTGCAACGTACCTCTGACAGTCCTGAGTTACATTGTGGTAGAACTCCTCTGAAAGCAGCTGCTGCTTCTTCTTGGTCTTCAGCAGGAGGCTGAGCTGCTCCCTCTCCAGACCCTCCATGTCTCCTCGGATTATGGCTGAGCAGGCCTGCAGGTCGGCAGCGTAGTCCGAGGGGAGGAGGTCTGTAGCGGGGAGAGGACCCCTGTCTGAGCCCAGCGGACGTCTGAGAGCCATCCACAGGAGCAGAGAGACTGATCCACTCAATAGGATCAGAGACAAGTTCCTGAACATTCTCTGAGATCTGGACAAGGAAACTGCAGCCATTACTAGTCTGGTATTCTCTTTCTATGATGTCTTGTTAGTATTCTTTATCTGATATTAGTATCAATGGAAACCACCACGAAGAAGACTACTGCTCAACTGAATGTGTCTCACCTCGACCTCAGCTCAAGTAAATGACGCACATCTCTCACACCTCAGTTTAAAAGGAGAGGTGTGATCATTAACTTTAGTGGGCATGGTCTATAGGCATGGTGTATACACCAGTTGGTAGAAACGTACTGTATCCACGGGGAGTGGCTCAACTTGTGGCACCTGTATGTGGATAGTTTCCTAATCCACATCTTGACACGTTAGTAGCACATTGATACTGAAAGTGTAAAGTAAACAGACATATCAAGTTCCTCTTACTTCTCTGGAACCCGTTTAGAAACAGTGAAAAATAGGTTGAGAATAAATCATGTAACATACAGTGGGGAGAACAAGTATTTGAAACACTGCCAATTTTGCAGGTTTTCCTACTTACAAAGCATGTAGTGGTCTGTAATTTTTATCATGGGTACACTTCAACTGTGAGAGACGGAATCTAAAACAAAAATCCAGAAAATCACATTGGTATGATTTTTAAGTAATTATTTTGCATTTTATTGCATGACATAAGTATTTGATACATCAGAAAAGCAGAACTTAATATTTGGTACAGAAACCTTTGTTTGCAATTACAGAGATCATATGTTTCCTGTAGTTCTTGACCAGGTTTGCACACACTGCAGCAGGGATTTTGGCCTACAAACAGACCTTCTACAGATCCTTCAGGTTTCGGGGCTGTCGCTGGGCAACACAGACTTTCAGCTCCCTCCAAAGATTTTCTATTGGGTTCAGGTCTGGAGACTGGCTAGGCCACTCCAGGACCTTGAGATGCTTCTTACGGAGCCACTCCTTAGTTACCCTGGCTGTGTGTTTCCAGCCACGACCCATCTTCAATGCTCTTACTGAGGGAAAGAGTTTTTTGGCCAAGATCTTGCGATACATGGCCCCATCCATTCTCCCCTCAATATGATGCAGTCGTCACTTACAACTTTATAGCCTGGCATTGTTGACTACATGTAGAACAGTAATAACGATGGTATAACTGTTACAGAATTGATGTGTTCAGTGAAACTAGTCATTGGACTAGATGCAGTACTAATTAAAGACTACAGGAGGGTGTATGTCTGGAATATTCATAGCAATCACAACGATACAGTGCAACCCCAACATCTAAGAAAAACTACATTTTATTTACAACCCTCTTACATTAACATCAGAAATATACAGTATAATCAGAAATAAAACACGCTCTAGCCGTTTGAGAATAGAGTTAAAGGGGTAAAAACAGCTACACGATTGTATTTACAACCTTTCATAGTTTTTGTAAGATATTCCCAGATTCCACTGTCCTTACTGATACACTGTACGTTGCTTTAAAGCGCAGGTATGACTCCAGACACCTGATCGCCACATCATCCACCTCAGGGTCAAACTTGTTAGCAATAAGGTGGTGTTGGTTTAGGAGCCACTGCAGGTCTCCAGCTCCATAGACACACACAGCTCTCCTGTAGGTCCCGGAGCAGTGGGGGTAGGGGGCTCCGCTCCTCACATCCCCAGCCAGGTAGCTCCACCTCACTACCCTGGCCATGGAGTTCATATCAGACTGCTGGAACTTACTGTTGGGGGGGTTGGAGCCTGGGACAGCGGGCATGCGCTGCAGAGTGGCCCACAGGTGTTCATCAGGACTATAGGTGTCCTTCTCCCACTCCAGCAGAACCCGGACCTCCTGACTCTTCATCACGTGACGGACGAAGGCTCTGGATACCACAAAGTAGGCGTTGCCAGAGAACATGGGGGTGTTGATTGGTGGAGGGGTCTTCTTAACCTCTGTCCTGACCACAGTGTTGGTGACGTTGTGGTGGAACAGCCATCTGCCCTTCTTGTAGCCGTTGGTGACCTCTGACTCCATGCTGTTCTTTCCGTTCAGCAGCTTGAGGGCCTGAACCATCTCAGCGTTGGTCTTAATGGGGAAGTCGGTTCCACAGGTGTTGAGAAGGTACCTCCACTGGACAGGTGACTTTAGCAGGTCCTCCATACAGTTCAGGTCAGCCTGCACTCTGGACCAGGAGGCGTAGATCACGCTCTCTATCTTACTGGCCACAAACACATTGGGTAGGCAGGAAACAATAGCTCTCACTGCACTCCTGAAGTCCTCTGATGATTTCTGGTCGATGTGGACGCAGTAGACGTTCTGAGGAGTGTACAAAGCACGCAGGAGCCTCTCAAACATCTCAATCTTCTCGTGGATGACCATGGAGTAGGCGATGGGGAACTCCTTTTCCTCCTGGCTCAGAGGAACGGTGATGAACCCTCTGTCTGCAACGTACCTCTGACAGTCCTGAGTTACATTGTGGTAGAACTCCTCTGAAAGCAGCTGCTGCTTCTTCTTGGTCTTCAGCAGGAGGCTGAGCTGCTCCCTCTCCAGACCCTCCATGTCTCCTCGGATTATGGCTGAGCAGGCCTGCAGGTCGGCAGCGTAGTCCGAGGGGAGGAGGTCTGTAGCGGGGAGAGGACCCCTGTCTGAGCCCAGCGGACGTCTGAGAGCCATCCACAGGAGCAGAGAGACTGATCCACTCAATAGGATCAGAGACAAGTTCCTGAACATTCTCTGAGATCTGGACAAGGAAACTGCAGCCATTACTAGTCTGGTATTCTCTTTCTATGATGTCTTGTTAGTATTCTTTATCTGATATTAGTATCAATGGAAACCACCACGAAGAAGACTACTGCTCAACTGAATGTGTCTCACCTCGACCTCAGCTCAAGTAAATGACGCACATCTCTCACACCTCAGTTTAAAAGGAGAGGTGTGATCATTAACTTTAGTGGGCATGGTCTATAGGCATGGTGTATACACCAGTTGGTAGAAACGTACTGTATCCACGGGGAGTGGCTCAACTTGTGGCACCTGTATGTGGATAGTTTCCTAATCCACATCTTGACACGTTAGTAGCACATTGATACTGAAAGTGTAAAGTAAACAGACATATCAAGTTCCTCTTACTTCTCTGGAACCCGTTTAGAAACAGTGAAAAATAGGTTGAGAATAAATCATGTAACATACAGTGGGGAGAACAAGTATTTGAAACACTGCCAATTTTGCAGGTTTTCCTACTTACAAAGCATGTAGTGGTCTGTAATTTTTATCATGGGTACACTTCAACTGTGAGAGACGGAATCTAAAACAAAAATCCAGAAAATCACATTGGTATGATTTTTAAGTAATTATTTTGCATTTTATTGCATGACATAAGTATTTGATACATCAGAAAAGCAGAACTTAATATTTGGTACAGAAACCTTTGTTTGCAATTACAGAGATCATATGTTTCCTGTAGTTCTTGACCAGGTTTGCACACACTGCAGCAGGGATTTTGGCCTACAAACAGACCTTCTACAGATCCTTCAGGTTTCGGGGCTGTCGCTGGGCAACACAGACTTTCAGCTCCCTCCAAAGATTTTCTATTGGGTTCAGGTCTGGAGACTGGCTAGGCCACTCCAGGACCTTGAGATGCTTCTTACGGAGCCACTCCTTAGTTACCCTGGCTGTGTGTTTCCAGCCACGACCCATCTTCAATGCTCTTACTGAGGGAAAGAGTTTTTTGGCCAAGATCTTGCGATACATGGCCCCATCCATTCTCCCCTCAATATGATGCAGTCGTCACTTACAACTTTATAGCCTGGCATTGTTGACTACATGTAGAACAGTAATAACGATGGTATAACTGTTACAGAATTGATGTGTTCAGTGAAACTAGTCATTGGACTAGATGCAGTACTAATTAAAGACTACAGGAGGGTGTATGTCTGGAATATTCATAGCAATCACAACGATACAGTGCAACCCCAACATCTAAGAAAAACTACATTTTATTTACAACCCTCTTACATTAACATCAGAAATATACAGTATAATCAGAAATAAAACACGCTCTAGCCGTTTGAGAATAGAGTTAAAGGGGTAAAAACAGCTACACGATTGTATTTACAACCTTTCATAGTTTTTGTAAGATATTCCCAGATTCCACTGTCCTTACTGATACACTGTACGTTGCTTTAAAGCGCAGGTATGACTCCAGACACCTGATCGCCACATCATCCACCTCAGGGTCAAACTTGTTAGCAATAAGGTGGTGTTGGTTTAGGAGCCACTGCAGGTCTCCAGCTCCATAGACACACACAGCTCTCCTGTAGGTCCCGGAGCAGTGGGGGTAGGGGGCTCCGCTCCTCACATCCCCAGCCAGGTAGCTCCACCTCACTACCCTGGCCATGGAGTTCATATCAGACTGCTGGAACTTACTGTTGGGGGGGTTGGAGCCTGGGACAGCGGGCATGCGCTGCAGAGTGGCCCACAGGTGTTCATCAGGACTATAGGTGTCCTTCTCCCACTCCAGCAGAACACGGACCTCCTGACTCTTCATCACGTGACGGACGAAGGCTCTGGATACCACAAAGTAGGCGTTGCCAGAGAACATGGGGGTGTTGATTGGTGGAGGGGTCTTCTTAACCTCTGTCCTGACCACAGTGTTGGTGACGTTGTGGTGGAACAGCCATCTGCCCTTCTTGTAGCCGTTGGTGACCTCTGACTCCATGCTGTTCTTTCCGTTCAGCAGCTTGAGGGCCTGAACCATCTCAGCGTTGGTCTTAATGGGGAAGTCGGTTCCACAGGTGTTGAGAAGGTACCTCCACTGGACAGGTGACTTTAGCAGGTCCTCCATACAGTTCAGGTCAGCCTGCACTCTGGACCAGGAGGCGTAGATCACGCTCTCTATCTTACTGGCCACAAACACATTGGGTAGGCAGGAAACAATAGCTCTCACTGCACTCCTGAAGTCCTCTGATGATTTCTGGTCGATGTGGACGCAGTAGACGTTCTGAGGAGTGTACAAAGCACGCAGGAGCCTCTCAAACATCTCAATCTTCTCGTGGATGACCATGGAGTAGGCGATGGGGAACTCCTTTTCCTCCTGGCTCAGAGGAACGGTGATGAACCCTCTGTCTGCAACGTACCTCTGACAGTCCTGAGTTACATTGTGGTAGAACTCCTCTGAAAGCAGCTGCTGCTTCTTCTTGGTCTTCAGCAGGAGGCTGAGCTGCTCCCTCTCCAGACCCTCCATGTCTCCTCGGATTATGGCTGAGCAGGCCTGCAGGTCGGCAGCGTAGTCCGAGGGGAGGAGGTCTGTAGCGGGGAGAGGACCCCTGTCTGAGCCCAGCGGACGTCTGAGAGCCATCCACAGGAGCAGAGAGACTGATCCACTCAATAGGATCAGAGACAAGTTCCTGAACATTCTCTGAGATCTGGACAAGGAAACTGCAGCCATTACTAGTCTGGTATTCTCTTTCTATGATGTCTTGTTAGTATTCTTTATCTGATATTAGTATCAATGGAAACCACCGCGAAGAAGACTACTGCTCAACTGAATGTGTCTCACCTCGACCTCAGCTCAAGTAAATGACGCACATCTCTCACACCTCAGTTTAAAAGGAGAGGTGTGATCATTAACTTTAGTGGGCATGGTCTATAGGCATGGTGTATACACCAGTTGGTAGAAACGTACTGTATCCACGGGGAGTGGCTCAACTTGTGGCACCTGTATGTGGATAGTTTCCTAATCCACATCTTGACACGTTAGTAGCACATTGATACTGAAAGTGTAAAGTAAACAGACATATCAAGTTCCTCTTACTTCTCTGGAACCCGTTTAGAAACAGTGAAAAATAGGTTGAGAATAAATCATGTAACATACAGTGGGGAGAACAAGTATTTGAAACACTGCCGATTTTGCAGGTTTTCCTACTTACAAAGCATGTAGAGGTCTGTAATTTTTATCATAGGTACACTTCAACTGTGAGAGACGGAATCTAAAACAAAAATCCAGAAAATCACATTGGTATGATTTTTAAGTAATTATTTTGCATTTTATTGCATGACATAAGTATTTGATACATCAGAAAAGCAGAACTTAATATTTGGTACAGAAACCTTTGTTTGCAATTACAGAGATCATATGTTTCCTGTAGTTCTTGACCAGGTTTGCACACACTGCAGCAGGGATTTTGGCCTACAAACAGACCTTCTACAGATCCTTCAGGTTTCGGGGCTGTCGCTGGGCAACACAGACTTTCAGCTCCCTCCAAAGATTTTCTATTGGGTTCAGGTCTGGAGACTGGCTAGGCCACTCCAGGACCTTGAGATGCTTCTTACGGAGCCACTCCTTAGTTACCCTGGCTGTGTGTTTCCAGCCACGACCCATCTTCAATGCTCTTACTGAGGGAAATAGTTTTTTGGCCAAGATCTTGCGATACATGGCCCCATCCATTCTCCCCTCAATATGATGCAGTCGTCACTTACAACTTTATAGCCTGGCATTGTTGACTACATGTAGAACAGTAATAACGATGGTATAACTGTTACAGAATTGATGTGTTCAGTGAAACTAGTCATTGGACTAGATGCAGTACTAATTAAAGACTACAGGAGGGTGTATGTCTGGAATATTCATAGCAATCACAACGATACAGTGCAACCCCAACATCTAAGAAAAACTACATTTTATTTACAACCCTCTTACATTAACATCAGAAATATACAGTATAATCAGAAATAAAACACGCTCTAGCCGTTTGAGAATAGAGTTAAAGGGGTAAAAACAGCTACACGATTGTATTTACAACCTTTCATAGTTTTTGTAAGATATTCCCAGATTCCACTGTCCTTACTGATACACTGTACGTTGCTTTAAAGCGCAGGTATGACTCCAGACACCTGATCGCCACATCATCCACCTCAGGGTCAAACTTGTTAGCAATAAGGTGGTGTTGGTTTAGGAGCCACTGCAGGTCTCCAGCTCCATAGACACACACAGCTCTCCTGTAGGTCCCGGAGCAGTGGGGGTAGGGGGCTCCGCTCCTCACATCCCCAGCCAGGTAGCTCCACCTCACTACCCTGGCCATGGAGTTCATATCAGACTGCTGGAACTTACTGTTGGGGGGGTTGGAGCCTGGGACAGCGGGCATGCGCTGCAGAGTGGCCCACAGGTGTTCATCAGGACTATAGGTGTCCTTCTCCCACTCCAGCAGAACCCGGACCTCCTGACTCTTCATCACGTGACGGACGAAGGCTCTGGATACCACAAAGTAGGCGTTGCCAGAGAACATGGGGGTGTTGATTGGTGGAGGGGTCTTCTTAACCTCTGTCCTGACCACAGTGTTGGTGACGTTGTGGTGGAACAGCCATCTGCCCTTCTTGTAGTCGTTGGTGACCTCTGACTCCATGCTGTTCTTTCCGTTCAGCAGCTTGAGGGCCTGAACCATCTCAGCGTTGGTCTTAATGGGGAAGTCGGTTCCACAGGTGTTGAGAAGGTACCTCCACTGGACAGGTGACTTTAGCAGGTCCTCCATACAGTTCAGGTCAGCCTGCACTCTGGACCAGGAGGCGTAGATCACGCTCTCTATCTTACTGGCCACAAACACATTGGGTAGGCAGGAAACAATAGCTCTCACTGCACTCCTGAAGTCCTCTGATGATTTCTGGTCGATGTGGACGCAGTAGACGTTCTGAGGAGTGTACAAAGCACGCAGGAGCCTCTCAAACATCTCAATCTTCTCGTGGATGACCATGGAGTAGGCGATGGGGAACTCCTTTTCCTCCTGGCTCAGAGGAACAGTGATGAACCCTCTGTCTGCAACGTACCTCTGACAGTCCTGAGTTACATTGTGGTAGAACTCCTCTGAAAGCAGCTGCTGCTTCTTCTTGGTCTTCAGCAGGAGGCTGAGCTGCTCCCTCTCCAGACCCTCCATGTCTCCTCGGATTATGGCTGAGCAGGCCTGCAGGTCGGCAGCGTAGTCCGAGGGGAGGAGGTCTGTAGCGGGGAGAGGACCCCTGTCTGAGCCCAGCGGACGTCTGAGAGCCATCCACAGGAGCAGAGAGACTGATCCACTCAATAGGATCAGAGACAAGTTCCTGAACATTCTCTGAGATCTGGACAAGGAAACTGCAGCCATTACTAGTCTGGTATTCTCTTTCTATGATGTCTTGTTAGTATTCTTTATCTGATATTAGTATCAATGGAAACCACCACGAAGAAGACTACTGCTCAACTGAATGTGTCTCACCTCGACCTCAGCTCAAGTAAATGACGCACATCTCTCACACCTCAGTTTAAAAGGAGAGGTGTGATCATTAACTTTAGTGGGCATGGTCTATAGGCATGGTGTATACACCAGTTGGTAGAAACGTACTGTATCCACGGGGAGTGGCTCAACTTGTGGCACCTGTATGTGGATAGTTTCCTAATCCACATCTTGACACGTTAGTAGCACATTGATACTGAAAGTGTAAAGTAAACAGACATATCAAGTTCCTCTTACTTCTCTGGAACCCGTTTAGAAACAGTGAAAAATAGGTTGAGAATAAATCATGTAACATACAGTGGGGAGAACAAGTATTTGAAACACTGCCGATTTTGCAGGTTTTCCTACTTACAAAGCATGTAGAGGTCTGTAATTTTTATCATAGGTACACTTCAACTGTGAGAGACGGAATCTAAAACAAAAATCCAGAAAATCACATTGGTATGATTTTTAAGTAATTATTTTGCATTTTATTGCATGACATAAGTATTTGATACATCAGAAAAGCAGAACTTAATATTTGGTACAGAAACCTTTGTTTGCAATTACAGAGATCATATGTTTCCTGTAGTTCTTGACCAGGTTTGCACACACTGCAGCAGGGATTTTGGCCTACAAACAGACCTTCTACAGATCCTTCAGGTTTCGGGGCTGTCGCTGAGCAACACAGACTTTCAGCTCCCTCCAAAGATTTTCTATTGGGTTCAGGTCTGGAGACTGGCTAGGCCACTCCAGGACCTTGAGATGCTTCTTACGGAGCCACTCCTTAGTTACCCTGGCTGTGTGTTTCCAGCCACGACCCATCTTCAATGCTCTTACTGAGGGAAAGAGTTTTTTGGCCAAGATCTTGCGATACATGGCCCCATCCATTCTCCCCTCAATATGGTGCAGTCGTCCTGTCCCCTTTGCAGAAAAGCATCCCCAAAGAATGATGTTTCCACCTCCATGCTTCACGGTTGGGATGGTGTTCTTGAGGTTGTAGTCATCATTCTTCTTCCTTCAAAGTTTAGACCAAAAAGCTCTATTTTTGTCTCATCAGACCACATGACCTTCTCCCATTCCTCCTCTGGATCATCCAAATGGTCATTGGCAAACTTCAGACGGGCCTCGACATGCGCTGGCTTGAGCAGGGGGACCTTGCGTGCCCTGCAGGATTTTAATCCATGATGGCGTAGTGTGTTACTGATGGTTTTCTTTGAGACTGTGGTCCCAGCTCTCTTCAGGTCATTGACCAGGTCCTGCCGTGTAGTTCTGGACTGATCCCTCACCTTCCTCATGATCATTGATGCCCCACGAGGTGAGATCTTGCATGGAGCCCCAGACCGAGGGTGATTGACCGTCATCTTGAACTTTTTCCATTTTCTAATAATTGCGCCAACAGTTGTTGCCTTCTCACCAAGCTGCTTGCCTATTGTCCTGTAGCCCATCCCAGCCTTGTGCAGGTCTACAATTTTATCCCTGATGTCCTTACACAGCTCTCTGGTCTTGGCCATTGTGGAGAGGTTGGAGTCTGTTTGATTGAGTGTGTGGACAGGTGTCTTTTATACAGGTAACGAGTTCAAACAGGTGCAGTTAATACAGGTAATGAGTGGAGAACAGGAGGGCTTCTTAAAGAAAAACTAACAGGTCTGTGAGAGCCGGAATTCTTACTGGTTGGTAGGTGATCAAATACTTATGTCATGCAATAAAATGCAAATTAATTACTTAAAAATCATACAATGTGATTTTCTGGATTTTTGTTTTAGATTCCGTCTCTCACAGAAGTGTACCTATGATAAAAATGACAGACCTCTACATGGTTTGTAAGAAGGAAAACCTGCAAAATCGGCAGTGTACCAAATACTTGGTCTCCCCACTGTATATAAACATGTAGCATATAATATAAACATGTAACATATAATATAAACATGTAACATATAATATAAACTTGTAACATATAATATAAACATGTAACATATAATATAAACAGGTAACATATAATATAAACAGGTAACATATACATGAGAGAGTGAAGAATATTTCCATGAGCAACAGCAGATTAAATACCAATAATCTACCGTGTCACAGTTGTCTGGTGAGTCACTAGATCAGCGGTCACCAACCTTTTCTAGGTCAAGATCACTTTCTGAGATAAAATGCAAGTCGAGATCTAAAACTCAGATTTTTTAAAATACAATTAAAAAAATGTAAGCCTATGCAACATTAACCTATTAAAAACAGTACTGTAGCAATGAGGTTTGTGCAGTAATCTATAGGCAAATACATTGTCACCTCATATAGAATTGCCATGTTTGGACTATTTAAAAAAAAAAAAAAATCTATAGAAATGTAAGGTAGGCTTTATGATCACACCAGTAATATATCTGTTGTTTTAGTACTGGTGAGGCACAGCTGAGTGAGCATACATTTATATAATTAGATTTTTATTTTACTGGGCTGATGGTGCCTCATCTGATGGCCAGTCTCAGCGGAGGGAGAGAGCAGCAGACTGAGGGTCCGTCTCTCAACGTCCCTTCGCACTCCCTTTCCTCCACTGACACTGACCAAAAAGGGACACTGTCTTCCAACTGATTGCAAAACTCGAGTCTCCTCATGCACAAATTCATCTTATTCATGTTCCTATGAGAGGAGGAATATTCCTTGCTATTAAAAAAGACCCATGCCGCTAATAACAACAATGCAAGCCTATCGATGCATTTTCCTACTCATTCACTACAGCTACAGTGCTGGTTGTAGCGCGAGTGGAAGTAGGAAGAAGGCACATTTTAAGGCTTATAAAAGTGTTGACAGTGCTGAGTAAGAAAAACATAAAACCAGCTGCTCTTGGCTGTATTCGTTGACAGTCTCTCTCTAGTCATGGTTTGAAATCTCACAGTATCAACTTTGCTGTAGCTTCCTTTTATACCTGCTACATTACTGCAGACTCGGTCATCTGATCCATCCGATTGGCCAGCGTTAGGCCGATAGATGGATTTGCTGGGCTCGCCGGAAAGGCAGCGTTAGAACCTTCAGACACATGAAATGGTTCAAAATGGGACAACAATTTGCCTACCCGGTACGCAGGACAGGTGAATAATCTACCAGTAACAGTGTGAGACAAAACAGAAATGTTTGGAAATTGGATCTAAATGCTTTGGAGATCAACCAGTCGATCAGGTTTGACAGGATGGTGAAGAGTGCATTAGATTGTTCCTTTTAACTTAATTCACATGGTTTGAAATGTCTGTAAATATGGGTAAATGATGTCTGAACATATGGGTAAATGATGTCTGAACATATGGGTAAATGATGTCTGAACATACGGGTAAATCAAATCTAATTTTATTTGTCACTTGCGCCGAATACAACAGATGTGGTAGACCTTACAGTGAAATGCTGAATACAACAGGTGTAGTAGACCTTACAGTGAAATGCTGAATACAACAGGTGCAGTAGACCTTACAGTGAAATGCTGAATTCAACAGGTGTAGTAGACCTCACAGTGAAATGCTGAATACAACAGGTGTAGTAGACCTCACAGTGAAATGCTGAATTCAACAGGTGTAGTAGACCTCACAGTGAAATGCTGAATACAACAGGTGTAGTAGACCTTACAGTGAAATGCTGAATACAACAGGTGCAGTAGACCTCACAGTGAAATGCTGAATACAACAGGTGTAGTAGACCTCACAGTGAAATGCTGAATACAACAGGTGTAGTAGACCTCACAGTGAAATGCTGAATTCAACAGGTGTAGTAGACCTCACAGTGAAATGCTGAATACAACAGGTGTAGTAGACCTTACAGTGAAATGCTGAATACAACAGGTGTAGTAGACCTCACAGTGAAATGCTGAATACAACAGGTGTAGTAGACCTTAGTGAAATGCTGAATACAACAGGTGTAGTAGACCTTACAGTGAAATGCTGAATACAACAGGTGTAGTAGACCTCACAGTGAAATGCTGAATACAACAGGTGTAGTAGACCTTACAGTGAAATGCTGAATACAACAGGTGTAGTAGACCTCACAGTGAAATGCTGAATACAACAGGTGTAGTAGACCTTACAGTGAAATGCTGAATACAACAGGTGTAGTAGACCTCACAGTGAAATGCTGAATACAACAGGTGTAGTAGACCTTACAGTGAAATGCTGAATACAACAGGTGTAGTAGACCTCACAGTGAAATGCTGAATACAACAGGTGTAGTAGACCTTACAGTGAAATGATGAATACAACAGGTGTAGTAGACCTCACAGTGAAATGATGAATACAACAGGTGTAGTAGACCTTACAGTGAAATGCTGAATACAACAGGTGTAGTAGACCTCACAGTGAAATGCTGAATACAATAGGTGTAGTAGACCTTACAGTGAAATGCTGAATACAACAGATGTGGTAGACCTTACAGTGAACTGCTGAATACAACAGGTGTAGTAGACCTTACAGTGAAATGCTGAATACAACAGATGTGGTAGACCTTACAGTGAAATGTTGAATACAACAGGTGTAGTAGACCTCACAGTGAAATGCTGAATACAACAGATGTAGTAGACCTTACAGTGAAATGCTGAATACAACAGGTGTAGTAGACCTTACAGTGAAATGCTGAATACAACAGATGTGGTAGACCTTACAGTGAAATGCTGAATACAACAGGTGTAGTAGACCTCACAGTGAAATGCTGAATACAATAGGTGTAGTAGACCTTACAGTGAAATGCTGAATACAACATGTGTAGTAGACCTTACAGTGAAATGTTGAATACAACAGGTGTAGTAGACCTCACAGTGAAATGCTGAATACAACAGATGTAGTAGACCTTACAGTGAAATGCTGAATACAACATGTGTAGTAGACCTTACAGTGAAATGCTGAATACAACAGGTGTAGTAGACCTTACAGTGAAATGCTGAATACAACAGGTGTAGTAGACCTTACAGTGAAATGCTGAATACAACAGATGTGGTAGACCTTACAGTGAAATGCTGAATACAACAGGTGTAGTAGACCTTACAGTGAAATGCTGAATACAACAGATGTGGTAGACCTTACAGTGAAATGCTGAATACAACAGGTGTAGTAGACCTTACAGTGAAATGCTGAATACAACAGATGTGGTAGACCTTACAGTGAAATGCTGAATACAACAGGTGTAGTAGACCTCACAATGAAATGCTGAATACAACAGGTGTAGTAGACCTTACAGTGAAATGCTGAATACAACAGGTGTAGTAGACCTTACAGTGAAATGCTGAATACAACAGGTGTAGTAGACCTTACAGTGAAATGATGAATACAACAGGTGTAGTAGACCTCACAGTGAAATGATGAATACAACAGGTGTAGTAGACCTTACAGTGAAATGCTGAATACAACAGGTGTAGTAGACCTCACAGTGAAATGCTGAATACAATAGGTGTAGTAGACCTTACAGTGAAATGCTGAATACAACAGATGTGGTAGACCTTACAGTGAACTGCTGAATACAACAGGTGTAGTAGACCTTACAGTGAAATGCTGAATACAACAGATGTGGTAGACCTTACAGTGAAATGTTGAATACAACAGGTGTAGTAGACCTCACAGTGAAATGCTGAATACAACAGATGTAGTAGACCTTACAGTGAAATGCTGAATACAACAGGTGTAGTAGACCTTACAGTGAAATGCTGAATACAACAGATGTGGTAGACCTTACAGTGAAATGCTGAATACAACAGGTGTAGTAGACCTCACAGTGAAATGCTGAATACAATAGGTGTAGTAGACCTTACAGTGAAATGCTGAATACAACATGTGTAGTAGACCTTACAGTGAAATGCTGAATACAACAGGTGTAGTAGACCTTACAGTGAAATGCTGAATACAACAGATGTGGTAGACCTTACAGTGAAATGCTGAATACAACAGGTGTAGTAGACCTCACAATGAAATGCTGAATACAACAGGTGTAGTAGACCTTACAGTGAAATGATGAATACAACAGGTGTAGTAGACCTTACAGTGAAATGCTGAATACAACAGGTGTAGTAGACCTCACAGTGAAATGATGAATACAACAGGTGTAGTAGACCTTACAGTGAAATGCTGAATACAACAGGTGTAGTAGACCTTACAGTGAAATGCTGAATACAACAGGTGTAGTAGACCTCACAGTGAAATGCTGAATACAATAGGTGTAGTAGACCTTACAGTGAAATGCTGAATACAACAGATGTGGTAGACCTCACAGTGAAATGCTGAATACAACAGGTGTAGAAGACCTTACAGTGAAATGCTGAATACAACAGGTGTAGTAGACCTCACAATGAAATGCTGAATACAACAGGTGTAGTAGACCTTACAGTGAACTGCTGAATACAACAGGTGTAGTAGACCTTACAGTGAAATGCTGAATACAACAGGTGTAGAAGACCTTACAGTGAAATGCTGAATACAACAGGTGTAGTAGACCTTACAGTGAACTGCTGAATACAACAGGTGTAGTAGACCTTACAGTGAAATGCTGAATACAACAGGTGTAGTAGACCTCACAGTGAAATGCTGAATACAACAGGTGTAGTAGACCTCACAGTGAAATGCTGAATACAACAGATGTAGTAGACCTTACAGTGAAATGCTGATTACAACAGGTGTAGTAGACCTCACAGTGAAATGATGAATACAACAGGTGTAGTAGACCTTACAGTGAAATGCTGAATACAACAGATGTAGTAGACCTTACAGTGAAATGCTGATTACAACAGGTGTAGTAGACCTTACAGTAAAATGCTGAATACAACAGATGTGGTAGACCTTACAGTGAACTGCTGAATACAACAGGTGTAGTAGACCTTACAGTGAAATGCTGAATACAACAGGTGTAGTAGACCTCACAGTGAAATGCTGAATACAACAGGTGTAGTAGACCTCACAGTGAAATGCTGCATACAACGGATGTAGTAGACCTTACAGTGAAATGCTGATTACAACAGGTGTAGTAGACCTTACAGTGAAATGCTGAATACAACAGGTGTAGTAGACCTCACAGTGAAATGCTGAATACAGCAGGTGTAGTAGACCTTACAGTAAAATGCTGAATACAACAGATGTGGTAGACCTTACAGTGAACTGCTGAATATAACAGGTGTAGTAGACCTTACAGTAAAATGCTGAATACAACAGATGTGGTAGACCTTACAGTGAACTGCTGAATACAACAGGTGTAGTAGACCTTACAGTAAAATGCTGAATACAACAGATGTGGTAGACCTTACAGTGAACTGCTGAATACAACAGGTGTAGTAGACCTTACAGTAAAATGCTGAATACAACAGATGTGGTAGACCTTACAGTGAAATGCTGTATACAACAGGTGTAGTAGACCTTACAGTGAAATGCTGAATACAACAGATGTGGTAGACCTTACAGTGAAATGCTGAATACAACAGGTGTAGTAGACCTTACAGTGAACTGCTGAATACAACAGGTGTAGTAGACCTTACAGTGAAATGCTGAATACAACAGGTGTAGTAGACCTCACAATGAAATGCTGAATACAACAGGTGTAGTAGACCTCACAGTGAAATGCTGAATACAACAGATGTGGTAGACCTTACAGTGAAATGCTGATTACAACAGGTGTAGTAGACCTCACAGTGAAATGATGAATACAACAGGTGTAGTAGACCTTACAGTGAAATGCTGAATACAACAGGTGTAGTAGACCTCACAGTGAAATGCTGAATACAACAGGTGTAGTAGACCTTACAGTGAAATGCTGAATACAACAGGTGTAGTAGACCTTACAGTGAAATGCTGAATACAACAGGTGTAGTAGACCTCACAGTGAAATGCTGAATACAATAGGTGTAGTAGACCTTACAGTGAAATGCTGAATACAACAGATGTGGTAGACCTTACAGTGAAATGCTGAATACAACAGATGTAGTAGACCTCACAATGAAATGCTGAATACAACAGGTGTAGTAGACCTTACAGTGAACTGCTGAATACAACAGGTGTAGTAGACCTTACAGTGAAATGCTGAATACAACAGGTGTAGTAGACCTCACAGTGAAATGCTGAATACAACAGGTGTCTTAGACCTCACAGTGAAATGCTGAATACAACAGATGTAGTAGACCTTACAGTGAAATGCTGATTACAACATGTGTAGTAGACCTCACAGTGAAATGATGAATACAACAGGTGTAGTAGACCTTACAGTGAAATGCTGAATACAACAGATGTAGTAGACCTTACAGTGAAATGCTGATTACAACAGGTGTAGTAGACCTTACAGTAAAATGCTGAATACAACAGATGTGGTAGACCTTACAGTGAACTGCTGAATACAACAGGTGTAGTAGACCTTACAGTGAAATGCTGAATACAACAGGTGTAGTAGACCTTACAGTGAAATGCTGATTACAACAGGTGTAGTAGACCTCACAGTGAAATGCTGAATACAGCAGGTGTAGTAGACCTTACAGTGAAATGCTGATTACAACAGGTGTAGTAGACCTCACAGTGAAATGCTGAATACAGCAGGTGTAGTAGACCTTACAGTAAAATGCTGAATACAACAGATGTGGTAGACCTTACAGTGAACTGCTGAATACAACAGGTGTAGTAGACCTTACAGTAAAATGCTGAATACAACAGATGTGGTAGACCTTACAGTGAACTGCTGAATACAACAGGTGTAGTAGACCTTACAGTAAAATGCTGAATACAACAGATGTGGTAGACCTTACAGTGAAATGCTGTATACAACAGGTGTAGTAGACCTTACAGTGAAATGCTGAATACAACAGGTGTGGTAGACCTTACAGTGAAATGCTGAATACAACAGGTGTAGTAGACCTTACAGTGAAATGCTGAATACAACAGGTGTAGTAGACCTTACAGTGAAATGCTGTATACAACAGGTGTAGTAGACCTTACAGTGAAATGCTGAATACAACAGATGTGGTAGACCTTACAGTGAAATGCTGAATACAACAGGTGTAGGTAGACCTTACAGTGAAATGCTGAATACAACAGGTGTAGTAGACCTTACAGTGAAATGATGAATACAACAGGTGTAGTAGACCTTACAGTGAAATGCTGTATACAACAGGTGTAGTAGACCTTACAGTGAAATGCTGAATACAACAGATGTGGTAGACCTTACAGTGAAATGCTGAATACAACAGGTGTAGTAGACCTCACAGTGAAATGCTGAATACAACAGGTGTAGTAGACCTTACAGTAAAATGCTGAATACAACAGATGTGGTAGACCTCACAGTGAAATGCTGAATACAACAGGTGTAGTAGACCTTACAGTGAAATGCTGAATACAGCAGGTGTAGTAGACCTCACAGTGAACTGCTGAATACAACAGGTGTAGTAGACCTTACAGTAAAATGCTGAATACAACAGATGTGGTAGACCTTACAGTGAACTGCTGAATACAACAGGTGTAGTAGACCTTACAGTAAAATGCTGAATACAACAGATGTGGTAGACCTTACAGTGAAATGCTGTATACAACAGGTGTAGTAGACCTTACAGTGAAATGCTGAATACAACAGGTGTGGTAGACCTTACAGTGAAATGCTGAATACAACAGGTGTAGTAGACCTCACAGTGAAATGCTGAATACAACAGGTGTAGTAGACCTTACAGTGAAATGCTGAATACAACAGGTGTAGTAGACCTTACAGTGAAATGCTGAATACAACAGGTGTAGTAGACCTCACAGTGAAATGCTGAATACAACAGGTGTAGTAGACCTTACAGTGAACTGCTGAATACAACAGGTGTAGTAGACCTTACAGTGAAATGCTGAATACAACAGGTGTAGTAGACCTTACAGTGAAATGCTGTATACAACAGGTGTAGTAGACCTTACAGTGAAATGCTGAATACAACAGATGTGGTAGACCTTACAGTGAAATGCTGAATACAACAGGTGTAGGTAGACCTTACAGTGAAATGCTGAATACAACAGGTGTAGTAGACCTTACAGTGAAATGATGAATACAACAGGTGTAGTAGACCTTACAGTGAAATGCTGTATACAACAGGTGTAGTAGACCTTACAGTGAAATGCCGAATACAACAGATGTGGTAGACCTTACAGTGAAATGCTGAATACAACAGGTGTAGTAGACCTCACAGTGAAATGCTGAATACAACAGGTGTAGTAGACCTTACAGTAAAATGCTGAATACAACAGGTGTAGTAGACCTCACAGTGAAATGCTGAATACAACAGATGTGGTAGACCTTACAGTGAAATGCTGAATACAATAGGTGTAGTAGACCTTACAGTGAAATGCTGAATACAACAGATGTGGTAGACCTTACAGTGAACTGCTGAATACAACAGGTGTAGTAGACCTTACAGTGAAATGCTGAATACAACAGGTGTAGTAGACCTTACAGTGAACTGCTTACTTACAAGCTCTTGTAAGACCTTACAATGCAGTTTAAAAAATACCTTAAAAAAGCAATAAAATAACAATAGCAAGGAAATATATAGGGGGTACCGGTAACAGAGTCAATGTGGAGGTTATATATAGGGGGTACCGGTAACAGAGTCAATGTGGAGGTTATATATAGGGGGTACCGGTAACAGAGTCAATGTGGAGGTTATATATAGGGGGTACCGGTAACAGAGTCAATGTGGAGGTTATATATAGGGGGTACCGGTAACAGAGTCAATGTGGAGGTTATATATAGGGGGTACCGGTAACAGAGTCAATGTGGAGGTTATATATAGGGGGTACCGGTAACAGAGTCAATGTGGAGGTTATATATAGGGGGTACCGGTAACAGAGTCAATGTGGAGGTTATATATAGGGGGTACCGGTAACAGAGTCAATGTGGAGGTTATATATAGGGGGTACCGGTAACAGAGTCAATGTGGATGTTATATATAGGGGGTACCGGTAACAGAGTCAATGTGGAGGTTATATATAGGGGGTACCGGTAACAGAGTCAATGTGGAGGTTATATATAGGGGGTACCGGTTACAGAGTCAATGTGGAGGTTATATATAGGGGGTACCGGTAACAGAGTCAATGTGGAGGTTATATATAGGGGGTACCGGTAACAGAGTCAATGTGGAGGTTATATATAGGGGGTACCGGTAACAGAGTCAATGTGGAGGTTATATATAGGGGGTACCGGTAACAGAGTCAATGTGGAGGTTATATATAGGGGGTACCGGTAACAGAGTCAATGTGGAGGTTATATATAGGGGGTACCGGTAACAGAGTCAATGTGGAGGTTATATATAGGGGGTACCGGTAACAGAGTCAATGTGGAGGTTATATATAGGGGGTACCGGTAACAGAGTCAATGTGGAGGTTATATATAGGGGGTACCGGTAACAGAGTCAATGTGGAGGTTATATATAGGGGGTACCGGTAACAGAGTCAATGTGGAGGTTATATATAGGGGGTACCGGTAACAGAGTCAATGTGGAGGTTATATATAGGGGGTACCGGTAACAGAGTCAATGTGGAGGTTATATATAGGGGGTACCGGTAACAGAGTCAATGTGGAGGTTATATATAGGGGGTACCGGTAACAGAGTCAATGTGGATGTTATATATAGGGGGTACCGGTAACAGAGTCAATGTGGAGGTTATATATAGGGGGTACCGGTAACAGAGTCAATGTGGAGGTTATATATAGGGGGTACCGGTAACAGAGTCAATGTGGAGGTTATATATAGGGGGTACCGGTAACAGAGTCAATGTGCGGGGGCACCGGTTAGTCGAGGTAATTGAGGTAATATGTACATATAGGTAGAGTTATTAAAGTGACGATGCATAGATAATAACAGAGAGTAGCAGCAGCAGTGTAAAAAGGGGAGGACAATGTCTTATGGCTTGGGGGTAGAAGCTGTTTAGAAGCCTCTTGAACCTAGACTTGGTGCTCCGGTACCGCTTGCCGTGCGATAGCAGAGAGAACAGTCTATGATTAGGGTGGCTGGAGTCTTTGACAATGTTTAGGGCGTTCCTCTGACACCGCCTGGTATTGAGGTCCTGGACGGCAGAAAGCATGGCCCCAGTGATGTACTGGGCCGTATGCACTACACTCTGTAGTGCCTTGCGGTCGGAGGCCGAGCAGCTGCCATACTAGGCAGGCATTGATGCAACCAGTTGCTCTCGATTGTGCAGCTGTAGAACATTTTGAGGATCTGAGGACCCATGACAAGTCTTTTCAGTCTCCTGAGGGGGAATAGGTTTTGTCGTGACCTCTTCAGGACTGTCTTGGTGTGCCTGGACCATGTTAGTTTGTTGGTGATGTGGACACCAAGGAACTTGAATCTCCCAACCTGCTTCACTACCGCCCTGTCGATGTTAATAGGGGCTCGGTCCTTTTTTTCCTGTAGTCCACAATCATCACCTTAGTCTTGATCATGTTGAGAGAGAAGTTGTTATCCTGGCACCACACTGCCAGGTCTTTGACCTCCTCCCTATAGTCTATCTCGTTGTTGTCAGTGATCAGGCCTACCATTACTACTATTACTACTACTACCAATACTCTGCTGTCACTACCACTACTACTACTATTTTACGTCCATAATTACTTCAGGACCAGCAAGCACACCACATTTCCTTCAGGAATTGTCCTTGTGTAGTTATTTATTTAATGTATTATTTTTTCACAGGGGTCAGCACAACCAGAGTGTAATGGCCAAGCCTACTACTACTACTACTACTACTACTACCATTACTACCATTACTACTACTATCACTACCATTACTACTAATATTACTACACTACCATTACTATCACTACTATCACTACCATTTCTACTAATATCACACCACATTTCCTTCAGGAAATGTCCTTGTGTAGTTATTTATTTAATGTATTGTTTTTTCACAGGGGTCAGCACAACCAGAGTGTAATGGCCAAGCCTCGCCTTGGGTGAACCTCTTTTGTGATGAAGGTGTCTCCCCTGCCAGATAATTATAAACGCACACGTTGATGTCAATGAATTAGTGAAAGCCAGTTGATTGAGGGAGTTGAAATTAAGTTACAAAGTACGTCAGTCAGGGCGGACATCCTCAATAAACAATGTATGATCACAGTAACCTGGTGATCAGCCAATCAAGGTTGTAAAATTGTTCTCGCTTTCCATCAAAGACCGTCAAACATTGACTCATATCCTTGTTTGTCCACCTCTTCCAGTATTTCAAAACTATTTTAACTGGCATGGTGCCAAACAAAGATTTCCCTGTCTGATACGGAACACCAGGAATGTAGCTCAGTGGAGAGAGAGGTACAGTTGAAGTCGGAAGTTTACATACACCTTAGCCAAATACATTTAAACTCAGTCTATCACAATTCCCGACATTTAATCCTAGTAAAAATTCCCTGTCTTAGGTCAGTTAGGATAACCACTTTATTTTAAGAATGTGAAATGTCAGAATAATGGTAGAGAGAATGATTTATTTCAGCTTTTATTTCTTTCATCACATTCCCAGTGGGTCAGAAGTTTACATACACTCAATTAGTATTTGGTAGCATTGCCTTTAAATTGTTTGACTTGGGTCAAACGTTTAGGGTAGCCTTGCACAAGCTTCCCACAATAAGTTGGTTGAATTTTGTCCCCTTCCTCCTGACAGAGCTGGTGTAACTGAGTCAGGTTTTTAGGCCTCCTTGCTTGCACATGCTTTTTCAGTTCTGCCAAAAAATCTTCCATAGGATTGTGGTCAGGGCATTGTGATGACCTCTCCAATACTTTGACCTTGTTGTCCTTAAGCCATTTTGCCACAACTTTTGAAGTATGCTTGGGGTCATTGTCCATTTGGATGACCCATTTGCGACCAAGCTTTAACTTCCTGACTGATGTCTTGAGATGTTGTTTCAATATATCTGCATAATTTTCCATCCTCATGATTATTTTGTGAAGTGCACCCAGTCCCTCCTGCAGCAAATCACCCCCACAACATGATGCTGCAACTCCCGTGCTTCACGGTTGGGATGGTGTTCTTCAGCTTGCAAGCTTCCCCCTTTTTCCTCCAAAAATTACGATGGTCATTATGGCCAAAAAGCTCTATTTTTGTTTCATCAGACCAGAGGACATTTCTCCAAAAAGTACGATCTTTGTCCCCATGTGCAGTTGCACACAGTAGTCTTGTTTTTTTTATGGCGTTTTTGGAGCAGTGGCTTCTTCCTTGCTGAGCGGCCTTTCAGGTTATGTCGATATAGGACTCGTTTTACTGTGGATATTAGATACTTTTATACCTGTTTCCTCCAGCATCTTCACAAGGTCCTTTGCTGTTGTTCTGGGATTGATGTGCACTTTTCGCACCAAAGTACGTTCATCTCTAGGAGACAGAACGCGTCTCCTGCCTGAGCTGTATGGTGGCTGCGTGGTCCCATGGTGTTTATACTTGCGTACTATTGTTTGTACAGTTGAACGTGGTACCTTCAGGCGTTTGGAAATTGCTCCCAAGGATGAACCAGACTTGTGGAGGTCTATCAATTTGGCTGATTTCTTTTGATTTTCCCATGATGTCAAGCAAAGAGGAACTGAGTTTGAAGGTAGGCCTTGAAATACATCCACAGTTACACCTCGAATTAACTCAAATGGTGTCAATTAGCCTATCAGAAGCTTCTAAAGCCATGACATAATTTTCTAGAATTTTCCAAGCTGTTTAAAGGCACAGTCAACTTAGTGTATGTAAACTTCTGACCCACTGGAATTGTGATACAGTGTGTGAAATAATCTGTCTAAACAATTGTTGGAAAAATTACTTGTGTCATGCACAAAGTTGATGTCCTAACCAACTTGCCAAAACTATAGTTTGTTAACAAGAAATGTGTGGAGTGGTTGAAAAACGAGTTTTAATGACTCCAACCTAAGTATATGTAAACTTCTGACTTCAACTGTAGGTGGGTGACGTTTCTGTTTGTCTTTTCACATAGTCAAACACTTTTGTGGACTGATGGTGTTTAGGGCTACTGACTCACCCAGTGGGACAGTGGGAGACAGAGGAGAAAAAGGAGGTAGGGAGGTAGAGGACGAAGGTAGAGGAGGAGGAGGTAAAGGAGGAGGAGAAAGAGGAGGAGGAAGAGGTAAAGGGGTTAGAGGAGGAAGAGGTAAAGGAGGTGGAGGAGTAGGTGGAGGAGGAGCAGGTAGATTCATACAGATTTAGGAAACAGGGTTAGGGTCAGGGTTAGAGTCAGACAGTAAAATCATTCAGAGTTTTAGATTATGTAAAAAATGATGTCAGCTGCATTGACAATGTTTGCTCTTGGATGGACATAGAAGAGGAGGAGATAGAGGATGAGGTAAAGTAGGATGTAGAGGAGGAGGTAAAGGAGGTTAGGAGGTAGAGGAGGAGGAGGTAGAGGGGGATGTAGAGGTAGAGGGGGTAAGGAGGTAGAGGAGGAGGTAAAGGAGGTTAGGAGGTAGAGGAGTAGGTAGAGGAGGATGTAGAGGTAGAGGAGGAAGTAGAGGAGGAGGTAAGGAAGTAGAGAAGGAGGAGGTAGAGGTAGAGGAGGAGGTAGAGGAGGTAAGGAGGTAGAGAAGGAGGAGGTAGAGGAGGAAGTAGAGGAGGTAAGGAGGTAGAGAAGGAGGAGGTAGAGGAGAATGTAGAGGTAGAGGAGGAAGTAGAGGTAAGGAGGTAGAGAAGGAGGAGGTAGAGGAGAATGTAGAGGTAGAGGAGGAGGTAGAGGAGGTAAGGAGGTAGAGAAGGAGGAGGTAGAGGAGAATGTAGAGGTAGAGGAGGAAGTAGAGGAGGAGGTAGAGGAGGTAAGGAGGTAGAGAAGGAGGAGCTAGAGGAGAATATAGAGGTAGAGGAGGAAGTAGAGGAGGAGGTAGAGGAGGTAAGGAGGTGGAGAAGGAGGAGGTAGAGGAGGAAGTAGAGGTAGAGGAGGAAGTAGAGGAGGTAAGGAGGTAGAGAAGGAGGAGGTAGAGGAGAATGTAGAGGTAGAGGAGGAAGTAGAGGAGGTAAGGAGGTAGAGGATGTAGAACGGGTACTTTCACTGCTCCCGTTCTACCTCCCCTGATATAGAGGTACTGTCACTGTCACTGCTCCCATTCTACCTCCCCTGGTACAGAGGTACTGTCACTGCTCCCGTTCTACCTCCCCTGATACAGAGGTACTGTCACTGTCACTGCTCCCGTTCTACCTCCCCTGATATAGAGGTACTGTCACTGCTCCCGTTCTACCTCCCCTGATATAGAGGTACTGTCACTGCTCCCGTTCTACCTCCCCTGATATAAAGGTACTGTCACTGCTCTCGCCCCAACGGAAGAATACCTATGGGCATCAGTGCTGAAGGAACTAACATTGGACTAAGTGCTACTTAATAGGTAATGTAATGGTGTTAAGATAGATTGCACTCCCGAACATCTTTCCCCAAACTGAGTGTCTAAAAGAGGTATAAAAGGAGGAGAGATCAGTGCCTAGGCATGATCCTCAACCCATATGATTTGGACATCATAGAGTTTGATCTCAAGGCGCGAGCAAACTATAGACTGGTATATCTTAAGAATTGTGTTGTACACTGGAATCTCACACCGTATAAAAATAATAAGTGAACAAGATTGTGTAGGAGAGAACTTCACCCCTCAACAGCGCGAGGCGTAGAGAACTCTTGAGAGCAATAAGTTCCATCTTTGGTGTGTCAGTGACAATTGCAGTTTGGCATGATTGAAAAAGCCCAGAAATAGTTAAAGCCTCGTAGTAGCCAAGGGTCGATAAAAGGGAATCAATATCTAAACAGTAGGCAGTAAAAACCATAGGAAATTCAGACTAAATAAGAAGATTATAGTAGTATAAACAGCAGAGGATGCAAAAATATTACTACTCTTATAAAGACCAGTTTCGGGAAGGACCAAGGGAATAGAGCTTCAAGGTAAATATATGGGTGTTTGCTTTGTTTAAAGAGTTATAAAGAAGTGTGTAAGCGATTTACCTTTGCAATATTATTTGGCATAGCATAGCGCATTAAGGATTGATTGAGCATTATTGATGTATTGGGACTGTATAACCATTGAATTGTAATAACATGTATAAGACAAAAAACAGAGTGACTTAACTCTGGTTAGAGGAGTAGTGTTCTGGTCTCTCTCTCTGGTTAGAGGAGTAGTGTTCTGGTCTCTCTCTCTGGTTAGAGGAGTAGTGTTCTGGTCTCTCTTCCCAGTAGAACTCTGGTTAGAGGAGTAGTGTTCTGGTCTCTCTTCCCAGTAGAACTCTGGTTAGTTGAGTAGTGTTCTGGTCTCTCTCTCTGGTTAGAGGAGTAGTGTTCTGGTCTCTCTTCCCAGTAGAACTCTGGTTAGTGGAGTAGTGTTCTGGTCTCTCTCTCTGGTTAGAGGAGTAGTGTTCTGGTCTCTCTTCCCAGTAGAACTCTGGTTAGAGGAGTAGTGTTCTGGTCTGTCTCTTTGGTTAGAGGAGTAGTGTTCTGGTCTCTCTTCCCAGTAGAACTCTGGTTAGAGGAGTAGTGTTCTGGTCTCTCTTCCCAGTAGAACTCTGGTTAGAGGAGTAGTGTTCTGGTCTCTCTCTCTGGTTAGAGGAGTAGTGTTCTGGTCTCTCTTCCCAGTAGAACTCTGGTTAGAGGAGTAGTGTTCTGGTCTCTCTTCCCAGTAGAACTCTGGTTAGTGGAGTAGTGTTCTGGTCTCTCTTCCCAGTAAAACTCTGGTTAGTGGAGTAGTGTTCTGGTCTCTCTTCCCAGTAGAACTCTGGTTAGAGGAGTAGTGTTCTGGTCTCTCTTCCCAGTAGAACTCTGGTTAGTGGAGTAGTGTTCTGGTCTCTCTTCCCAGTAGAACTCTGGTTAGAGGAGTAGTGTTCTGGTCTCTCTTCCCAGTAAAACTCTGGTTAGAGGAGTAGTGTTCTGGTCTCTCTTCCCAGTAGAACTCTGGTTAGAGGAGTAGTGTTCTGGTCTCTCTTCCCAGTAGAACTCTGGTTAGCGGAGTAGTGTTCTGGTCTCTCTCTCTGGTTAGAGGAGTAGTGTTCTGGTCTCTCTCTCTGGTTAGAGGAGTAGAGTTCTGGTCTCTCTTCCCAGTAGAACTCTGGTTAGCGGAGTAGTGTTCTGGTCTCTCTCTCTGGTTAGAGGAGTAGTGTTCTGGTCTCTCTCTCTGGTTAGAGGAGTAGAGTTCTGGTCTCTCTTCCCAGTAGAACTCTGGTTAGTGGAGTAGTGTTCTGGTCTCTCTCTCTGGTTAGAGGAGTAGTGTTCTGGTCTCTCTTCCCAGTAGAACTCTGGTTAGTGGAGTAGTGTTCTGGTCTCTCTCTCTGGTTAGAGGAGTAGTGTTCTGGTCTCCCTTCCCAGTAGAACTCTGGTTAGCGGAGTAGTGTTCTGGTCTCTCTCTCTGGTTAGAGGAGTAGTGTTCTGGTCTCTCTTCCCAGAATAACTCTGGTTAGAGGAGTAGAGTTCTGGTCTCTCTTCCCAGTAGAACTCTGGTTAGCGAAGTATTGTTCTGGTCTCTCTTCCCAGTAGAACTCTGGTTAGCGGAGTAGTGTTCTGGTCTCTCTTCCCAGTAGAACTCTGGTTAGAGGAGTAGTGTTCTGGTCTCTCTTCCCAGTAGAACTCTGGTAATTGGAGTAGTGTTCTGGTCTCTCTTCCCAGTAGAACTCTGGTTAGTGGAGTAGTGTTCTGGTCTCTCTCTCTGGTTAGAGGAGTAGTGTTCTGGTCTCTCTTCCCAGTAGAACTCTGGTTAGTGGAGTAGTGTTCTGGTCTCTCTCTCTGGTTAGAGGAGTAGTGTTCTGGTCTCTCTTCCCAGTAGAACTCTGGTTAGAGGAGTAGTGTTCTGGTCTCTCTTCCCAGTAGAACTCTGGTTAGCGGAGTAGTGTTCTGGTCTCTCTCTCTGGTTAGAGGAGTAGTGTTCTGGTCTCTCTTCCCAGAATAACTCTGGTTAGAGGAGTAGAGTTCTGGTCTCTCTTCCCAGTAGAACTCTGGTTAGCGAAGTATTGTTCTGGTCTCTCTTCCCAGTAGAACTCTGGTTAGCGGAGTAGTGTTCTGGTCTCTCTTCCCAGTAGAACTCTGGTTAGAGGAGTAGTGTTCTGGTCTCTCTTCCCAGTAGAACTCTGGTAATTGGAGTAGTGTTCTGGTCTCTCTTCCCAGTAGAACTCTGGTTAGAGGAGTAGTGTTCTGGTCTCTCTTCCCAGTAGAACTCTGGTTAGAGGAGTAGTGTTCTGGTCTCTCTCTGGTTAGAGGAGTTGTGTTCTGGTCTCTCTTCCCAGTAGAACTCTGGTTAGAGGAGTAGTGTTCTGGTCTCTCTCTGGTTAGAGGAGTTGTGTTCTGGTCTCTCTTCCCAGTAGAACTCTGGTTAGCGGAGTAGTGTTCTGGTCTCTCTTCCCAGTAGAACTCTGGTTAGAGGAGTAGAGTTCTGGTCTCTCTTCCCAGTAGAACTCTGGTTAAAGGAGTAGTGTTCTGGTATCTCTTCCCTGTAGAACTCTGGTTAGAGGAGTAGTGTTCTGGTCTCTCTTCCCAGTAGAACTCTGGTAATTGGAGTAGTGTTCTGGTCTCTCTTCCCAGTAGAACTCTGGTTAGAGGAGTAGTGTTCTGGTCTCTCTTCCCAGTAGATCTCTGGTTAGAGGAGTAGTGTTCTGGTCTCTCTCTGGTTAGAGGAGTTGTGTTCTGGTCTCTCTTCACAGTAGAACTCTGGTTAGAGGAGTAGTGTTCTGGTCTCTCTCTGGTTAGAGGAGTAGTGTTCTGGTCTCTCTTCCCAGTAGAACTCTGGTTAGAGGAGTAGTGTTCTGGTCTCTCTCTGGTTAGAGGAGTTGTGTTCTGGTCTCTCTTCCCAGTAGATCTCTGGTTAGCGGAGTAGTGTTCTGGTCTCTCTTCCCAGTAGAACTCTGGTTAGAGGAGTAGAGTTCTGGTCTCTCTTCCCAGTAGAACTCTGGTTAGAGGAGTAGTGTTCTGGTCTCTCTTCCCAGTAGAACTCTGGTTAGAGGAGTAGTGTTCTGGTCTCTCTTCCCAGTAGAACGCTGGTTAGAGGAGTAGTGTTCTGGTCTCTATCTCTGGTTAGAGGAGTAGTGTTCTGGTCTCTCTCTCTCTGGTTAGAGGAATAGTGTTCTGGTCTCTCTCTCTGGTTAGAGGAGTAGTGTTCTGGTCTCTCTTCCCAGTAAAACTCTGGTTGGTGGAGTAGTGTTCTGGTCTCTCTTCCTAGTAGAACTCTGGTTAGAGGAGTAGTGTTCTGGTCTCTCTCTCTAGTTAGAGGAGTAGTGTTCTGGTCTGTCTTCCCCGTAGAACTCTGGTTAGAGGAGTAGTCTTCTGGTCTCTCTCTCTGGTTAGAGGAGTAGTGTTCTGGTCTCTCTCTCTGGTTAGAGGAGTAGTTTTCTGGTCTGTCTTCCCAGTAGAACTCTTGTTAGAGGAGTAGTGTTCTGGTCTCTCTCTCTGGTTAGAAGAGTAGTGTTCTGGTCTCTCTCTCTGGTTCAAGGAGTAGTGTTCTGGTCTCTCTCTCTCTCTGGTTAGAGGAGTAGTGTTCTGGTCTCCCTTCCCAGTAGAACTCTGGTTAGAGGAGTAGTGTTCTGGTCTCTCTTCCCAGTAGAACTCTGGTTAGAGGAGTAGTGTTCTGTTCTCTTTTCCCAGTAGAACTCTGGTTAGTTGAGTAGTGTTCTGGTCTCTCTCTTTGGTTAGAGGAGTAGTGTTCTGGTCTCTCTCTCTGGTTAGAGGAGTAGTGTTCTGGTCTCTCTCTGGTTAGAGGAGTAGTGTTTTGGTCTCTCTCTCTCTGGTCAGAGGTGTAGTGCTCTCGCCTCTCTTCCCAGTAGAACTCTGGTTAGTGGAGTAGTGTTCTGGTTCTCTTCCCAGTAGAACTCTGGTTAGCGGAGTAGTGTTCTGGTCTCCCTTCCCAGTAGAACTCTGGTTAGCGGAGTAGTGTTCTGGTCTCTCTCTTTGGTTAGAGGAGTAGTGTTCTGGTGTCTCTCTCTCTGGTTAGAGGAGTAGTTTTCTGGAGTCTCTCTGGTTAGAGGAGTAGTGTTCTGGTCTGTCTCTTTGGTTAGAGGAGTAGTGTTCTGGTCTCTCTTCCCAGTAGAACTCTGGTTAGCGGAGTAGTGTTCTGGTCTCTCTTCCCAGTAGAACTCTGGTTAGCGGAGTAGTGTTCTGGTCTCTCTTCCCAGTAGAACTCTGGTTAGAGGAGTAGTGTTCTGGTCTCTCTCTCTCTGGTTAGAGGAGTAGTGTTCTGGGGTCTCTCTCTGGTTAGAGGAGTAGTGTTCTGGGGTCTCTCTCTGGTTAGAGGAGTAGTGTTCTGGTCTCTCTTCCCAGTAGAACTATGGTTGGTGGAGTAGTGTTCTGGTCTCTCTCTCTCTGGTTAGAGGATTAGTGTTCTGGGGTCTCTCTCTGGTTAGAGGAGTAGTGTTCTGGTCTCTCTTCCCAGTAGAACTCTGGTTAGAAGAGTAGTGTTCTTGTCTCTCTCTCTGGTTCAAGGAGTAGTGTTCTGGTCTCTCTCTCTGGTTCAAGGAGTAGTGTTCTGTTCTCTCTCTCTCTGGTTAGAGGAGTAGTGTTCTGGGGTCTCTCTCTCTGGTTAGCGGAGTAGTGTTCTGGTCTCTCTTCCCAGTAGCACTCTGGTTAGCGGAGTAGTGTTCTGGTCTCTCTTCCCAGTAGAACTCTGGTTAGAGGAGTAGTGTTCTGGTCTCTCTCTCTCTGGTTAGAGGAGTAGTGTTCTGGGGTCTCTCTCTGGTTAGAGGAGTAGTGTTCTGGTCTCTCTTCCCAGTAGAACTCTGGTTAGAGGAGTAGTGTTCTGGTCTCTCTCTCTCTGGTTAGAGGAGTAGTGTTCTGGGGTCTCTCTCTGGTTAGAGGAGTAGTGTTCTGGGGTCTCTCTCTGGTTAGAGGAGTAGTGTTCTGGTCTCTTTTCCCAGTAGAACTATGGTTGGTGGAGTAGTGTTCTGGTCTCTCTCTCTCTGGTTAGCGGAGTAGTGTTCTGGTCTCTCTTCCCAGTAGAACTCTGGTTAGCGGAGTAGTGTTCTGGTCTCTCTTCCCAGTAGAACTCTGGTTAGTGGAGTAGTGTTCTGGTCTATCTTCCCAGTAGATCTCTGGTTAGCGGAGTAGTGTTCTGGTCTCTCTTCCCAGTAGAACTATGGTTGGTGGAGTAGTGTTCTGGTCACTCTCTCTCTGGTTAGAGGATTAGTGTTCTGGTCTCTCTTCCCAGTAGATCTCTGGTTAGAGGAGTAGTGTTCTGGTCTCTCTCTCTGGTTAGAGGAGTAGTGTTCTGGTCTCTCTTCCCAGTAGAACTCTGGTTAGTGGAGTAGTGTTCTGGTCTCTCTTCACAGTAGAACTCTGGTTAGAGGAGTAGTGTTCTGGTCTCTCTCTGGTTAGAGGAGTAGTGTTCTGGTCTCTCTTCCCAGTAGAACTCTGGTTAGAGGAGTAGTGTTCTGGTCTCTCTCTCTGGTTAGTGGAGTAGTGTTCTGGTCTCTCTTCCCAGTAGAACTCTGGTTAGAGGAGTAGTGTTCTGGTCTCTCTCTCTGGTTAGTGGAGTAGTGTTCTGGTCTCTCTTCCCAGTAGAACTCTGGTTAGTGGAGTAGTATTCTGGTCTCTCTTCCCAGTAGAACTCTGGTTAGCGGAGTAGTGTTCTGGTCTCTCTTCCCAGTAGAACTCTGGTTAGAGGAGTAGTGTTCTGGTCTCTCTTCCCAGTAGTACTCTGGTTAGAGGAGTAGTGTTCTGGTCTCTCTCTCTAGTTAGAGGAGTAGTGTTCTGGTCTCTCTCTCTGGTTAGTGGAGTAGTGTTCTGGTCTCTCTCTCTCTGGTTAGAGGAGTAGTGTTCTGGGGTCTCTCTCTGGTTAGAGGAGTAGTGTTCTGGGGTCTCTCTCTGGTTAGAGGAGTAGTGTTCTGGTCTCTTTTCCCAGTAGAACTATGGTTGGTGGAGTAGTGTTCTGGTCTCTCTCTCTCTGGTTAGCGGAGTAGTGTTCTGGTCTCTCTTCCCAGTAGAACTCTGGTTAGCGGAGTAGTGTTCTGGTCTCTCTTCCCAGTAGAACTCTGGTTAGTGGAGTAGTGTTCTGGTCTATCTTCCCAGTAGATCTCTGGTTAGCGGAGTAGTGTTCTGGTCTCTCTTCCCAGTAGAACTATGGTTGGTGGAGTAGTGTTCTGGTCACTCTCTCTCTGGTTAGAGGATTAGTGTTCTGGTCTCTCTTCCCAGTAGATCTCTGGTTAGAGGAGTAGTGTTCTGGTCTCTCTCTCTGGTTAGAGGAGTAGTGTTCTGGTCTCTCTTCCCAGTAGAACTCTGGTTAGTGGAGTAGTGTTCTGGTCTCTCTTCACAGTAGAACTCTGGTTAGAGGAGTAGTGTTCTGGTCTCTCTCTGGTTAGAGGAGTAGTGTTCTGGTCTCTCTTCCCAGTAGAACTCTGGTTAGAGGAGTAGTGTTCTGGTCTCTCTCTCTGGTTAGTGGAGTAGTGTTCTGGTCTCTCTTCCCAGTAGAACTCTGGTTAGAGGAGTAGTGTTCTGGTCTCTCTCTCTGGTTAGTGGAGTAGTGTTCTGGTCTCTCTTCCCAGTAGAACTCTGGTTAGTGGAGTAGTATTCTGGTCTCTCTTCCCAGTAGAACTCTGGTTAGCGGAGTAGTGTTCTGGTCTCTCTTCCCAGTAGAACTCTGGTTAGAGGAGTAGTGTTCTGGTCTCTCTTCCCAGTAGTACTCTGGTTAGAGGAGTAGTGTTCTGGTCTCTCTCTCTAGTTAGAGGAGTAGTGTTCTGGTCTCTCTCTCTGGTTAGTGGAGTAGTGTTCTGGTCTCTCTTCCCAGAAGAACTCTGGTTAGAGGAGTAGTGTTCTGGTCTCTCTTCCCAGTAGAACTCTGGTTAGAGGAGTAGTGTTCTGGTCTCTCTCTCTAGTTAGAGGAGTAGTGTTCTGGTCTGTCTTCCCAGTAGAACTCTGGTTAGAGGAGTAGTGTTCTGGTCTCACTCTCTGTTTAGAGGAGTAGTGTTCTGGTCTCTCTCTCTTTTTAGAGGAGTAGTGTTCTGGTCTCTCTTCCCAGTAGAACTCTGGTTAGAGGAGTAGTGTTCTGGTCTCTCTCTCTAGTTAGAGGAGTAGTGTTCTGGTCTGTCTTCCCAGTAGAACTCTGGTTAGAGGAGTAGTGTTCTGGTCTCTCTCTCTAGTTAGAGGAGTAGTGTTCTGGTCTGTCTTCCCAGTAGAACTCTGGTTAGTGGAGTAGTGTTCTGGTCTCTCTTCCCAGTAGAACTCTTGTTAGAGGAGTAGTGTTCTGGTCTCTTTTCCCAGTAGAACTCTGGTTAGAGGAGTAGTGTTCTGGTCTCCCTTCCCAGTAGAACTCTGGTTAGCGGAGTAGTGTTCTGGTCTCTCTCTCTCTGGTTAGAGGAGTAGTGTTCTGGTCTCTCTCTCTCTGGTTCAATGAGTAGTGTTCTGGTCTCTCTCTCTCTTGTTAGAGGAGTAGTGTTCTGGTCTCCCTTCCCAGTAGAACTCTGGTTAGAGGAGTAGTGTTCTGGTCTCTCTCTTTGGTTAGAGGAGTAGTGTTCTGGTCTCTCTCTCTGGTTCAAGGAGTAGTGTTCTGGTCTCTCTCTCTCTGGTTCAAGGAGTAGTGTTCTGGTCTCTCTCTCTCTTGTTAGAGGAGTAGTGTTCTGGTCTCCCTTCCCACTAGAACTCTGGTTAGTGGAGTAGTGTTCTGGTCTCTCTTCCCAGTAGAACTCTGGTTAGTGGAGTAGTGTTCTGGTCTCCCTTCCCAGTAGAACTCTGGTTAGAGGAGTAGTGTTCTGGTCTCCCTTCCCAGTAGAACTCTGGTTAGCGGAGTAGTGTTCTGGTCTCTCTCTCTGGTTAGAGGACTAGTGTTCTGGTCTGTCTCTCTGGTTAGAGGAGTAGTGTTCTGGTCTCTCTCTCTCTGGTTAGCGGAGTAGTGTTCTGGTCTCTCTCTCTCTGGTTAGCGGAGTAGTGTTCTGGTCTGTCTCTCTGGTTAGAGGAGTAGTGTTCTGGTCTCTCTCTCTCTGGTTAGAGGAGTAGTGTTCTGGTCTCCCTTCCCAGTAGAACTCTGGTTAGTGGAGTAGTGTTCTGGTCTCCCTTCCCAGTAGAACTCTGGTTAGAGGAGTAGTGTTCTGGTCTCTCTCTCTCTGGTTAGAGGAGTAGTGTTCTGGTCTCCCTTCCCAGTAGAACTCTGGTTAGAGGAGTAGTGTTCTGGTCTCTCTTCCTAGTAGAACTCTGGTTAGAGGAGTAGTGTTCTGGTCTCTCTTCCTAGTAGAACTCTGGTTAGAGGAGTAGTGTTCTGGTCTCTCTCTCTCTGGTTAGAGGAGTAGTGTTCTGGTCTCCCTTCCCAGTAGAACTCTGGTTAGTGGAGTAGTGTTCTGGTCTCCCTTCCCAGTAGAACTCTGGTTAGAGGAGTAGTGTTCTGGTCTCTCTCTCTCTGGTTAGAGGAGTAGTGTTCTGGTCTCCCTTCCCAGTAGAACTCTGGTTAGAGGAGTAGTGTTCTGGTCTCTCTTCCCAGTAGAACTCTGGTTAGCGGAGTAGTGTTCTGGTCTCTCTCTCTCTGGTTAGAGGAGTAGTGTTCTGGTCTCTCTCTCTGGTTAGAGGAGTAGAGTTCTGGTCTCTCTCTCTGGTTAGAGGAGTAGTGTTCTGGTCTCTCTTCCCAGTAGAACTCTGGTTAGTGGAGTAGTGTTCTGGTCTCCCTTCCCAGTAGAACTCTGGTTAGCGGAGTAGTGTTCTGGTCTCTCTCTCTGGTTAGAGGAGTAGTGTTCTGGTCTCTCTCTCTGGTTAGAGGAGTAGTGTTCTGGTCTCTCTCTCTGGTTAGAGGAGTAGTGTTCTGGTCTCTCTCTCTGGTTAGCGGAGTAGTGTTCTGGTCTCTCTCTGTGGTTAGCGGAGTAGTGTTCTGGTCTCTCTCTCTGGTTAGAGGAGTAGTGTTCTGGTCTCTCTCTCTGGTTAGAGGAGTAGTGTTCTGGTCTCTCTCTCTGGTTAGAGGAGTAGTGTTCTGGTCTCTCTCTCTCTGGTTAGAGGAGTAGTGTTCTGGTCTCTCTCTCTGGTTAGAGGAGTAGTGTTCTGGTCTCTCTCTCTGGTTAGCGGAGTAGTGTTCTGGTCTCTCTCTCTGGTTAGCGGAGTAGTGTTCTGGTCTCTCTCTCTGGTTAGAGGAGTAGTGTTCTGGTCTCCCTTCCCAGTAGAACTCTGGTTAGCGGAGTAGTGTTCTGGTCTCTCTCTCTGGTTAGAGGAGTAGTGTTCTGGTCTCTCTTCCCAGTAGAACTCTGGTTAGAGGAGTAGTGTTCTGGTCTCTCTCTCTCTGGTTAGCGGAGTAGTGTTCTGGTCTGTCTCTCTGGTTAGAGGAGTAGTGTTCTGGTCTCTCTCTCTCTGGTTAGAGGAGTAGTGTTCTGGTCTCCCTTCCCAGTAGAACTCTGGTTAGTGGAGTAGTGTTCTGGTCTCCCTTCCCAGTAGAACTCTGGTTAGAGGAGTAGTGTTCTGGTCTCTCTCTCTCTCTGGTTAGAGGAGTAGTGTTCTGGTCTCCCTTCCCAGTAGAACTCTGGTTAGAGGAGTAGTGTTCTGGTCTCTCTTCCTAGTAGAACTCTGGTTAGTGGAGTAGTGTTCTGGTCTCCCTTCCCAGTAGAACTCTGGTTAGAGGAGTAGTGTTCTGGTCTCTCTCTCTCTGGTTAGAGGAGTAGTGTTCTGGTCTCCCTTCCTAGTAGAACTCTGGTTAGAGGAGTAGTGTTCTGGTCTCTCTTCCCAGTAGAACTCTGGTTAGAGGAGTAGTGTTCTGGTCTCCCTTCCCAGTAGAACTCTGGTTAGAGGAGTAGTGTTCTGGTCTCTCTCTCTCTGGTTAGAGGAGTAGTGTTCTGGTCTCTCTCTCTCTGGTTAGAGGAGTAGTGTTCTGGTCTCCCTTCCTAGTAGAACTCTGGTTAGAGGAGTAGTGTTCTGGTCTCTCTTCCCAGTAGAACTCTGGTTAGAGGAGTAGTGTTCTGGTCTCCCTTCCCAGTAGAACTCTGGTTAGAGGAGTAGTGTTCTGGTCTCTCTCTCTCTGGTTAGAGGAGTAGTGTTCTGGTCTCTCTCTCTCTGGTTAGAGGAGTAGTGTTCTGGTCTCCCTTCCCAGTAGAACTCTGGTTAGTGGAGTAGTGTTCTGGTCTCCCTTCCCAGTAGAACTCTGGTTAGAGGAGTAGTGTTCTGGTCTCTCTCTCTCTGGTTAGAGGAGTAGTGTTCTGGTCTCTCTCTCTCTGGTTAGAGGAGTAGTGTTCTGGTCTCCCTTCCCAGTAGAACTCTGGTTAGAGGAGTAGTGTTCTGGTCTCCCTTCCTAGTAGAACTCTGGTTAGAGGAGTAGTGTTCTGGTCTCTCTTCCCAGTAGAACTCTGGTTAGAGGAGTAGTGTTCTGGTCTCCCTTCCCAGTAGAACTCTGGTTAGAGGAGTAGTGTTCTGGTCTCTCTCTCTCTGGTTAGAGGAGTAGTGTTCTGGTCTCTCTCTCTCTGGTTAGAGGAGTAGTGTTCTGGTCTCCCTTCCCAGTAGAACTCTGGTTAGTGGAGTAGTGTTCTGGTCTCCCTTCCCAGTAGAACTCTGGTTAGAGGAGTAGTGTTCTGGTCTCTCTCTCTCTGGTTAGAGGAGTAGTGTTCTGGTCTCTCTCTCTCTGGTTAGAGGAGTAGTGTTCTGGTCTCCCTTCCCAGTAGAACTCTGGTTAGAGGAGTAGTGTTCTGGTCTCCCTTCCTAGTAGAACTCTGGTTAGAGGAGTAGTGTTCTGGTCTCTCTTCCCAGTAGAACTCTGGTTAGAGGAGTAGTGTTCTGGTCTCCCTTCCCAGTAGAACTCTGGTTAGAGGAGTAGTGTTCTGGTCTCTCTCTCTCTGGTTAGAGGAGTAGTGTTCTGGTCTCTCTCTCTCTGGTTAGAGGAGTAGTGTTCTGGTCTCCCTTCCCAGTAGAACTCTGGTTAGTGGAGTAGTGTTCTGGTCTCCCTTCCCAGTAGAACTCTGGTTAGAGGAGTAGTGTTCTGGTCTCTCTCTCTCTGGTTAGAGGAGTAGTGTTCTGGTCTCTCTTCCCAGTAAAACTCTGGTTAGAGGAGTAGTGTTCTGGTCTCTCTTCCCAGTAGAACTCTGGTTAGTGGAGTGTGTTCTGGTCTCTCTTCCCAGTAGAACTCTGGTTAGTGGAGTGTGTTCTGGTCTCTCTTCCCAGTAGAACTCTGGTTAGTGGAGTGTGTTCTGGTCTCCCTTCCCAGTAGAACTCTGGTTAGAGGAGTAGTGTTCTGGTCTCTCTCTCTCTGGTTAGAGGAGTAGTGTTCTGGTCTCTCTCTCTCTGGTTAGAGGAGTAGTGTTCTGGTCTCCCTTCCCAGTAGAACTCTGGTTAGTGGAGTAGTGTTCTGGTCTCCCTTCCCAGTAGAACTCTGGTTAGAGGAGTAGTGTTCTGGTCTCTCTCTCTCTGGTTAGAGGAGTAGTGTTCTGGTCTCTCTTCCCAGTAAAACTCTGGTTAGAGGAGTAGTGTTCTGGTCTCTCTTCCCAGTAGAACTCTGGTTAGTGGAGTGTGTTCTGGTCTCTCTTCCCAGTAGAACTCTGGTTAGTGGAGTGTGTTCTGGTCTCTCTTCCCAGTAGAACTCTGGTTAGTGGAGTGTGTTCTGGTCTCCCTTCCCAGTAGAACTCTGGTTAGTGGAGTGTGTTCTGGTCTCTCTTCCCAGTAGAACTCTGGTTAGTGGAGTGTGTTCTGGTCTCTCTTCCCAGTAGAACTCTGGTTAGTGGAGTGTGTTCTGGTCTCCCTTCCCAGTAGAACTCTGGTTAGAGGAGTAGTGTTCTGGTCTCCCTTCCCAGTAGAACTCTGGTTAGTGGAGTAGTGTTCTTACTATATCACAGGTCAATATTGTCTACTTGTCTAACTGTTACTTGTGGCAGTGATTACAGCAGAGAGAGTGAATAGACCCAGAGCATGGGCTCCTGAGTTCTTCTGCAAAAAATATACAATTAGAGTTGGATAAATGTTGTTAAGCTTGAATTTTCTTGCAAGGACTTAAACAGGGTACTAACCTCAGCGTCAAAACCATTCCAAATCACAATTCCAAACCTAAGTCCTTGATTTTGGACAAAATGACCTGAATGTACTGTTACTACTGAGGATTGTCAAGAAAAAAACTTTCTAACAAGCCAAAACCTGCAGAAGAAACACAGCAGATCCTGGAAATACCATCCAACACAAAACTGAGTGAGTACTATTCAGTCTGAACCTACTTTCTGAAGCCAAAATGTAAGAGACAATATTCTCTAGGTAATTTTGTAAATAAATAGCCATAAATAAGGCTACTAAGCTACTAAGCTCTGATCCACCTCTACGCAGACGACACCATTCTGTATACTTCTGGCCCCTCTTTGGACACTGTGTTAACTAACCTCCAGACGAGCTTCAATGCCATACAACTCTCCTTCCGTGGCCTGCAACTACTCTTAAACGCTAGTAAAACTAAATGCATGCTCTTCAACCGACTGCTGCCCTTACCCGCCCGCCCCACTAGCATCACTACTCTGGACCGTTCTGACTTATTATTAAAGTACATCTAAATCCACGCTATTCAATCGATTGCTGCCTGCACCTGCCTGCCTGTCCAGCATCACTACTCTGGACGGCTCTGTCTTAGAATACGTGGACAACTACGAATACCTGGGTGTCTGGTTAGACTCTGTAAACTCTCCTTCCAGATTGACATTAAGCATCTCCAATCCAAAATTGGAGAATCGCCTAGATTCGCTAGAATCGCCTTCCTATATCGCAATAAAGCATCCTTCACTCATGCTGCCAAACATACCCTCGTAAAACTGATCATCCTACCGATCCTCGACTTCGGTGGTGTCATCCATAAAATAGCCTCCAACACTCTGCTCAACAAACTGGATGTAGTCTATCACAGTGCCATCCGTTTTGTCACCAAAGCCCCATACACTACCCACCATTGCGACCTGTACGCTCTCGTTGGTTGTCCCTCACTTCATACTCGTCGCCAAACCCAGGCTCCAGGTTATCTACAAGTCTCTGCTAGGTAAAGCTCTGCCTTATCTCAGCTCACTGGTCACCATAACAGCACCCACTCATAGCACGCGCTCCAGCAGGTATATCTCACTGGTCACCCCCAAAGCCAATTCCTCCTTTGGTCGTCTTTCCTTCCAGTTCTCTGCTGCCAATGACTGGAATGAACTGCAAAAATCTCTGACGCTGGAGACTCATATCTCCTTCACTAGCTTTAAGCACCAGCTGTCAGAGCAGTTTACAGATCACTGCACCTGTTCATAGCCTATCTGTAAACAGCCCATCTATCTACCTACCTCATCCCCATACTGGTATTTATTTATTTAGCTCCTTTGCACCCCAGTATCTCAACTTGCACATTCATCTTCTGCACATCTACCATTCCAGTGTTTAATTGCTATATTGTAATTACTTCGCCACCATGGCCTATTTATTTCCTTAACTTACCTAATTTGCACTCACTGTATATAGACTTTTTGTTTTGTTTTGTTCTACTGTATTATTGACTGTGTGTTTTGTTTATTCCATGTGTAACTCTGTGTTGTTGTATGTGTCGAACTGCTACACTTTATCTTGGCCAGGTCGCAGTAGCAAATGAGAACTTGTTCTCAACTAGCCTACCTGGTTAAATAAAGGGAACTTGTTCTCAACTAGCCTACCTGGTTAAATAAAGGGAACTTGTTCTCAACTAGCCTACCTGGTTAAATAAAGGGAACTTGTTCTCAACTAGCCTACCTTGTTAAATAAAGGGAACTTGTTCTCAACTAGCCTACCTGGTAAAATAAAGGGAACTTGTTCTCAACTAGCCTACCTGGTTAAATAAAGGGAACTTGTTCTCAACTAGCCTACCTGGTTAAATAAAGGGAACTTGTTCTCAACTAGCCTACCTGGTTAAATAAAGGGAACTTGTTCTCAACTAGCCTACCTGGTAAAATAAAGGGAACTTGTTCTCAACTAGCCTACCTGGTAAAATAAAGGGAACTTGTTCTCAACTAGCCTACCTTGTTAAATAAAGGGAACTTGTTCTCAACTAGCCTACCTGGTAAAATAAAGGTGAAAAAAATAAATAAATATTTAAAAAATACCAAGCTGCTAGGAAAGAATCTGACTGAAATTAGCACTGAAGTGTGAAGTGAGAGGTGTGAACTCTTGAGCCTAACAATGGCAGGAGAGTTTCACTGCCCCCTCACTCAAATGCAGAGGCCTTTGAAGCCCCCTCCATCTGTGCAGAGAAGATATCCTCCTCAGAATCCCCAAAATACAACGGCTACAGGACAACTTTGTTTGGACGTCGTAAAGAACCATTCGCCGATAATGAAAAGATACAGCTAGCTAACAACCTCCTTTTCCACGTGGAAAAGACGGGCAGAGACTTGCTAGCTATGTTAGCTAGCTAGCTGGGATTTTCTACAAGGAATCTGCCTCCCGAAAAAAGCTGCTCCCAAGTGACCGTTGCCTGCTGCACTGCTGCTTGGATTACACCTGGTGATCTGTTCACTGTCTTTCCTGGCCTGTCTCACCCTGTCTGGTAGAAGTACCTCCGCCACACAACCTCTCCCGAGCTTTCACTCTCCTCCAGCACACATGCACTGTTGGGGCGAGTGACTCTGTTGGGGCGAGTGAATTTACAATGGCTAGCCCCAAGTTGTTATATTTTTCCCTTGTGCTTTATGCAATTTGCCTCATGACTCCTGGGTGCTTTGTTGACAATGAACTTGCTTGTCTACCCAACCATGGGACACTCTATGTTTGATCCCACACTCGGGACTCTGACTCTCTATTGGTTACACGGACTCTTGGCCTCCCATCCTATTCTAACCTCCTCTCGCTGGCTTTGTATTCATGATACCTGATGAAATTGCTGTACAATATGATCTTGTTGCCATCTAATGCACATTAAAATGTTATAAATCAACACTGCAGAGCTCTCCCTGTCCTCTGCCGTGCCCTGATTGTATAACTGCTGATTACATCTGTAAATGTCCATGCTCACCCTGGCCCATGTACTGTTGCTAGACCCAATTCTAATTTCTGCTTCACTGATTTCTGCTCTCGTAAAAAGCCTGGGGTTTCTGCACGTTAACACTAGATGCTTATTACCTAAAAATGTATCAATTTAAAGTGTGGGTTCACAGCTCCAATCCAGATGTGTTGGTCATTACTGAGACGTGGTTAAGGAAGAGTGTTTTGAATACTGATGTTAACCTTTCTGGTTGTAACCTTTTCCAGCAAGACTGATCTTCCAAAGGTGGGGGAGTGGCAATCTTTACCAAGGATCCCCTTTAGTGATCAGTTGTCTCCACCAAGTCTGTCCCATAAACAATTTGATTTGCTGGCTATACGCATTAAACTTTCAAATAACTCTTTGTTGACGGTTGCTGGGTGCTATCGTCCTCCATCAGCGCCAGCCTGTACCCTACCTGCCCTAAACTCTCTCCTGGCCCCTTACACCAAGTCTGAATTTGTCCTGCTAGGTGACCCAAACTGGGACATGCTGAAACCACCTGACCAAGTCCTAAAGCAATGGGACTCCCTAAATATTTCTCAGATTATTACCAATCCCACAAGGTATGACTCCAAACACCCAGAAAAGGCTACTTTGATGTTATCCTGACAAATAATCCTGATAGTTATCAATGTGGTGTTTTCTGTAAAGAACATAGTGATCACTGTTTTACAGCCTGTGTTCGTAATGGCTGCTCAGAGAAACGACCTGTCCTGATTTGTCATAGACGCATGCTAAAAAAACTTTAATGAGCAAGTCTTCCTTCATGAACTGGCCTGTGTAAATTGGTATATAATCACCTCTGTCAAAGACGCTTGGACCTTTTTTTTATATTTTCAGTGGTATCGTTAACAAACACGCTCATAAAGAAAATGAGAATTAAAAACAGGTTGAATATCTTTTTGGCCTTCCTGTGACATCGGGTGGTGTAGGTGTCCTGGAGGGCAGGTAGTTTGCCCCCGGTGATGCGTTGGGCAGACCGCACCACCCTTTGAAGAGCCCTGCGGTTGCGGGCATGGCAATTACCATACCAGTCGGTGATACAGCCCGAAAAGATGCTCTCAATTGTGCATCTGTAAAAGTTTGTGAGGGATTTAGATGCCAATCCAAATTTCTTCAGCTTTCTGAGGTTGAAGAGGCGCTGTTGCACCTTCTTCACCACACTGTCTGTGTGGGGGGACCATTTCAGTTTGTCAGTGATGTGTATGCCGAGGAACTTAAAACTTTCCACCTTCTCCACTACCGTCCTGTCGATGTGGATAGGAGGGTGATCCCTCTGCTGTTTCCTGAAGTCCATAAACATCTCCTTTGTTTTTGTTGACGATGAGTGAGAGATTATTTTCCTGGCTCCACACTCCCAGGGCCCTCACCTCCTCCTTGTAGGCGGTCTCGTCATTGTTGGTAATCAGGCCTACTACTGTTGTGTTGTCTGCAAATTCGATGATTGAGATGGAGGGGTGCGTGGCCACGCAGTCATGGGTGAACAGGGAGTACAGGAGGGGGCTGAGCATGCACCATTGTGGGGCCCCAGTGTTGAGGATCAGCGAAGTGCTTGGATTACACCTGTAATCTGTTCACTGTCATTCCTGGCCTGTCTCACCCTGTCTGGTAGAAGTACCTCCGCCACACAACCTCTCCCGAGCTTTCACTCTCCTCCAGCACCAGTTTGCTCTATTGTTTTCTACCTTTACCACCTGGGGGTGGACGTCAGGAAGTCCAGGACCCAGTTGCACAGGGCGGGGTTCAGACCCAGTACCCTCCGAGCTTAATGATGAGCTTGGAGGGTACTATGGTGTTGAATGCTGAGCTATAGATAATGAACAGCATTCTTACATAGGCATGTATGCCTCTTTTCCAGATTGGATAGGGCAGTGTGCAGGGTGATGGCAATTCTATTGTCTGTGGATCTATTGGGGCGGTAAGCAAATTTGAGTGGGTCTAGGGTGTCAGGTGATATGATCCTTGACTTGTCTGAAACTGTGAAGGACCTCGGCGTTACTCTGGACCCTGATCTCTCTTTTGACGAACATATCAAGACTGTTTCAAGGACAGCTTTTTTCCATCTACATAACATTTAAAAAATCAGAAACTTTCTGTCCAAAAATGATGCAGAAAAATGTATCCATGCTTTTTCACTTCTAGGTTAGACTACTGCTATGCTCTACTTTCCGGCTATCCGGATAAAGCACTAAATAAACTTCAGTTAGTGCTAAATACGGCTGCTGGAATCCTGACTAGAACCAAAAAAAATTATCATATTACTCCAGTGCTAGCCTCCCAACACTGGCTTCCTGTTAAGGCAAGGGCTGATTTCAAGGTTTTACTGCTAACCTACAAAGCATTACATGGGCTTGCTCCTACCTATCTTTCCGATTTGGTCCTGCCGTACATACCTACACGTACGCTACGGTCACAAGACGCAGGCCTCCTAATTGTCCCTAGAATTTCTAAGCAAACAGTTGGAGGCAGGGCTTTCTCCTATAGAGCTCCATTTTTATGGAATGGTCTGCCTACCCATGTGAGAGACGCAGACTCGGTCTCAACCTTTAAGTCTTTATTGAAGACTCATCTCTTCAGTGGGTCCTACGATTGAGTGTAGTCTGACCCAGGAGCGTGAAGGTGAACGAAAAGGCTAACGAACCTCCCTTGCTGTCTCTGCCTGGCCGGTTCCCCTCTCTCCACTGGGATTTTCTGCCTCTAACCCTATTACAGGGGCTGAGTCATTGGCTTACTGGTGCTCTTTCATGCCATCCCTAGGAGGGGTGCGTCACTTGAGTGGGTTGAGTCACTGACTTGATCTTCCTGTCTGGGTTGGCGCCCCCCCTTGGGTTGTGCCGTGGCGGAGATCTTTGTGGGCTATATTGGGCCTTGTCTCAGGATGGTAAGTTAGTGGTTGAAGATATCCCTCTAGTGGTGTGGGGTTGTGCTTTGGATAGTGGGTGGGGTTATATCCTTCCTGTTTGGCCCTGTCTGGGGGTATCATCGGATGGGGCCTCCTGACCCCTCCTGTCTCAGCCTCCAGTATTTATGCTGCAGTAGTTTATGTGTCGGGGGGCTAGGGTCAGTTTGTTATATCTGGAGTACTTCTCCTGTCCTATTCGGTGTCCTGTGTGAATCTAAGTGTGCGTTCTCTAATTCTCTCCTTCTCTCTTTCTCTCTCTCGGAGGACTTATTTTATTCCTTTGATTTATTTCACCTTTATTTAACCAGGTAGGCAAGTTGAGAACAAGTTCTCATTTACAATTGCGACCTGGCCAAGATAAAGCAAAGCAGTTCGACACATACAACGAGTTACACATGGAGTAAAACAAACATACAGTCAATAATACAGTAGAAACACAAGTCTATATACGATGTGAGCAAATGAGGTGAGATAAGGGAGGTAAAGGCAAAAAAAGGCCATGGTGGCAAAGTAAATACAATATAGCAAGTAAAACACTGGAATGGAAGTGGAATAATGTGCAAAGTATAAATAAAAATAATGGGTGCAAAGGAGCAAAATAAATAAATAAATAAAGTAGGGAAAGAGGTAGTTGTTTGGGCTAAATTATAGGTGGGCTACGTTGTACAGCTTATCCGGTGTCCTGTGTGAATTTAAGTATGCTCTCTCTAATTCTCTTTCTTTCTCTCTCGGAGGACCTGAGCCCTAGGACCATGCCTCAGGACTACCTGGCATGATGACTCCTTGCTGTCCCCAGTCCACCTGGTCGTGCTGCTGCTCCAGTTTCAACTGTTCTGCCTGCGGCTATGGAACCCTGACCTGTTCACCGGACGTGCTGTTTTCAACTCTCTAGAGACAGCAGGAGCGGTAGAGATACTCCTAATGATCGGCTATGAAAAACTAACTGACATTTACTCCTGAGGTGCTGACATGCTGCAACCTCGACATCCACTGTGATTATTATTATTTGACCATGCTGGTCATTTATGAACATTTGAACATCTTGGCCATGTTCTGTTATAATCTCCACCCGGCACAATCAGAAGAGGACTGGCCACCCCTCATAGCCTGGTTCCTCTCTAGGTTTCTTCCTAGGTTTTGGCCTTTCTAGGTAGTTTTTCCTAGCCACCGTGCTTCTACACCTGCATTGCTTGCTGTTTGGGATTGTAGGCTGGGTTTCTGTACAGCACTTTGAGATATCAGCTGATGTTAGAAGGGCTATATAAATACATTTGATTTGGTCAGTATCTCAAAGCACTTCATGATGACAAATGTGCTATGGGGCGATGGTCATTTAGTTCAGTTACCTTTGCTTTCTTAGGTACAGGAACAATGGTGGACATCTAGAAAAATGTGGCGCAGCAGACTGGGATAGGGAGAGATTGAATATCCCTGATGTTTCTCTGGAAGGAAATCCTCACCCTGAGCTCATCAACTTTATTATCTAGAGACTGAACATTAGCGAGTAATACACTCGAAAGCGGTTGATAGTGTGCGAGTCGTACTAGAAGTCCACTCTGAATACCTCTTCTCCATCGGTGGTGTTTTGGATCAGCCTTTGGAACCAGTTCAATTGCCCTGGGGGTGCGACTAAAGGATCCAATTTGGGAAAGTCGTATTCCTGGTCGTAATACTGGTAATGCTGATGAGTTACCGGCACTCTGATACCCAAAAGTTATTCCCGGCTGTATGTAATAACACAAAAACAATTCTGGGCTGATAATGTAATAACACATAAAAAATACTGCAAAATTGTCTAGGAGCTAAAAGCACGGCTGCCCGATCTGTTCTACACTGCTCCAGTCAGGAGCAGAGTAAAAACACTTCCTGGAACAAACAAGACCACCCAGTCAGGAGCAGAGTAAAAACACTTCCTGGAACAAACAAGACCACCCAGTCAGTAGCAGAGTAAAAACACTTCCTGGAAACAACAAGACCACCCAGTCAGGAGTAGAGTAAAAACACTTCCTGGAACAAACAAGACCACCCAGTCAGGAGCAGAGTAAAAACACTTCCTGGAACAAACAAGACCACCCAGTCAGGAGCAGAGTAAAAACACTTCCTGGAACAAACAAGACCACCCAGTCAGGAGCAGAGTAAAAATATATATAATCAAACATTTTATTCATCACATGCTTCATAAACAGGTGAACTGTGAAATGCTTACGGCCCTTCCCAAAAATAATAGAAAAATGACGAGGAATAGTAAAATGACATAGCTGATCTTTCTGCCATCAGTCCACTTTTCAGAATAAAAGCCTTACTCCTGCTGCATCAGGTGTCCTACTTTCAATAGTCTACCACTTTTATCCAAGATGAATCTTCAAGGAGATGATGTAATGTTTTATTAACTGATATCGGCCTCATAATAATGCGTATGCTGATATTTGACAACTGCAGCTATGAATCGTATAAAGTGAACCAGATTAATTGAATAAACTTTGTTTTAAAAAAAAGAAGGCATTCTTGAGAGGTTTTATTTGTGAAAGAATCAATCCATTTCAAGAGTGGGTGAAACGCCTGTGGTGAGACAGTAACATTACCTTCATAGAAAGCATACAGGTTCCTCTGGTGAGTCAGTTAAAGAAAGCATACAGGTTCCTCTGGCGAGTCAGTTAAAGAAAGCATACAGGTTCCTCTGGTGAGTTATGGACCTAAGTCAATAATTGAAATGCAACAAGTCTGTTTTCTGTGCCTCCTAGTATATCTCTCATGAACAGATCCATACGAAATAAAACAATACACACAACTTACACTACACACGGAGAAAAAGAGTGCAGGTGTTATGTTAGATAGAAATGTAAACAGACCATCACTCTACCATTGTGGCAAGATGGAGTAGGTCTACACCTCCATCTAGTGGTCATGTCAGGGACAACATCTTTTGACAAGCTTTGTAACTAACTTATGTTAAGGTTAGGGAAAGAGTTATTTCCCCTGCCTCATACATTCTCCTAACCTGACCCTCAGTATAAAGATAAACAACAGACGTGTTGAATAGTATCTGGAGGAAAACAGCTGCGGATATGGCTCGGATGTACTGCCTAAAACATGACATTGCTGTGAAAGTAGGCATTTCAGTGCAGCGCTTGATAACAGTGGACTTTGAACTCTAATGAATAAGGCTTTTGTCAAACCCCGTCCTTCAGGAACTGAGTTTGACGTGATTTGTATACATAGATTCTAAAACCGATTAATTGAACAAACTAAACATTCAGTGCAGCATGAGTTTCTATATTCTACTGCTGCTGGCACTGCACGCCATGGCCTCCCCCCTCATCATCGTCAATATCCTCAAAGCTTGGCTTCCCTCCTCCACTGCTGCCGCTCTTCTGTTGAGAGTAGCTGCGATCCATCTCCTTCAGGTCTACCTCCTCCATGTCGTCTGAGATCAGCTGCTCGTCTCTGGGCGGGAGGAGGGCCTCCAGCTGGGGGAGGAGGTGCTCTGGCAGCCAGTGTTTATCTGGGAACTCCACCTGGTGGGGAGGAACATAGAGAAATGGGTTATGGGTCTGATAGGGTCTATTCCCTATATTACAGTGGCAAGAAAAAGTATGTGAACCTTTTGGAAATACCTGGATTTCTGTATAAATTGGTCTTAGAATTTGATCTGATCTTCATCTAGGTCACAACAATAGACAAACACCGTCTGCTTAAACTAATAACAACATGTATTGTATTTGTCTTGTCTATATTGAATTCATCATTTAAACAATCACAGTGTAGGTTGGAAAAAGTATGTGAACCTCGAGGCTAATGACTTATCCAAAAGCTAATTGTAGTCGGCTAACCTGGAGTCTAATCAATGAGACGAGATTGGAGATGTTGGTTAGGGCCCATGCACCCTATCCCTATATAGTGCTCTACTTATCTAGGGAAATAAGGAGGCATTTTAGATAACCTGATACAGGTTCTGCAGCATTGAAAGCCATTGACACAGGCTCTGCAGCATTGAAAGCCATTGATACAGGCTCTGCAGCACTGAAAGCCATTGATACAGGCTCTGCAGCATTGAAAGCCATTGATACAGGCTCTGCAGCATTGAAGTTTCCCAAGAAGTGGGCTTCCATCATTCTTAAATGGATGAAGTTTGGAACCACCAAGACTCCTCCTAGAGCTGGCCAACCGGCCAAACTGAGCAATCGGGGGAGAAGAGCCTTGGTCAGGGAGGTGACCAAGAACATGATGGTCACTGACAGAGCTCCAGAGTTCTTCTGTGAAGATGGGAGAACATTCCAGATGGACAACCATCACTGCAGCACTCAATCATACTACACCAGCTCCGACACTCATCTTATGTGGCAGGGCCTGCAAACTATTACAGACTACAAAGGGAAGCACAGCCGCGAGCTGCCCAGTGAAACGAGCCTACCAGACAAGCTAAATCACTAATACACTCGCGTTGAGGCAAGCAACACTGAGGCATGCATGAGAGCATCAGCTGTTCCGGACGACTGTGTGATCAAGCTCTCCATAGCCAATGTGAGTAAGACCTTGAAACAGGACAACATTCACAAGGCCGCGGGGCCAGACGGATTACCAGGACGTGTGCTCCGGGCATGTGCGGACCAACTGGCAGGTGTCTTCACTGACATTTTCAACATGTCCCTGATTGAGTCTGTAATACCAACATGTTTCAAGCAGACCACCATAGCCCCTTTGCACAACACTGAGGTAACCTGCCTAAATGACTACAGACCCGTAACACTCACGTCCGTAGCCATGAAGTGCTTTGAAAGGATGGTCATGGCTCACATCAACACCATTATCCCAGGAACCCTAGACCCACTCCAATTTGCATACCCCCCAAACAGATCCACAGATGATGCAATCTCTATTCTCCACACCGACCTTTCCTACCTGGACAAAAGGAACACATACGTGAGAATGCTATTCATTGAACGCTGAGCTGTAGTCAACACTATAGTGCCCTCAAGGCTCATCACTAAGCTAAGGATCCTGGGACTAAACGCCTCCCTCTGCAACTGGATCCTGGACTTCGTGACGGGCCACCCCCAGGTGGTAAGGGTAGGCAACAACACATCTGCCACGCTGATCCTCAACACTGGAGCCCCTCAGGGGTGCGTACTTCTCCTCTCCTGTACTCCCTGTTCACCCACGACTGCATGGACAGGGACGACTCCAACACTACCATTAAGTTTGCAGACGACGCAACAGTGGTAGGCCTGATCACCGTCATTTCACCTGTTGTATTCGGCGCATGTGACAAATAAAGTTTGATTTGATCAATCAGGCCTTTATGATAGAGTGGCCAGACAGAAGCTACTCCTCAGTAAAAAAGGCACATTACAGCCCGCTTGGAGTTTGCCAAAAGGCACCTAAAGGACTCTCAGAAACAAGATTCTCTGGTCTGATAAAACCAAGATTGAACCATTTAGCCTGAACGCCAAGTGTCACATCTGGAGGAAACCTGGCACCATCCCTACAGTGAAGTATGGCGGTGGCAGCATCATGCTGTGGGGATGTTTTCAGCAGCAGGGACTGGGAGACTAGTCAGGATCAAGGGAAAGATGAACGGAGCAAAGTACAGGGAGCTCCTTGATGAAAACCTGCTCCAGAACACCCTGGACCTCAGAATTGGGCGGAGGTTCCCCTTCCAACAGGACAACAACCCTAAGCACACAGCCAAGACAATGCAGGAGTGGCTTCGGGACAAGTCTCTGAATGTCCTTGAGTGGCCCAGCCAGTGCCCGGACTTGAACCTGATCTCATGTATTAGTTCAATCATACTGTGCAGCTATCTTTCATGTATTAGTTATATACTGTGTAGCCCTCTATCATGTACACTACATGGACTGAGATTTGTAAACGAAAGAGGAATAGAATTATATGAATTGAAAGGAGTTTCCAATCTCCCCACTTCTGGTGCAGCACAGACCTTATCCAGATGGTGGAACAAAGGCATTTCCTAACAGACCTGCTAACTTTTTTTGTTGTTACTTTTAAGGTTGGAACCAACATGCAGTGCCTCCAGCAGGAAGAGAGGCAAGAATAATGTGTCCATTAGCTCAATCTACACTATTCACAGCCATGTCTAATGTTCAATGTAATTACATTGCTGGACTTTTTGAAACTTAATTTCAAACAGGTCTTCAAATCATGTTTTTTAGCTGTTAGTGATAATACATTTGTGTGTTTACATCACTAAGCCTTTATGTATGTGTTATAAATGATCAAAGGGGTCGGACTTTAAATTGAGGGTTAGGGTTAGGGTTAGTCTTTATAGACTAAGTTTTACAGGACTCTGCATAGTGTCAAATAGGTTAACGTTTTTTGTGTTAAATGCTCTACAACAGATATTCCCAATGCCGTCGGGGGTATGCCAAATGACATTTTCAAAACAGTCTATTTATATTTTCCAACGGGGCTATACATTTGGGTGAGGTTTCTTTCTCCTGATCTGTGAGCTGCTCTGACAGCTGGTGCTTAAAGTTAGTGAGGGAGGTATGAGTCTACAGCTTCAGTGATTTTTGCAGTTCGTTCCAGTCATTGGCAGCAGAGAACTGGAAGGAAAGGCGACCAAAGCAGGAATTGGCTTTGGGGATGACCAGTGAAATATACCTGCTGGAGCGCGTGCTACGGGTGGGTGTTGCTATGGCGACCAGTGAGCTGAAATAAGGCAGGGATTTACCTAGCAAAGACTTAACGATGTCCTGGAGCCAGTGGGTTTGGCGACGAAAATGAAACGAGGGCCAGCCAATGAGAGCATACAGATCGCAGTGGTGGGTAGCATATGGGGCTTTGGTGACAAAATGGATGGCAAAGTGATAGACTGCATCCAATTTGCTGAGTAGAGTGTTGAAGGCTATTTTGTAAATGACATCGCCGAAGTCGAGAATTGGTAGGTGTCATGACGTTGGCCTGGGGGTAGGTTTATGAAATACCTGCCCCCGCCTTTTCCCCTCTCTACCCTACTGATGTGACATTTGAAAATCATTTGCTTAACATAGATTCTGGGAACATCAGAAGGTGGGGGGAAATGAACTATATTCTGGTAATCTGACCAATTGAACATATGCGGTGGTACTTAATGAATATGATGTCAGTTCAGTTGTCATCTGAGACATTATCATCAATGATAAGATGACATAAACTCTACAATGGAAAGTCTACACATCAGAGTTATCGGATTCACATGGAATTGTTGTTCAATTTAAAATGTTTGAATGTGAAATAATTGGTGAAGAGATGAAATGTAATGTTAGCTTCCAAATGAGAGATTTGGGTCTTCATAAGGTTAGGGCTCAATCAGTGGCCCTGTGAAGAGACGTGAATATTTATAATGCTATTTACCCGCCATGTTGTGGAGTCAGTATCTGCATGGCTTGTTTTGTTGTCGGAGCGCCGTACTCAGATTATTGCATGGTTTCCTTTTTCCGTAAAGTTTTTTTTTTAAATCTGACCCAGCGGTTGCATTAAGGAGAAGTATATCTCTAATTCCATGTATAACACTTGTATTTTCATCAACATTGATGATGATTTTTATCTCTATTTCTGCTTTTTGTGACTCCTCTCTTTGGTTGGAAAATGGCTGTATGCTTTCTGTGACTAGGTGCTGACCAAACATGTGTTTTCGCCGAAAAGCCTTTTTGAAAATCGGTCACTGTGGTTGGATTAACGAGAAGTTTATCTTTAAAATGGTGTCAAATACTTGTATGTTTGATCAATTTGAATTATGAGATTTCTGTTTGAATTTGGCGCCCTGCAATTTCACTGGCTGTTAGCGAGGGGTTCCGCCATACCCAGACAGGTTAATGTGGCTGCTCTGCATGATGTATTGTCGTCTCTACCGTCTTGCCCTTTGTGCTGTTCTGTGCCCAATAATCTATGTACCATGTTTTGTGCTGCTACCATGCTGTGTTGTCTTAGGTCTCGCTTTATGTAGTGTTGTCGCTCTTGTCATGATGTGTGCTTTGCCCTAAATGTATAATCCCAGCCCCCGTCCCTGCAGGAGGCCTTTTGGTAGGCCGTCATTGTTTGCCTAGTTAAATAAACAAATAAAACATTTTGCCGATTTATGAAGGTTCTCTCAGGAGCCACAGATTACTGTTGGGTGTGCGAGGTATTTAAAAAGGGCTGATGGACCTACAAAGCTTGTTTGTTTGTTTGTTTGTTTGTTTGTTTGTGTGTCAGAACCAAGATTATTTGGAGTAGTCCAACCGGAGTCAGTTTTGTTTTTAATGAAAACGTCTCGTCTCTAACCTAAACGGTTCAACCTGACCCGTCTCTCTCTCTCTCTCTCCAATGGTAATATAATACTAACCTGGAATTGAATGATGAGCTGCCCTCTGTCGTAAGGGTCTTTGTGGATGGGCATGCCTTCATTATGGACACACCTCACATCGTTGGCCTTCACTACTTTACCTGGAAACAGAAAGATCACACGATCTTGGATAAATTTACCACAGGTGGACTCCAATCCAGTTGTAGAAACATCTCAAGGATGATCAATGGAAACAGGAAGCACCGGAGCTCAATTTTGAGTCTGAATATTTATTGAAAGGGTCTGAATACAATTTTCTTTCTTTCTAAAAAACGTTTTTTGCTTTGTCATTAAGTGGTATTGTGATGCATTATGGGGTATTGTGATGTCATTAAGTGGTATTGGATTGATGACGGGAAAAAATGATTTAATCCATTTTAGAATAAGGCTGTACCGTTACAAAATGTACATTTAAATCCAAGGGGGAGTGAATCCTTATAACAGCCACATTACCTGGTGAAGAGGTGATGATGAGCATCCTGCCATCTAGCGTACGGATGGTCTTCTTGAAGCCACAGAGGGCCTCAACCAGTTTGATGTTCATCTTCATGTGCAGGTCGTCCTCCTGCCTCTGGTACACTGGGTGGTCCTGCTGGTCCAGCACAATCACCACGTCACCTGGTTCCAGACCAGGCTCCTGGTCGCCCTCCCCGTGGAATGGTATCTTCTGACCCCCCTTCATACCTACAGGACACAGTAAATGTGTCTTGGTTAGTTCATACCTACAGGACACAGTAAATGTGTCTTGGTTAGTTCATACCTACAGGACACAGTAAATGTGTCTTGGTTAGTTCATACCTACAGGACACAGTAAATGTGTCTTGGTTAGTTCACTGGCATCTGTTCCTTTCTATCATGATGGCTGCCTACAGCTGACTGGAGTTTTAGACACCAGAGGGCGCCCTTGCTATTATTTACAGCAAGTCGATACTTCTGATATTCAAGCTCTAGGGAATTTAGGGAAATCCATTTCCCCTTTGGGGGTTTTATATCTTCTTAGTATTGTACAGTAAATTACTTATTTTAAACATCCCAACAAGGGAAGAGGACCTCAAACAAACCTTTGTCAATGTGAACCTCTAGAATCTTCTTCTTGCGTTCTACTTTGTGTCCGTTGCAGGTCTTGCATCGGTCTTTAGAGTTGAAGCGTTCGCCCTCTCCCTGGCACTCTGCACACATGGTCTGGATCTGCTGGATCATTCCTGGCCCGATCTGCTGCACCTTGATCTCCACTCCTCTGCCTTTACATGAACCACACGTCTGCAAGGCGCCCTTCTTACCACCGTACCCTGCAGTAAAGACAACCAGAGTTAGAATAATGGACTTCTGACCTAGGATCAGGTATCCCCTCTTAGTCATTATGATTGCAAAGGTAAAACTGATCCTAGATCAGTACTCTGATAGATCTGTGAATATGGGCTCAGATCTGATAATGGGGGAGCTTTGTATCGATATTGGATCTCAACATACCTTCACATTTTCCACAGATTACGTTTTTCTGCAGGGCCAATTTCCTATTGGTTCCATTGTACATCTCCTCCAGAGTCACAGTGAGCTGATGGACCACGTTCTTACCTAGACCAAACACACAATCATCACTACACAATAATATTTCGGTATCACAAATAACAGATAATGGGGCGGCTTCCTGGACACAGATCAGCCTAATCCTGAACTAAAAAGCTTTTTCGATGGACATTCTCCATTGGTCTTGCTTTCTAGTCCTGGACTAGTTTAAGCCTCATCTGTGTCATGGAAACCTCCCCAATATGAGACCGTACATTTGTGACATTAGTATTACCTCTCCTATCCCTCTGAGGCATTCTGCCTCCGCCTCCAAAGAACATGTTGAATATGTCCATAGGGGAACCTCCTCCCCCCATGCCCCCATCCTTGATAGCCTGCTCTCCACCCTGGTCGTAGAGGTCCCTCTTCTTGGGCTCTGACAGAACCTCATAGGCCTGAGATATCAGTTTGAACTGGAGGGGAGAGAGAGTTATGTCAATATCATGCCAACGGTTTTTGTTGCTTATAACACCGTAATAGCCAACTCCCAACAATTGTAGCTAAATTTCAACATTCGTGCCTTTTACTGCAATAGCGAAGCTGGAATAGATTTTCCTTTCAATATTAGTGTGGACCGTCCTTATTTTTCAGTTTAACTGCCATATCAAAACAGCTAGTCAGTGTTAAATAATTTATCCTTGCTTCTCTGAAGAAATAAATCCTTATGCAACTCCACTCATCTTAGGCTTCAGGCTAATTTTACAGTGAGCGAACAACTGAAGAGCAAACAGGTGTGTGTTATTTTCAGTGTTCCCCCAGTACATTTAAATCAGCCTAGAGCAGAGCTAAGGCTACAGTTAGGGGTGGTGGTGGTGGTGCTGCAATCCCACCCTGGTCTCAGACTAGAAGTAACATAGTAAACGTTTGTTCAGTATAATTTGAGTGTCCCCGGAACAAACACAAAATGCAACAATTGCAAAGATTTTACTGAGTTACAGTTCATACAAGGAAATCAGTTAATTTAAATAAATTCATTAGGCCCTAATCTATGGATTTCACATGACCTCCATACCAGGCGGTGTCAGAGGAAGGCCCTAAAATTGTCAAAGACTCCAACCAACCTAGTCATAGACTGGTCTCTCTGCTACCGCATGTCAAGCAATACCGGAGCGCCAAGTCTAGGTCCAAAAGGCTTCTACCCTCAAGCCATAAGACTCCTGAACAGCTAATCAAATAAATTACTACCGAGACCATTTGCGTTATCTGCCACCCCCCTTTTTACACTGCTGCTACTCTGGTTATTATCTATGCATAGTCACTTTAATAACTCTACCTACATGTATATCAAATCAAACTTAGTCACATGCGCTGAATATAACAAGTGTAGACCTTCCCGTGAAATGCTTACTTACAATCTCTTAACCAACAGTGCAGCTCAAGAAGAGTTAAGAAAATATTTACCAAATAAACTAAAGTAAAATAAAATACAACAGAAGCTAGATACAGGGGGAACCAAGTCAGTCTGCGGGGGTACAGGTTAGTTGAGGTAATTTGTACATGTAGGTAGGGGGGAAGTGAGGTAGGTAGGGGTGAAGCGCCTTACGGTCAGATGCCGAGCAGTTGCCATACCAGGCGGTGATGCAACCAGTGAGGATGCTCTCGATGGTGCAGCTGTAGAACCTTTTGAGGATCTGGGGACCCATGCCAAATCTTTACAGTCTCCTGAGGGGAAAAATTGTATGTTGTGCCCTCTTCACGACTGTCTGGGTGTGTTTGCACCTGGTGTTTTTGGACCATGATAGTTTGTTGGTGACACCAAGGAACTTAAAACTCTCAACCCGCTCCACTACAGCCCTGTCGATGTTAATGGGGGCCTGTTCGGCCCGCCTTTTTCCTGTAGTCCACGATCAGCTCCTTAGTCTTGCTCACATTGAGGGAGAGGTTGTTTGTTCACACTGCCAGTTCTCTGACCTCCTCCTTATAGGCGGTCTCATTGTTGTCGGTGATCAGGCCTTCAGCAAACTTAATGATGGTGTTGGAGTTGTGTTTGGCCACGCAGTCGTGGCCAAACGCTTCCTTACCACCAGGGAGCAGCCCGTCAGGAAGTCCAGGATCCAGTTGCAAAGGGAGGTGTTTAGTACCAGGGTATTTAGCTTAGTGATATTACCTCAACTACCCTTTGCCCCCGCACATTGACTCTACGGGTACCCCCTCTATATCAAATCAAATTTCAAATCAAATGTATTTATATAGCCCTTCGCACATCAGCTGATATCTCAAAGTGCTGTACAGAAACCCAGCCTAAAACCCCAAACAGCAAGCAATGCAGGTGTAGAAGCACGGTGGCTAGGAAAAACTCCCTAGAAAGGCCAAAACCTAGGAAGAAACCTAGAGAGGAACCAGGCTATGAGGGGTGGCAAGGACAAACTCTCCTAGAAAGGCCAAAACCTAGGAAGAAACCTAGAGAGGAACCAGGCTATGTGGGGTGGGCAGTCCTCTTCTGGCTGTGCCGGGTGGAGATTATATAGCCTCACTACTGTTATTTTACTGCTGCTCTATCCATTTTTTACTTAATGCAGTTAAGAAAAATAAGTGTTGTTGGTTAAGGGCTTGTAAGTCAGCATTTCACTGTAAGGTCTACACCGGTTGTATTTGGCACTTGAAAAATACAACTGGATTTGACTGAGATTACAGATTTGCATCTGTTCGTCACAGATACCTAGGTAGGGATGTGGATCAGAAAAACAGTCAGTATCTGGTGTGACCACCATTTGCCTCATGCAGTGAGACACATCTCCTTCCCATAGAGTTGATCAGGCTGTTTATTGTGGCCTGTGGAACGTTGTCCCACTGCTCGTCAATGGCTGTGTAAAGTTGCTGGATATTTGCAGGAACTGGAACACGCTGTCTTACACGTCAATCCAGAGCATCCCAAACATGCTCAATGGGTGACATGTCTGGTGAGTATGCAGGCCATGGAAGAACTGGGACATTTTCAGCTTCCAGGAATAGTATACAGATCCTTGGGACATGGGGCCGTGCATTATCAAGCTGAAACATGAGGTGATGGTGACAGATGAATGGGGCTCAGGATCTCATCCCGGCAGCTCTGTGTATTCAAATTGCCATCGATAAAATGCAATGGTGTTCGTTGTCCATAGCTTATGCCTGCCCATAGATACCATAATCCCACCATGGGGCACTCTGTTCATAACATTGACGTCAGCAAACCGCTCGCCAACACAACGCCTTACGCGTACGTGGTCTGTGGTTGTGAGGCCTGTCAGACGTACTGCCAAATTCTAAAACAATGTTGGAGGCAATTTACGGCAACAGATTTGGTGGACATTCCTGCAGTAAGCATGCCAATTACACATCCCATCAACTTGAGACATCTGTGGCATTGAGTTGTGTGACAAAACTGCACATTTTAGAGTGGCATTTTATTGTCTCCAGCACACGATCCACCTGTGTAATGATCAGGCTGTTTAATTAGCTTCTTGATATGCCACACCTGTAAAGGGGATGGATTATCTTGGCAAAGGAGCAATGTTCACTAACAGCGATGGAAACACATTTGTGCACAAACTTTTGAGAATTAAGCTTTTTGTGCGTATGGAACATTTCTCGGGTCTTTCATTTCAGCAGAAACATAGGAACAACACTTCACATGTTGCGTTTATTTTTGTTCCGTGTAGTATACGTTAGGTTTGGTATGGTTACAACAGGCAGATGGTTACAACAGGCAGATGGGTGCTTGGTTGGGGTGAATAGCACGAACATCTTGCAACCCAACGGTTGCGAGTTAGAATCACTGACAACTTTAGCTAATTAGCAACTTTTAAGCTACTTTGCAACTACTTAGCATGTTAGCTGACCCTTCCCCTAACCCCTGGCCTAGCTAATGTTAGCCACCTAGCCAGAATTTGTAACATACATTGAGCAAATATCAAATCAAATTTTTTGTCACATACACATGGTTAGCAGATGTTAATGCGAGTGTAGCGAAATGCTTGTGCTTCTAGTTCCGACAATGCAGTAATAACCAACAAGTAATCTAGCTAACAATTCCAAAACTACTACCTTATAGACAAGTGTAAGGGGATAAAGAATATGTACATAAAGATATATGAATGAGTGATGGTACAGAGCGGCATAGGCAAGATACAGTAGATGGTATCGAGTACAGTATATACATATGAGATGAGTATGTAAACAAAGTGGCATAGTTTAAAGTGGCTAGTGATACATGTATTACATAAAGATGCAGTAGATGATATAGAGTACAGTATATACGTATACATATGAGATGAATAATGTAGGGTAAGTAACATTATATATTATATATATACATTATATATTATATATGTAAACATTATATTAGGTAGCATTGTTTAAAGTGGCTAGTGATATATTTTTTTATGTAACATATTATACTTTTTGGAATTCGTAACAGTGTACGTTTTGCAAAGTCGTAAAAGTTACGAATGACATGTTCTATTGTCATCCGAAATGGGTGATGGACATCCACAAATGAATACATACCATAAGAAACATATGATCATACTAAATGGAGTGTCTCGGGTTATACGTACAGAATCATATGAAATCCTCTGAGACCTGGTTGGCAACCCACACAGCGCCTTTCCCCGAGGTCCTTCCAGAAGGTTCCTTAATCACATGTCCCTGTCAGTCCTAGAAGCCATGTGCGCTGTTTAAAATAGACGTGTCTACAGGCCTGCTGCAGACAGTTAACTTACCTTCTCTCCTTCATTCGGGTTCTTGTCCGGGTGATATTTCAGTGCCAGTTTTCGGTATGCTTTTTTAATCTCGTCTGGTGTGGCTTTAGGGTTCACACCTAAAGTGTCATAGAAACCTGTCTCTTTAACCATCTTCGTGGCAGGATCTGTAGTAACTAACGGAGACGTGAGAATTAGATACACCAAATAAATGACTGTTTAGCTTAAAAGCAAGTAAGCTAACCCATCCCCGTCTCAGGGAAAAGAAAAGCCGAATACTGGCTACCAAAGTAGCTACAAATGCCGACAAGCTACAATGTTATGTTTCAAATAAATAGCCACATATACTAGTTGGCAACTAACGTTAACCTACTAAAACAAGAATCTCGCCTAGTAATGCTAGTTAGTTGTTGTCTGGCTTTTATCGAAGCGCTTGTTCTAATGAACGGCAACTAATGAAAACAACACATTACAATTCCATAGTAACATAGTGTCTTTACCTTTCAGTAAACGTCCTGCTTCAATAGTGCCTCGGAGGAAGACGGCTGGTCCTTTATAAGGCGGACTGGGACCGAACTTTCTGGAGCGTCTTGTGACGCCCTAGACGAGTCTAGAAACAGTGGACTGGCCTGTCGATCAAAGCCGGGTCCACTTGGAGGGAGGTCCCGGAGAACGCAATTCGGGACGCTCCTGCATATAATGCTGTAATGATAAATATTACTTTAATGATAAATAATACGGTAATGATAAATAATGCTGTAATGATAAATAATACGGTAATGGTAAATAATGCTGTAATGATAAATAATGCTGTAATGATAAATAATACGGTAATGGTAAATAATGCTGTAATGCTAAATAATGCTGTAATGATAAATAATACGGTAATGGTAAATAATGCTGTAATGATAAATAATGCTGTAATGATAAATAATACGGTAATGGTAAATAATGCTAAATAATGCTGTAATGATAAATAATACGGTAATGGTAAATAATGCTGTAATGATAAATAATGATGTAATGATAAATAATACGGTAATGTTAAATAATACGGTAATTATAAATAATGCTGTAATAACCTACATTTTGTTTTCATTATTGTGATAGGCTCATGTTTTGCTGGCACTGGCTTACCCACACTATTTCTGTACCAGACCTCTTTACTTTCTCACCTGGTTATTGTTTTCAAATGGGTATTATTGGCACTGGGAGATAAACTTAACACTAAATATACACATTTCCAGACATAAATGCACAAACAGTATTTTTGGCCATTTATGCCTCACATTACTACCAGCAGTAGAGAACAATAGACTTGCTTTCTAATTTGAAGTGCATGATGGCGTTGACACTCTCGGGCCCGTCTACTGTGCATTCTAATTCATATTCCAGCGCGTGAAAGCTCTTAAAAATACAATTTTCGATTGATTTGGTGGTTAAACGAGCTTCACTTGAAAATCAAGAGAAAAAGCGGCAATAGTATTGTAATGAAACAACAGGGAGCAGCAGGTCGAGGCGCGCTATCGACTGAGTCGATATCCGCTCTAATAAACCTAGGTCGTTACAGTATTGTTTGTCCATTTTGAGACGCTATAGCCAATAGGCCTACACTTCCTCCTCAACAAAATCAGAATTTCTAAGGTAACTGAAGAATTTAGTCACGCCATTTTACATGTAAGATGTTTGGTGCAGTATTTTTCAGTGACAAAAAATGTAATGAAAACGACTCCTCTCTCGTTGAATGACCCTACTGTTGATCAATCACCCACGAAGGGGCGTAGACGACCAATCTCGTTTTGGCTCCAGAAAAAAATGTTGTGTGCCCAAACAGCGAGAGGCATTAACTCTGGCCTAATGACAATCACCAACTAGCTAGCTACATTCTTTATAAACGACTGGGTATATCAGCTACAACTCTCCCCATGTTCCTGAGCCAACAGGAGGCAGGTACTGTGAGACTAGCTACATTCTTTATAAACCACTAGGGTATATCTGCTACAACTCTCCTCATGTTCCTGAGCCAACAGGAGGCAGGTACTGTGAGACTAGCTACATTCTTTATAAACGACTGGGTATATCAGCTACAACTCTCCCCATGTTCCTGAGCCAACAGGAGGCAGGTACTGTGAGACTAGCTACATTCTTTATAAACCACTAGGGTATATCTGCTACAACTCTCCTCATGTTCCTGAGCCAACAGGAGGCAGGTACTGTGAGACTAGCTACATTCTTTATAAACGACTGGGTATATCAGCTACAACTCTCCCCATGTTCCTGAGCCAACAGGAGGCAGGTACTGTGAGACTAGCTACATTCTTTATAAACGACTGGGTATATCAGCTACAACTCTCCCCATGTTCCTGAGCCAACAGGAGGCAGGTACTGTGAGACTAGCTACATTCTTTATAAACCACTAGGGTATATCAGCTACAACTCTCCCCATGTTCCTGAGCCAACAGGAGGCAGGTACTGTGAGACTAGCTACATTCTTTATAAACCACTAGGGTATATCAGCTACAACTCTCCCCATGTTCCTGAGCCAACAGGAAGCAGGTACTGTGAGACTAGCTACATTCTTTATAAACGACTGGGTATATCAGCTACAACTCTCCCCATGTTCCTGAGCCAACAGGAGGCAGGTACTGTGAGACTAGCTACATTCTTTATAAACCACTAGGGTATATCAGCTACAACTCTCCCCATGTTCCTGAGCCAGCAGGAGGCAGGTACTGTGAGACTAGCTACATTCTTTATAAACCACTAGGGTATATCAGCTACAACTCTCCTCATGTTACTGAGCCAACAGGAGGCAGGTACTGTGAGACTAGCTACATTCTTTATAAACCACTAGGGTATATCTGCTACAACTCTCCTCATGTTCCTGAGCCAACAAGAGTCAGGTACTGTGAGACTAGCTAATTTATTTCAGTTCAGTGTCTAGCTAGAACCCAACTCAAGAATGTTCTCCAATCTGGCAACCTGGGACATGTGAGGACATCACTGGGTAAGAGGCACTACATGGTCAACTCCACGTCTATGGAAAGCCAAAAGGTTCAAATTGTCTTACCCAGAACACGTCTTAACACTTGTAATTATAATTATCAAGTCAGGGCATTCATACTTTTTGCGCTTCGTGGAGCAGCCAAGAGCTGTTGTGAGGGAAGTTGTCAAGGAAGTGAGTTTGTGTTTATACAGGACCTCCCGCCCCCACCTACCGTCAACCAATCATGTCAATGCGGAGCTATACGGAGTCCCCCGCAATGTTACAACATTTGGGAGGCGCACGAAAATGCGGTACGGAGCTCAATTTGACCTCTGCATGCCTCCGGGGCTCCGCAATTGTGTCACACCCACCATACAGAGCCTCCAACCACATTTTTGGCTTTAAGGCCTATTCAACTGCTGTCAATGCATTTAATACACACATTGCGCTTAATCATACTGTACATTATACTGTACATGCCATTGAAGATTGAGACAGTTGTCATTATTTAATACAAATAATGTGTTGAAAAATCGAACATTGGTACCCAAATGTTCAAAAAATAACCAGAGTGCCACTGAACTATAGAGGCATAGGTTTATTAAGCACTGTCTGTATATTATATTCATCCATCCTTAACAGGCTGATTACCTTTTGAGGATCAACACGTTCTGGAGGAAGAACAAAATGGTTTTGGTAAATCCAGAGCCTGTATCGATCACGTCTTCTCGATCTGTACAATAATCAGACATAGATTACACAAAGAGAAGCTTACTTTTTCTTGTTTCATTGATTTCAATTATAAATAGGGATATTTTAGCCTATAGTTTGTTAAAGACAGGGGTTGATGGGAAATTTTTATCACGCAATCCAGTCTCTTTACAAAGTACCAATTGCTTGAGTGCGTGTTAATGAATATCGTACAGATTGGTTTCCCACACCCTCGGGTGTAAAACAAGGAGACGCCTCATCACCAACTTTGTTTACTATGTTTATAAATTAAGAAATGAAGAAAATAAATGAAATAGTTAAATATTGGAGTAAGATATGATGATGAAATGCTAAGTATCCATTAATATGCTGATGATATTATTTTGATGGCAGAAACTGAACAAGACCTGCAGTCAATGACTTGGTGTTAAAGATGGACACAGACCGCCAGATATACCCTGACATTATGTGGCTGAGTGATGAGGACACAGACCACCAGGTGTGTGGTGTGTGTATATAGGTGTATAGGCTTGACTCCCGCATTCATCTTCTCTGTGGTAAATGGTGTGTGTATATAGGTGTATAGGCTTGACTCCCGCATGAATCTTCTCTGTGGTAAATGGTGTGTGTATATAGGTGTATAGGCTTGACTCCCGCATTAATCTTCTCTGTGGTAAATGGTGTGTGTATATAGGTGTATAGGCTTGACTCCCGCATTAATCTTCTCTGTGGTAAATGGTGTGTGTATATAGGTGTATAGGCTTGACTCCCGCATTAATCTTCTCTGTGGTAAATGGTGTGTGTATATAGATTGTGCATAGGCTTGACTCCCGCATTAATCTTCTCTGTGGTAAATGGTGTGTGTATATAGATTGTGTATAGGCTTGTCTCCCACATTAATCTTCTCTGTGGTAAATGGTGTGTGTATAGGCTTGTCTCCCACATTAATCTTCTCTGTGGTAAATGGTGTGTGTATGTAGATTGTGTATAGGCTTGTCTCCCACATTAATCTTCTCTGTGGTAAATGGTGTGTGTATATAGATTGTGTATAGGCTTGTCTCCCACATTAATCTTATCTGTGGTAAATGGTGTGTGTATATAGATTCATATGGGATACAAGCCTATGCACAATCTTCTTTGTGGTAAATGGTGTGTGTATATAGATTGTGTATAGGCTTGTCTCCCACATTAATCTTCTCTGTGGTAAATGGTGTGTGTATAGGCTTGTCTCCCACATTAATCTTCTCTGTGGTAAATGGTGTGTGTATATAGATTGTGTATAGGCTTGTCTCCCACATGAATCTTCTCTGTGGTAAATGGTGTGTGTATATAGGTGTATAGGCTTGTCTCCCACATGAATCTTCTCTGTGGTAAATGGTGTGTGTATAGGCTTGTCTCCCACATTAATCTTATTTGTGCCAGATTGGGTTCGAATGCCTTGCTTAATTTTTCTATCTGTAAATGTACAGTTGAAGTCAGAAGTTTACATACACTAAGTTGACTGTGCCTTTAAACAGCTTGGAAAATTCCAGAAAATTATGTCATGGCTTTAGAAGCTTCTGATAGGCTAATTGACATAATTTGAGTCAATTGGAAGTGTACCTGTGGATGTATTTCAAGGCCTACCTTCAAACTCAGTGCCTCCTTGCTTGACATCATGGAAAAATCAAAAGAAATCAGCCAAAACCTCAGAAAAAAATTGTAGACCTTCAGAAGTCTGGTTCATCCTTGGGAGCAATTTCCAAACGCCTGAAGGTACCACGTTCATCTGTACAAACCATAGTATGCAAGTATAAACTCCATGGGACCACGCAGCCGTCATGCCGCTCAGGAAGGAGACACGTTCTGTCTCCTAAAGATGAAGTACTTTGGTGCGAAAAGTGCAAATCAATCCCAGAACAACAGCAAAGGACCTTGTGGAGATGCTGGAGGAAACAGGTACAAAAGTATCTATATCTCAAGACATCAGTTAAAGCTTGGTCGCAAATGGGTCTTCCAAATGGACAATGACCTCAAGCATACTTCCAAAGTTGTGGCAAAATGGCTTAAGGACAACAAAGTAAAAGTATTGGAGTGGCCATCACAAACCTCAATCCTATAGAAAATTTGTTGGCAGAACTGAAAAAGCGTGTGCGAGCAAGGAGGCCTACAAACCTGACTTAGTTACACCAGCTGTCAGGAGGAATGGGCCAAATTCACCTAATTTATTGTGTGAAGCTTGTGGAAGGCTACCTGAAACGTTTGACTCAAGTTAAACAATTTAAAGACAATGCTACCAAATACTAATTGAGTGTATGTAAGCTTTTGACCCACTGGGAATGTGATGACAAAAATAAAAGCTGAAATAAATCATTCTCTCTAATATTATTCAGACATTTCACATTCTTAAAATAAAGTGTTGATCCTAACTGACCGAAAACAGGGAATTTTCACTGGGATTAAATGTCAGGAATTGTGAAAGACTGAGTTTAAATGAATTTGGCTAAAGTGTATGTAAACATCTGACTTCAACTGTATGTACAATTGTTGGAAAAATTACTTGTGTCATGCACAAAGTAGATGTCCTAACCGACTTGCCAAAACTATAGTTTGTTAACAAGAAATTTGTGGAGTGGTTGAAAAATGAGTTTTAATGACTCCAACCTAAGTGTATATAAACTTCCGACTTCAACTGCATGTACAGTACCAGTCAAAAGTTTGGAAGAAAAGAAGGCCCAAACCATGATGCTGCCACCACCATGTTTGACAGTGGGGATGGTGTGTTCAGCTGTGTTGCTTTTACACCAAACATAACGTCTTGCATTGTTGCCAAAAAGTTCAATTTTGGTTTCATCTGACCAGAGCACCTTCTTCCACATGTTTGGTGTGTCTCCCAGGTGGCTTGTGGCAAACTTTAAACAACACTTTTTATGGATATCTTTAAGAAATGGCTTTCTTCTTGCCACTCTTCCATAAAGGCCAGATTTGTGCAATATACGACTGATTGTTGTCCTATGGACAGAGTCTCCCACCTCAGCTGTAGATCACTGCAGTTCATCAAGAGTGATCATGGGCCTCTTGGCTGCATCTCTGATCAGTCTTCTCCTTGTATGAGCTGAAAGTTTAGAGGGACGGCCAGGTCTTTGTAGATTTGCAGTGGTCTGATACTCCTTCCATTTCAATATTATCGCTTGCACAGTGCTCCTTGGGATGTTTAAAGCTTGGGAAATCTTTTTGTATCCAAATCCGGCTTTAAACTTCTTCACAACAGTATCTCGGACCTGCCTGGTGTGTTCCTTGTTCTTCATGATGCTCTCTGCGCTTTTAACGGACCTCTGAGCTATCACAGTGCAGGTACATTTATACGGAGACTTGATTACACACAGGTGGATTGTATTTATCATCATTAGTCATTTAGGTCAACATTGGATCATTCAGAGATCCTCACTGAACTTCTGGAGAGAGTTTGCTGCACTGAAAGTAAAGGGGCTGAATAATTTTGCACGCCCAATTTTTCAGTTTCTGATTTGTTAAAAAAGTTTGAAATATCCAATAAATGTCGTTCCACTTCATGATTGTGTCCCACTTGTTGTTGATTCTTCACAAAAAAGACAGTTTTATATCTTTATGTTTGAAGCCTGAAATGTGGCAAAAGGTCGCAAAGTTCAAGGGGGCCGAATACTTTCGCAAGGCACTATATTCCAGCATGTGCTAGCAAAACAGTCCTGTAGCGTAGCATCTGCGTCATCTGACCACTTCCACATTGAGCGAGTCACTGGTACTTCCTGCTTTAGTTTTTGCTCATAAGCAGGAATCAGGAGGATAGAATTATGGTCAGATATGTCGAATGGCGGGCAGGGAAGAGCTTTGTACACGTCGCTGTGTGGAGTAAAGGTGGTCTAGCATTTTCTTTTCTTTGGTTGCACATGTGACTGGTGGAAATTGGGTAAAACTGATTTAAGTTCCCCTGCATTAAAGTCCCCGTCCACTAGGAGCGCCACTTTTAGATTAGCATTTTCTTGTTTGCTTATGGTCTTATACTGCTCGTTGAATGCGGTCGTAGTGCCAGCATCGGTCTGTGGTGATAAATAGATGGTTACGAATAATTTAGATGAGAAATCTCTTGGTAGATAGTGTGGTCTACAGCTTATCATGAGGTATTCTACCTCAGGCAAGCAATACCTCGAGACTTGTTTAATATTAGATATTACAGCATCAGGTGATATTGACAAATAGACACATCTCCAGCCCTCGTCTTACCAGACGTACCTTCTGTTTTGCCGGTGCATGGAAAATCCCGCCAGCTCTATATTATCCGAGTCGTCGTTCACCCACGACTCGGTGAAACGTAAGACATTACAGTTAATGTCCCATTGGTAGGATAATCTTGACCGTAGGTCATCGATACTATTTTCCAATGATTGTACGTCGGCCAATAGAACAGATGGCTTTGGGGGTCGGCCAATAGAACAGATGGCTTTGGGGGTCGGCCAATAAAACAGATGGCTTTGGGGGTCGGCCAATAAAACAGATGGCTTTGGGGGTCGGCCAATAAAACAGATGGCTTTGGGGGTCGGCCAATAAAACAGATGGCTTTGGGGGTCGGCCAATAAAACAGATGGCTTTGGGGGTCGGCCAATAAAACAGATGGCTTTGGGGGTCGGCCAATAAAACAGATGGCTTTGGGGGTCGGCCAATAGAACAGATGGCTTTGGGGGTCGGCCAATAGAACAGATGGCTTTGGGGGTCGGCCAATAGAACAGATGGCTTTGGGGGTCGGCCAATAGAACAGATGGCTTTGGGGGTCGGCCAATAGAACAGATGGCTTTGGGGGTCGGCCAATAGAACAGATGGCTTTGGGGGTCGGCCAATAGAACAGATGGCTTTGGGGGTCGGCCAATAGAACAGATGGCTTTGGGGGTCGGCCAATAGAACAGATGGCTTTGGGGGTCGGCCAATAGAACAGATGGCTTTGGGGGTCGGCCAATAGAACAGATGGCTTTGGGGGTCGGCCAATAGAACAGATGGCTTTGGGGGTCGGCCAATAGAACAGATGGCTTTGGGGGTCGGCCAATAGAACAGATGGCTTTGGGGGTCGGCCAATAGAACAGATGGCTTTGGGGGTCGGCCAATAGAACAGATGGCTTTGGGGGTTCTCATTAGGCAGACTCCACCCCCTTTTTCTCCATCTTTTCTTCACACAAATGATGGGGATCTGGGCCTGTTCCCGAGAATCAGATAAGGGATGGGTTGTCAATTGGCGAGTCGACATAAACATAAAATGTCATTAATTCATACAGTATAAGAATTGAGAAACACTATTCTTCGCCACAACAGTGCCAACTGAGCTAGTTAATAAGCAGGTTGTAGCTGTGTGTGTGTGTGTGTGTGTGTGTGTGTGTGAGCGAGACCACCTGACCCGTGAGTCTATCCAACAACCAAAAAAACTGCATAAATAAAAAGGTCTGGAACAAAACCAGCAATTCCGCCTGTTTATTAGTCATTTTAATGCCAGATAGTTAGTATTTTCCATGTACTGCTAGCGTTGGCCTTATTAACGGTATCAAAACAAGTAGAAACAACTCAAACTGTGCAGAATTAATTCACGACATAAGCATCACTCCCAATGCCAGCATAATAAAACAAACACTTCACCATCAATGATGAAGTAGTGCACTATGGAAAAGCTTTGATAATGTGGCTAGTTTTAAACAATAGTAACAACTTACTAAGTTGTATTGTAATAGCAGCATGGCTCAGCATCACCAACACACAGCACTGTGCATAGTGAGCACAGTAAACACCTTATGGCACCTAAGTGGTGTCAATATGGATCCACGTCTGCACCCAAAGTCTTACGTCAGGTGGCGTCACTCCTACGCAATGGTCGTCCCTCAACCGACAATAAGGGGAATCATCATGTTATCAGTTGTAAGACAATGGGTCTGAACCCACAGAGTTGGTTGGAACTGGAGCCTGTAGGCTACTTAGCACTCAGGAGGGTAGAAGTCTGTTGAGTGTAGAAGTCTGTAGAGGGTAGACGTCTGTAGAGGGTAGAAGTCTGTAGAGGGTAGAAGTCTGTAGGCATAAAAAAAATATAATATATATTTTTTTTACCTGTTTATTTCTCCCCAATTTCGTGGTTTCCAATTGGTAGGTAGTTTTGTCCCATCGCTGCAACTCCCATATGGAGAGGCGAAGGTTGAGAGTTGTGCGTCCCACGAAACACGACCCAGCCACACTGCTTCTTGACACAACGCCCGCTTAACCCGGAAGCCAGCCGCACCAATGTTCTGTATACACCGTACACCTGGCAGCCGTGTCAGGGGCCATGTGCCCGGCCCGCCACAGGAGTAACTAGAGCGCGATGGTAAATGTTAATCTTGGCCTGTCAAATCCTCTCCTAACCCAGATGACGCTGGGCCAATTGTGTGCCGCCTCATGGGTCTCCCAGGAACTGGCCAGCTGTGACACAGCCTGGGATCGAACCCAGGTCTCTAGTGACGCCTCAAAGACTGCGATGAAGTACCTTAGACCGCTGCACCACTCGAGAGGCCCCCGCAAATTGATCTCCCAAAAAATGCTCCCCTCCATTGAATTTCATAATCCCGATGTGGCCCTCGAGCCAAAAAGTTTGCCCACCCCTGCTATAGAGGGTAGGAGTCGGTAGAGGGTAGGAGTCGGTAGAGGGTAGGAGTCGGTAGAGGGTAGGAGTCGGTAGTGGGTAGGAGTCGGTAGAGGGTAGGAGTCGGTAGTGGGTAGGAGTCGGTAGTGGGTAGGAGTCGGTAGTGGGTAGGAGTCGGTAGAGGGTAGGAGTCGGTAGAGGGTAGGAGTCGGTAGAGGGTAGGAGTCGGTAGAGGGTAGGAGTCGGTAGTGGGTAGGAGTCGGTAGAGGGTAGGAGTCGGTAGTACTAGCCTGTACGATCTGTAGGCTACACAGGTAGGTAAACTCTTAGAAAAAACTGTTCCAAAAAAGTCCCCATAGGAGAACCCTTTTTGGTTCCAGGTAAAACCTTCTGTGGAAAGGGTACCACATGGAACCAAAAAGGGTTCTCCTATGGGAACAGCCGAAGAACCCTTTTCGGTTGTAGATAGCACCTTTTTTTCTAAGAGTGTAGTATAGGCTACACTAGACTCAAGGGGATAGGAGGCGTTTCATTGGCTACACTAGACTAGACCCAAGGGGATAGGAGGCTTTACATTGGCTACACTAGACTAGACTCAAGGGGGTAGGAGGCTTTACATTGGCTACACTAGACTAGACTCAAGGGGGTAGGAGGCTTTACATTGGCTACACTAGACTAGACTCAAGGGGGTAGGAGGCTTTTCATTGGCTACACTAGACCCAAGGGGGTAGGAGGCTTTTCATTGGCTACACTAGACCCAAGGGGGTAGGAGGCTTTTCATTGGATACACTAGATTAGACTCAAGGGGGTAGGAGGCTTTTCATTGGCTACACTAGACCCAAGGGGGTAGGAGGCTTTTCATTGGCTACACTAGATTAGACTCAAGGGGGTAGGAGGCTTTTCATTGGCTACACTAGACCCAAGGGGGTAGGAGGCTTTACATTGGCTACACTAGACCCAAGGGGGTAGGAGGCTTTTCATTGGCTACACTAGACCCAAGGGTAGTTATGTATCCTCTAGGTGTCACTATGCAGCACTGTCTGCAACGTAATGCTGAGCATGTCAAGGTTCTGGCACTGGGTCAAGCATTCGGATATAAAACAACATCATTTAATACAAATACATGAAGCCATGACATCGTTTCATGTAAGTAACACATATCACACAAACACACTTCACAATCAATGTTGCCTGTTGTAAACGGCATTTTAAACAGAGTACTGCTTTGGCTGGTTCTTGAGGCTCAGAGATCTCTCTGTCTGTGAGATGACATGTGTTGCTCTGTTGTTCAGCAGTCTGCATTCATGAAGGACGTCTGTAGGGAGATCAAAATCAGTGGTTAGTTACATTTTCTCCAAGATTGTCAAACCCTAAAATCAGGCATTAGAAAAATGGGAAGCTAGTCAAATTTACAGTATTGTATTAGTCCACATACAGTCCATACAGAGGCAGATGAACCGGTGGGTACCATGTCTCTGTGTGCAGTATGATGGAAGCAGTTTAGCGAGCCAATGCTACTTAGCTACTTCCTTCAAAACTGCAAGCAGACACATAAACGTGGTTTCCAGGAAGTCATCTGCCTCTGGGGATAACAAAGGGCCTCATTACCAACGTCCTGAAGTATCCGCTAAACATTTAGCAGACACTCGTATCCAGAGTGAGTGCATACATTTTTCATAATAACATAGTATGGATTCATTCTTACCATTGAACTGTTTGTAGGCCTCGTCTATAATGACGTTGCTGGATCTCTTGATTTCCCAGAAGTCGTTGTCGACCCAGGGCTTACAGCCAGGCAGCTCTGGTAACTGGCCATTCCTATAGAAACCAGCTGAACAGGGGACATAAGAGGACCTTCTGGGTCAAACACTATTTTACCGTTTTCAAATATACAGGGCCTTCAGAAAGGATTCACACCCTTTGACCTTTTCCACATTTTGTTGTGTTACAGCCTGATTTTTTTTATTTTCAAAAATATTGTACAATCCAGGTGTGCAATGCTCTTAGACTTACCCAGAAAGACTCACAGCTGTAATCACTGCCAAAGGTGATTCTAACATGCATTGACTCAGGGGTGTGAATACTTATGTAAATTAGATATTTATGTATTTTATTTTCAATACATCTGCTAAAATTCTATTGTGTGTAGATGGGTGAGAAAAAAAAGTATATTTAATAAACTTAGAATTGAGGCTGTAACAACAAAATGTGGAATAAGTCGAGGGGTATGAGAACTTCCCGAAGGCACTAACTTCAGCAAGGAGCATATGTTCACTCCATTTCAATATCTGAGTTGTTTTATTAATTTAACCTTTATTTATCTAGGCAAGTCAGTTAAGAACAAATTCTTCTTTACAATTATGGCCTACTAAAAGGCAAAAGGCCTCCTGCAGGGACGGAGGCTGGGATTAAACATAAAAATATAGGACACAACACATAACAAGAGAGACAACAAAACACTACATAAAGAGAGACCTAAGACAACATAGCAAGGTGACAACAAAGCATGGTAGCAACATGGCATGGCAGCAACACAACATGGTACAAACATTATTGGGCACAGACAACAGCACAAAGGCAAGAAGGTAGAGACAACAATACATTTGGCTTCTCAAAAGTGTAATCTCAGATCGAGTCAAAGAGATGCAAATATACAACTACCTTCTCTGTTCTGAAAATGTCTAATAGTTTCAAGCTAATTGAAATAAATACCTTTGATAGTTTCATCAATGTCTTTGCATAATTTATATAAATCACTCCCACGTCCAACCACTCTTTCACCTAAAACAGAGCATTGAAGAGAACAGATCACTGTTACTTGACAAGCAACACAGTATAAAACCTTTAATGAAACATGTTATTCAAATAAAATGTCTCACCATCCAACACTCTGATGTTTGGGAACATCTCCAGGAGAATGTTTCTGTAGGACGAGTTCTTACAAACTAAAAACAAAATCAGATGTCAGTATATACACACAGAACCAGATGATGTCGGTCTATAAACCCGACCAGATGATGTCAGTCTATAAACCCGACCAGATGATGTCAGTCTATAAACCCGACCAGATGATGTCAGTCTATAAACCCGACCAGATGATGTCAGTCTATAAACCCGACCAGATGATGTCAGTCTATAAACCCAACCAGATGATGTCAGTCTATAAACCCGACCAGATGATGTCAGTCAATGAACCCAACCAGATGATGTCAGTCTATAAACCCGACCAGATGATGTCAGTCTATAAACCCAACCAGATGATGTCAGTCTATAAACCCGACCAGATGATGTCAGTATATAAACCAAACCAGATGATGTCAGTCTATAAACCCGACCAGATGATGTCAGTCTATAAACCCGACCAGATGATGTCAGTCAATGAACCCGACCAGATGATGTCAGTCAATGAACCCGACCAGATGATGTCAGTCAATGAACCCGACCAGATGATGTCAGTCAATGAACCCGACCAAATGATGTCAGTCAATGAACCCGACCAGATGATGTCAGTCAATGAACCCGACCAGATGATGTCAGTCTATAAACCTGACCAGATGATATCAGTCTCTAAACCCGACCAGATGACGTCAGTCTATAAACCCGACCAGATGACGTCAGTCAATGAACCCAACCAGATGATGTCAGTCAATGAACCCAACCAGATGATGTCAGTCTATGAACCCGACCAGATGATGTCAGTCTATAAACCTGACCAGATGATGTCAGTCTATAAACCTGACCAGATGATGTCAGTCTATAAACCCGACCAGATGATGTCAGTCTATAAACCCGACCAGATGATGTCAGTCTATAAACCCAACCAGATGATGTCAGTCTATAAACCCGACCAGATGATGTCAGTCAATGAACCCGACCAGATGATGTCAGTCTATAAACCCGACCAGATGATGTCAGTCTATAAACCCGACCAGATGATGTCAGTCTATAAACCCGACCAGATGATGTCAGTCTATAAACCCGACCAGATGATGTCAGTCTATAAACCCGACCAGATGATGTCAGTCAATGAACCCGACCAGATGATGTCAGTCAATGAACCCGACCAGATGATGTCAGTCAATGAACCCGACCAGATGATGTCAGTCAATGAACCCGACCAGATGATGTCAGTCAATGAACCCGACCAGATGATGTCAGTCAATGAACCCGACCAGATGATGTCAGTCAATGAACCCGACCAGATGATGTCAGTCAATGAACCCGACCAGATGATGTCAGTCAATGAACCCGACCAGATGATGTCAGTCAATGAACCCGACCAGATGATGTCAGTCAATGAACCCGACCAGATGATGTCAGTCTATAAACCTGACCAGATGACATCAGTCTCTAAACCCGACCAGATGACGTCAGTCTATAAACCCGACCAGATGACGTCAGTCTATAAACCCGACCAGATGACGTCAGTCTATAAACCCGACCAGATGATGTCAGTCTATAAACCTGACCAGATGATGTCAGTCTATAAATCCGAACAGATGATGTCAGTATCTAAACAGAACCAGATGATGTCAGTATCTAAACAGAACCAGATGATGTCAGTATCTAAACAGAACCAGATGATGTCAGTATCTAAACAGAACCAGATGATGTCAGTATCTAAACAGAACCAGATGATGTCAGTATCTAAACAGAACCAGATGATGTCAGTATCTAAACAGAACCAGATGATGTCAGTATCTAAACAGAACCAGATGATGTCAGTATCTAAACAGAACCAGATGATGTCAGTCTATAAAAAGAACCAGATGATGTCAGTCTATAAACAGAACCAGATGATATCAGTCTCTAAACCCGACCAGATGATGTCAGTCAAAAACCCGACCAGATGATGTCAGTATATAAACCCGACCAGATGATGTCAATTTATAAACCCAATCAGATGATGTCAGTCTATAAACCCGACCAGATGATGTCAGTCAATAAACCCGACCAGATGTCAGTTTCTAAACAGAACCAGATGATGTCAGTCTATAAACCCAACCAGATGATGTCAGTCTATAAACCCGACCAGATGATGTCTGTATCTAAAAATAACAGATGTCAGTCTCTAAACAGAACCAGATGATGTCAGTATATAAAGCCAACCAGATGTCAGTCTATAAACCCGACCAGATGATGTCAGTCTATAAACCCAACCAGATGATGTCAGTATCTAAACAGAACCAAATGATGTCAGCCGATAAACCCGACCAGATGATGTCAGTCCATAAACCCGACCAGATGATGTCAGTCTATAAACCCAACCAGATGATGTCAGTATCTAAACGGAACCAAATGATGTCAGCCGATAAACCCGACCAGATGATGTCAGTCTATAAACCCGACCAGATGATGTCAGTCTATAAATACAACCAGATGATGTCAGTCTATAAACCCAACCAGATGATGTCAGTCTATAAACCCAACCAGATGATGTCAGTCTATAAACCCAACCAGATGATGTCAGTCTATAAACCCAACCAGATGATGTCAGTATATACACACAGAACCAGATGATGTCGGTCTATAAACCCGACCAGATGATGTCAGTCTATAAACCCGACCAGATGATGTCAGTATATAAACCAAATCAGATGATGTCAGTCTATAAACCCGACCAGATGATGTCAGTCTATAAACCCGACCAGATGATGTCAGTCTATAAATACAACCAGATGATGTCAGTCTATAAACCCGACCAGATGATGTCAGTCTATAAACCCGACCAGATGATGTCAGTATATACACACAGAACCAGATGATGTCGGTCTATAAACCCGATCAGATGATGTCAGTCTATAAACCCGACCAGATGATGTCAGTATATAAACCAAACCAGATGATGTCAGTCTATAAACCCGACCAGATGATGTCAGTCTATAAACCCGACCAGATGATGTCAGTCAATGAACCCGACCAGATGATGTCAGTCTATAAACCCGACCAGATGATGTCAGTCTATAAACCCGACCAGATGATGTCAGTCTATAAACCCAACCAGATGATGTCAGTCTATAAACCCGACCAGATGATGTCAGTCAATGAACCCGACCAGATGATGTCAGTCTATAAACCCAACCAGATGATGTCAGTCTATAAACCCGACCAGATGATGTCAGTCTATAAACCCGACCAGATGATGTCAGTATATAAACCAAACCAGATGATGTCAGTCTATAAACCCGACCAGATGATGTCAGTCTATAAACCCGACCAGATGATGTCAGTCTATAAACCCAACCAGATGATGTCAGTCTATAAACCCGACCAGATGATGTCAGTCAATGAACCCGACCAGATGATGTCAGTCTATAAACCCAACCAGATGATGTCAGTCTATAAACCCGACCAGATGATGTCAGTCTATAAACCCGACCAGATGATGTCAGTATATAAACCAAACCAGATGATGTCAGTCTATAAACCCGACCAGATGATGTCAGTCTATAAACCCGACCAGATGATGTCAGTCTATAAACCCGACCAGATGATGTCAGTCAATGAACCCGACCAGATGATGTCAGTCAATGAACCCGACCAGATGATGTCAGTCAATGAACCCGACCAAATGATGTCAGTCAATGAACCCGACCAGATGATGTCAGTCAATGAACCCGACCAGATGATGTCAGTCAATGAACCCGACCAGATGATGTCAGTCTATAAACCTGACCAGATGATATCAGTCTCTAAACCCGACCAGATGACGTCAGTCTATAAACCCGACCAGATGACGTCAGTCTATAAACCCAACCAGATGATGTCAGTCAATGAACCCAACCAGATGATGTCAGTCTATGAACCCGACCAGATGATGTCAGTCTATAAACCTGACCAGATGATGTCAGTCTATAAACCTGACCAGATGATGTCAGTCTATAAACCCAACCAGATGATGTCAGTCTATAAACCCAACCAGATGATGTCAGTCTATAAACCCGACCAGATGATGTCAGTCAATGAACCCGACCAGATGATGTCAGTCTATAAACCCAACCAGATGATGTCAGTCTATAAACCCGACCAGATGATGTCAGTCTATAAACCCGACCAGATGATGTCAGTATATAAACCCGACCAGATGATGTCAGTATATAAACCAAACCAGATGATGTCAGTCAATGAACCCGACCAGATGATGTCAGTCAATGAACCCGACCAGATGATGTCAGTCAATGAACCCGACCAGATGATGTCAGTCAATGAACCCGACCAGATGATGTCAGTCAATGAACCCGACCAGATGATGTCAGTCAATGAACCCGACCAGATGATGTCAGTCAATGAACCCGACCAGATGATGTCAGTCTATAAACCCGACCAGATGACGTCAGTCTATAAACCCGACCAGATGACGTCAGTCTATAAACCCAACCAGATGATGTCAGTCAATGAACCCAACCAGATGATGTCAGTCTATGAACCCGACCAGATGATGTCAGTCTATAAACCTGACCAGATGATGTCAGTCTATAAACCTGACCAGATGATGTCAGTCTATAAATCCGAACAGATGATGTCAGTATCTAAACAGAACCAGATGATGTCAGTATCTAAACAGAACCAGATGATGTCAGTATCTAAACAGAACCAGATGATGTCAGTATCTAAACAGAACCAGATGATGTCAGTATCTAAACAGAACCAGATGATGTCAGTCTATAAAAAGAACCAGATGATGTCAGTCTATAAACAGAACCAGATGATATCAGTCTCTAAACCCGACCAGATGATGTCAGTCAAAAACCCGACCAGATGATGTCAGTATATAAACCCGACCAGATGATGTCAATTTATAAACCCAATCAGATGATGTCAGTCTATAAACCCGACCAGATGATGTCAGTCAATAAACCCGACCAGATGTCAGTTTCTAAACAGAACCAGATGATGTCAGTCTATAAACCCAACCAGATGATGTCAGTCTATAAACCCGACCAGATGATGTCAGTCTATAAACCCGACCAGATGATGTCAGTCTATAAACCCGACCAGATGATGTCAGTCTATAAACCCGACCAGATGATGTCTGTATCTAAAAATAACAGATGTCAGTCTCTAAACAGAACCAGATGATGTCAGTATATAAACCCAACCAGATGTCAGTCTATAAACCCGACCAGATGATGTCAGTCTATAAACCCAACCAGATGATGTCAGTATCTAAACAGAACCAAATGATGTCCGCCGATAAACCCGACCAGATGATGTCAGTCTATAAACCCGACCAGATGATGTCAGTCTATAAACCCAACCAGATGATGTCAGTCAATGAACCCAACCAGATGATGTCAGTCAATGAACCCAACCAGATGATGTCAGTCAATGAACCCAACCAGATGATGTCAGTCAATGAACCCAACCAGATGACGTCAGTCTATAAACCCGACCAGATGACGTCAGTCTATAAACCCGACCAGATGATGTCAGTCTATAAAGCCGACCAGATGATGTCAGTCTATAAAGCCAACCAGATGATGTCAGTCTATAAAGCCAACCAGATGATGTCAGTCAATGAACCCAACCAGATGATGTCAGTCAATGAACCCAACCAGATGTCAGTCAATGAACCCAACCAGATGTCAGTCAATGAACCCAACCAGATGATGTCAGTCTATAAACCTGACCAGATGATGTCAGTCTATAAATCCGAACAGATGATGTCAGTATCTAAACAGAACCAGATGATGTCAGTATCTAAACAGAACCAGATGATGTCAGTATCTAAACAGAACCAGATGATGTCAGTATCTAAACAGAACCAGATGATGTCAGTATCTAAACAGAACCAGATGATGTCAGTATCTAAACAGAACCAGATGATGTCAGTCTATAAACAGAACCAGATGATGTCAGTATCTAAACCCGACCAGATGATGTCAGTCAAAAACCCGACCAGATGATGTCAGTATATAAACCCGACCAGATGATGTCAATTTATAAACCCAACCAGATGATGTCAGTCTATAAACCCGACCAGATGATGTTAGTCAATAAACCCGACCAGATGTCAGTTTCTAAACAGAACCAGATGATGTCAGTCTATAAACCCAACCAGATGATGTCAGTCTATAAACCCGACCAGATGATGTCAGTCTATAAACCCGACCAGATGATGTCAGTCTATAAACCCGACCAGATGATGTCAGTCTATAAACCCGACCAGATGATGTCTGTATCTAAAAATAACAGATGTCAGTCTCTAAACAGAACCAGATGATGTCAGTATATAAACCCAACCAGATGTCAGTCTATAAACCCGACCAGATGATGTCAGTCTATAAACCCAACCAGATGATGTCAGTATCTAAACAGAACCAAATGATGTCAGTCGATAAACCCGACCAGATGATGTCAGTCTATAAACCCGACCAGATGATGTCAGTCTATAAACCCGACCAGATGATGTCAGTCTATAAACCTGACCAGATGATGTCAGTCTATAAACCTGACCAGATGATGTCAGTCTATAAACCTGACCAGATGATGTCAGTCTATAAACCTGACCAGATGATGTCAGCATCTAAACAGAACCAGATGATGTCAGTCTATAAAAATAACCAGATGATGTCAGTCTATAAACAGAACTAGATGATATCAGTCTCTAAACCCGACCAGATGATGTCAGTCAAAAACCCGACCAGATGATGTCAGTATATAAACCCAACCAGATGATGTCAGTCTATAAACCCGACCAGATGATGTCAGTCAATAAACCCGACCAGATGTCAGTTTCTAAACAGAACCAGATGTCAGTTTCTAAACAGAACCAGATGATGTCAGTCTATAAACCCAACCAGATGATGTCAGTCTATAAACCCGACCAGATGATGTCAGTCTATAAACCCAACCAGATGATGTCAGTATCTAAACAGAACCAAATGATGTCAGCCGATAAACCAAACCAGATGATGTCAGTCTATAAACCAAACCAGATGATGTCAGTCTATAAACCCAACCAGATGATGTCGTATTAGTTAATATATATATTTTTTAAACCATCTAAATGTAATGGAAAGACTCACCTGGGTTGGTGTAATTATAGGTGTTGTCTTTCAGGCGAATATTCTCCAGCTTCCTCAAAGACTGAAGGCAGTGGATGTTGTCAATACTGTTGATGATTAAAAACAAACAAAAAGCCTCCAGACTGATCATTCTAAAGCAAGAGGTTTTAAGACAGACAATGAATGATGCTCAACCATACCATTGCCATTGCAAGAATGTGCACCTACACTGTTATGGAGCTGTTATTAGACCTGCACTGTTATTAGATAAGCATGCTCCGTTCAAAAAATGCAGAACTAAGAACAGATATAGCCCCTGGTTCACTCCAGACCTGACTGCCCTTGACCAGCACAAAAACATCCTGTGGCGGACTGCAGTAGCATCGAATAGTCCCCGCGATATGCAACTGTTCAGGGAAGTCAGGAACCAATACACATAGTCAGTCAGGAAAGCAAAGGCCAGCTTTTTCAAGCAGAAATTTGCATCCTGTAGCTCTAACTCCCAAAAGTTCTGGGACACTAAAGTCCATGAAGAACAAGAGCACCTCCTCCCAGCTGCCCGCTGCACTGAGGCTAGGTAACACAGTCACCACCGATAAATCCATGATAATCGAAAACTTCAACAAGCATTTCTCAACGGTTGGCCATGCCTGCTTTCTGACTACTCCAACCTCGGCCAACAGCTCCGCCCCCCCCACCCCCCGCAGCTACTCGCCCAAGCCTACCCAGCTTCTCCCTTACCCAAATAGCAGATGTTCTGAAAGAGCTGCAAAACCTGGACCCGTACAAATCAGCTGGGCTTGACAATCTGGACCCTCTATTTCTGAAACTATCCGCCGCCATTATCGCAACCCCTATTACCAGCCTGTTCAACCTCTTTCATATCGTATGAGATCCCCAAGGACTGGAAAGCTGCCGCGGTCATCCCCCTCTTCAAAGGGGGAGACACCCTGGAACCAAACTGTTACAGACCATTATCCATTCTGCCCTGCCTATCTAAGGTCTTCGAAAGCCAAGTCAACAAACAGATCACTGACCATCTCGAATCCCACCGTACCTTCTCTGCTGTGCAATCTGGTTTCCGAGCCGGTCACGGGTGCACCTCAGCCACGCTCAAGGTACTAAACAATATCATAATCGATAAAAGACAGTACTGTGCAGCCGTCTTCATCGACCTGGCCAAGGCTTTCGACTCTGTCAATTACCATATTCTTATCGGCAGACTCAGTAGCCTCGGTTAATGACTGCCTTGCCTGGTTCACCAACTACTTTGCAGACAGAGTTCAGTGTGTCAAATTGGAGGGCATGTTGTCTGGTCCTCTGGCAGTCTATGGGTGTGCCACAGGGTTCAATTCTCGGGCCGACTCTTTTCTCTGTATATATCAATGATGTTGCTCTTGCTGCGGGCGATTCCCTGATCCACCTCTACGCAGACGACACCATTCTGTATACTTCTGGCCATTCCTTGGACACTGTGCTATCTAACCTCCAAACGAGCTTCAATGCCATACAACACTCCTTCCGTGGCCTCCAACTGCTCTTAAACGCTAGTAAAACCAAATGCATGCTTTTCAACCGTTCGCTGCCTGCACCCGCACGCCCAACTAGCATCACCACCCTGGATGGTTCCGACCTAGAATATGTGGACATCTATAAGTACCTAGGTGTCTGGCTAGACTGTAAACTCTCCTTCCAGACTCATATCAAACATCTCCAATCCAAAATCAAATCTAGAATCTGCTTTTATTTCGCAACAAAGCCTCCTTCACTCACGCCACCAAACTTACCCTAGTAAAACTGACTATCCTACCGATCCTTGACTTCGGCAAAGTCATCTACAAAATAGCTTCCAATACTCTACTCAGCAAACTGGATGCAGTTTATCACAGTGCCATCCGTTTTGTTACTAAAGCACCTTATACCACCCACCACTGCGACCTGTATGCTCTAGTCGGCTGGCCCTCGCTACATATTCGTCGCCAGACCCACTGGATCCAGGTCATCTACAAGTCCATGCTAGGTAAAGCTCCGCCTTATCTCAGTTCACTGGTCACGATGGCAACACCAACCCGTAGCACTCGCTCCAGCAGGTGTATCTCACTGATCATCCTTAAAGCCAACACCTCATTTGGCCACCTTTCCTTCCAGTTCTCTGCTGCCTGTGACTGGAACAAATTGCAAAAATCGTTGGAGACTTATCTCCCTCACCAACTTTAAACATCTGCTATCTGAGCAGCTAACCGATCGCTGCAGCTGTACATAGTCCATCGGTAAATAGCCCACCCAATTTACCTACCTCATCCCCGTACTGTTTTTATTTATTTACTTTTCTGCTCTTTTGCACACCAATATATCTACCTGCACATGCCCATCTGATCATTTATCACTCCAGTGTTAATCTGCAAAATTGTAATTATTCGCCTACCTCCTCATGCCTTTTGCACACAATGTATATTTTTTCTTATTTCTCTACTGTGTTATCGACTTGTTTATTGTTTACTCCATGTGTAACTCTGTGTTGTCTGTTCACACTGCTATGCTTTATCTTGGCCAGGTCACAGTTGTAAATGAGAACTTGTTCTCAACTAGCCTACCTGGTTACCCTACACTGGTATTAGACCTGGTATTAGACCTACACTGGTATTAGACCTGGTATTAGACCTGGTATTAGACCTGGTATTAGACCTACACTGGTATTAGACCTGGTATTAGACCTACACTGGTATTAGACCTGGTATTAGACCTGGTATTAGGCCTGGTATTATCAGCACTTATCAGGCCTACACCGTTCTCACAGTACTGTAAATAGTAAATACATATTTACCTGGATATGAGGTTCCCAGCCACATTTAGGCTCTGTAAACTGTCACAGCAGGAAATGTCTTCTGGAAGCAGACAAAACATAAAAACATTTAAAGCTGGAATCCTTACTGGAGAAACCGCCATGTTCGTTTGGGATATTACAACACCTCAGTTCGTAAACAAAATAAAAAGGCGTTAAGGCGACCAGTCGCGCTGTTTCCCCTAATGTGGATTTCATCTTTAAAGATTACCATCACAGCGGACCACCAACCTGACAATTCCACACCGTCACACTTGACTTGTACTATATCTGTATTGTAACAGCACAATGGGAACAGTGAACGAACACATCCCGTGACAGTTTGACATGCAGTTGTGTATTGTAAAACTCTGTACCTAAGTTAGAGATCCTGTTGGCTGACACATTGAGTATCTGTAGTAGTCTCAGAGAAGAGAGTGGAGCCAGGTTAGTGATGTTGTTACCAGACAGATCCAGTCTCTCCAGATTTATACAGTCCCCGATACAGCCTAGATCATAGATCCCTGGAGAACAGAAAATCATAGGACACGCCCTCTTATTACAAAACTTTCACAATCAGCTTATTCTGGAAAACACACATAGCACACCACCACGTGTTAAAGGAAAGGGCTTACAAAGAAGCTACAATATCAAGTTGGCAACAAGCTCATGATGTGAAGCAACCAAGATGAAGCTGGAGAGACTTGTGCTATTCTAGAGAACTAAAAGTACGACGACAACAAACTCTTCTATCTAGCGTCTGGTTCTGGCTAGATTACAAGGTGACAACGATGTAATCTGATTTTACCGAGACCTCGGAGCTTCAGAAACAGAATAGATTCCAGATCAAACTCTCCTGTCCGGGACTTCAGCAGCACAGCTGTCACCTTGGAGACTCTCTCGGTTTCTGGGATATAAAGGAGGAGAAGAAGAAGATAAAACTAGTGTGTGAATCAGAGAGGATGTCTGCACTGGAACAGCACTAGTTATCCTCCACTCTGATTACAATAGACAGGTTATCAAATCAAATCTTATTTGTCACATGCGGCGAATACAACAGGTGTAGTAGACCTCACAGTGAAATGCTGAATACAACAGATGTAGTAGACCTTAGTGAAATGCTGAATACAACAGGTGTAGTAGACCGTACAGTGAAATGCTGAATACAACAGGTGTAGTAGACCTTAGTGAAATGCTGAATACAACAGGTGTAGTAGACCTTAGTGAAATGATGAATACAACAGGTAGACCTTAGTGAAATGCTGAATACAACAGGTGTAGTAGACCTTAGTGAAATGCTGAATACAACAGGTAGACCTTAGTGAAATGCTGAATACAACAGGTGTAGTAGACCTTAGTGAAATGCTGAATACAACAGGTGTAGTAGACCTTAGTGAAATTATGAATACAACAGGTAGACCTTAGTGAAATGCTTACTTTCAAGCCCTTAACCAACAATGCAATTTTAAGAAAAATAAAAGTAAAAAACAAGAAATAAAAGTAACAAATAATTAAACAGCAGCTGTAAAATAACAATGTGGAGGCTTTATACAGGGAGTACCGGTACAGAGTCCATGTGCGGGGGCACCGGTTAGTCGAGGTGATATGTACATGTAGAGTGATTAAAGTGACTATGCATAGATAAACAGAGTAGCAGCAGCGGAAAATACGGGGGAGGGGCGGGGGCAATGCAAATAGTCTGGGTAGCCCTTTGATTAGCTTTTCAGGAGTCTTATGGATTGGGGGGGGTAGAAGCTGTTATGAAGCCTTTTGCACTCCGGTACCGCTTGTCGTGTGGTAGCAGAGGGAACAGTCTATGACTAGGGTGGCTCGAGTCTGACAATTGTTAGAGCCTTCCTCTGACACCACCTGGTAAAGAGGTCCTGGATGGCAGGAAGCTTGGCCCCAGTGATATACTGGGCCATATGCACTACCCTCTGTAGTGCCTTGCGGTCAGAGGAAGAGCAATTGCCATACCAGGTAGTGAAGCAACCAGTCAGGATTATCACGATGTCACAGCTGTAGAACATTGAGGATCTGAGGACCCATGCCAAATCTATTCAGTCTCCTGAAGGGGAATAGGCTTTGCCGTTTCCCCTTCATGACTGTCTTAGTGTGTTTGGACCATGAAAGTTTGTTGGCGATGTGGACAGAGAAATTGAAGCGCTCAACCTGCTCCACTACAGCACCATCGATGAGAATGGGGGCGTGCTCGGTCCTTCTTTTCCTGTAGTCTACAATCATCTCCTTTGTCTTGATCACGTAGAGAGAAAGATTGTTGTCCTGACACCACAAAGCCAGGTCTCTCTTGATGATGGTGTTGGAGTCGTGCCTGGCCATGAAGTCATGAGTGAACAGGGAGTACAGGAGGGGACTGAGCACGCACCCCTGAGGGAACCCGTGTTGAATGTAAAGTCGTGGCCAAATGTTTTGAGAATGACACAATTATTAATTTCCACAAAGTTTGCTGCTTCAGTGTCTTTAGATATTTTTGTCAGATGTTACTATGGAATACTGAAGTATAATTACAAGCATTTCATAAGTGTCAAAGGCTTTTATTGACAATTACATGAAGTTGATGCAGAGTCAATTTTTGTCGTGTTGACCCTTCTTTTTCAAGACCTTTGCAATCCACCCTGGCATGCTGTCAATTAACTTCTGGGCCACATCCTGACTGATGGCAGCCCATTCTTGCATAATCAATGCTTGGGGTTTGTCAGAATTTGTGGGTTTTTGTTTGTCCACCAACTTCTTGAGGATTGACCACAAGTTCTCAATGGGATTAAGGTCAGGGGAGTTTCCTGGCCACGGACCCAAAATATCAATGTTTTGTTCCCCGAGCCACTTAGTTATCACCTTTGCCTTATGGCAAGGTGCTCCATCATGCTGGAAAAGGCATTGTTAATCACCAAACTGTTCCTGGATGGTTGGGAGAATTTGCTCTCGGAGTATGTGTTGGTACCATTCTTTATTCATGGATGTGTTCTTAGGCAAAATTGTGAGTGAGGCCACTCCCTTGGCTGAGAAGCAACCCCACACATGAATGGTCTCAGGATGCTTTACTGTTGGCATGAGACAGGACTGATGGTAGCGCTCACCTTGTCATCTCCAGACAAACTTTTTTCCGGATGCCCCAAACAATCGGAAAGGGGATTCATCAGAAAAAGGGGATTCCTCAGCAATCCAATTCCTGTAACTTTTGCAGAATATCAGTCTGTCCCTGATGTTTTCTCTGGAGAGAAGAGTCTTCTTTGCTGCCCTTCTTGACACCAGGCCATCCTCCAAAAGTATTCACCTCACTGTGCGTGCAGATGCACTCACACCTGCTTGCTGCCATTCCTGAGCAAGCTCTGTACTGGTGGTGCCCCGATCCTGCAGCTGAATCAACTTTAGGAGACGGTCTGGCGCTTTCTGGACTTTCTCGGGCACCCTGAAGCTTTCTTCACAACAATTGAAGTGCTCTCCTTGAAGTTCTTGATGATCCGATAAATGGTTGATTTAGGTGCAATCTTACTGGCAGCAATATCCTTGCCTGTGAAACCTTTTTTGAGGAAAGCAATGATGACGGCACGCGTTTCCTTGCAGGTAACCATGGTTGACAGAGGAAGAACAATGATTCCAAGCACCACCCTCCTTTTGAAGCTTCCAGTCTGTTATTCAAACTCAAACAGCATGACACAGTGATCTCCAGCCTTGTCCTCAACCTGTGATAACGAGAGAATCACTGACATGATGTCAGCTGGTCCTTTTGTGGCAGGGCTGAAATGCAGTGGAAATGTTTCGTAGGGATTCAGTTCATTTAATTGGCAAAGAGGGACTTTGTAATTAACTGCAATTCATCTGATCACTCTTCATAACATTCTGGAGTATATGCAAATATGCAAATTGCCATCATACCAACTGAGGCAACAGACTATGTGAAAATTTATATTTGTGTCATTCTCAAAACTTTTGGCCATGACTGTATTTCTTACCCTTACCACCTGGGGGGCGGCCCATCAGGAAGTCCAGGATCCAGTTGCAAAGGGTGGTGTTTAGTCCCAGGGTCCTTAGCTTATTGATGAGCTTCGAGGGCACTATGGTGGTGAATGCTGAGCTGTAGTCAATGAATAGCATTCTCACATATGTGTTCCTTTGTTCCAGGTGTGAAAGGGCAGTGTGGAGTGCAATAGAGATTGCATCATCTGTGGAACTGTAAGCAAATTGTAGTGGCTCTACGGTTTCTGGAATAATGGTGTTGTGAGCCATGACCAGACTTTCAAAGCACTTAATGGATACAGATGTGAGTGCTACGTGTCAGTAGTCATTTGGACAGGTTACCTTAGTGTTCTTGGGCACAGGGACTATGGTGGTCTGCTTGAAACATGTTGGTATTACAGACTCGGACAGGGAGAGGTTGAAAATGTCAGTGAAGACACTTGCCAGTAGGTCAGCACATGCTTCCAATACACGTCCTGGTAATCCGTATGTCCTGCGGCCTTGTGAATGTTGACATGTTTAAAGGTCTTAGCCACAACAGTTATGGAGAGTGTGATCACACAGTCGTCTGGAACAGCTGGCGCTCTTATGCATGTTTCAGTGTTACTTATAAACTCACTCACCGAATCAGCTTATAAATCAATATTATTCTCTGAGGCTACCCGGAACATGTCCCAGTCCACATGATCAAAACAATCTTGAAGCGTGGATTCCGATTGGTCAGACCAGGGTTAGAGTTTCTGCCTATAGGAATGGAGGTGCAAAATGGAGTCGTGGTCAGATTTGCCGAAAGGAGGGCCTTGTATGCATCACGGAAGTTAGAGTAGCAGTGATCCTGTGTTTTGCCTGCGTGAGTGCTACAATCAATATGCTGATAGAATTTAGGTAGCCTTGTTCTCTAATTTGCTTTGTTAAAATCCCCAGCTACAATAAATGCACCCTCAAGATATATGGTTTCCAGTTTACATACATAGAGACCAGGGAAGTTCCTTGAGGGCCGTTGTGGTATCGGCTTGAGGGATATACACGGCTGTGACAATAACCAACGAGAATTCTCTTGGGGGATAATACAGTCGGCATTTGATTGAGGTATTCTAGGTCAGGTGAACAAGAGGTCAACTTGAGTTGTATGTTGTTACAATTACACCACAATTACACCATGAGTCGTTAATCATGAAACATACACCCCCGCCCTTCTTCTTTCCGGAGAGATGTTTATTTCTGTCGGCGCGAATCACAAAGAATCCCGGTGGCTGTACCGACTCCGACAGCATGTCTCCAGAGCCATGTTTCCATGAAACAGAAAATAATACAATCCCTGATGTCTCTCTGGAAAGCAACCCTGGCCCTAATTTCATCTACCTTATTATCTAGAGACTGGACATTAGCGAGTAATATACTCGGAAGTAGTGGGTGGTGTGCGCGCCTCCAAAGTCTGACCAGAAGGCCGCTCCGTCTCCCTCTTCTGCAGCGACGTTGCTTTGGGTCAGCCTCTGGAAGCAGTTCAAATGCCCTGGGTGGTTTGGACAAAGGATCCGCTTCGGCAAAGTCGTATTCCTGGTCGCAGTGCTGGTAAGTTGACGTCGCTCGGATATCCAATAGTTCTTCT